>NW_020837995.1:1353578-1721706 GCF_003676395.1 Aethalodelphis obliquidens
TTTTTTTTTTTTTTTTTTTTTTTTTTTTTTTTTTTTTTTCGGTACGCGGGCCTCTCACTGTTGTGGCCTCTCCCGTTGCGGAGCACAGGCTCCGGACGTGCAGGCTCAGCGGCCATGGCTTACGGGCCTAGCTGCTCCGTGGCGTGTGGGATCTTCACCGACCAGGGCACGAACCTGTGTCCCCTGCATCGGCAGGCGGACTCTCAACCACTGCGCCACCAGGGAAGCCCTTGCACATTCTTTTTTAATTGCTCAAGAATGAGGTATAGCATGCAGCGTTTCTGAAACTTTCCTGGCATTCTTTTTTCTTAGGGCATCTTGCAAGACTAATATTCTGTAGAACAAACTGTAGAAAGATGGACTAGGAATTGCTAGAGCCAGTTTGTTGTAGGTTACAAGAAGGATGTATGGTCCAAATGAAACTAAACCTGACAGATCACACAAACATTTCAACTATATTTTACGTGTGCATCCTCCTCCCCAGTTTCCTAGGTATGACTGAAGTCTACTTTGGGGACAGAGAACAATGGGGAGAAGATATCCTGCCAGTCAGGAACTCCTAATATTGTATTTGTGCTTCAGAACACAGGAAGGAAGTGAAAGATTGATTGATGAAAGGAAAAATAAAAGGAAGTTTGTTTTCTTGAAATATTTGCTATTACTTGATTTTATACTCTTGAATTTTACATATTAAAAGAGATAATAAGTACCTTAATAGTTGTTCAAGCTTGTTAAAAGGAAACTGAGATGCTGATTTACATTACCTGTTCAGTCCAAATTATTATTTTCAGCTCACTGTGCCACATTTCCCCCATCTGTGGAGAAGAGTTTATAGAATCATAGAATTTTAGAGCTTTTAACAATCATTTCACCCTATTTTTGAGAATGAGAAAGCTGAAGACTAGGGGTTTTATGCTGCTCACTTCATTCACAGCTAATTTATGGTGGGGTTTAGACTAGCATTTGGGTCTCCTGATTCCTAGTTTAAAATTCTTGCCAGTGCATTTTGCAACTTCTTAGGGTGGCTGTGATCCCTCCCTCCCTCCCTCCCTCCTTCTCTCCCTCTCTCCCTCCCTGTTCCTTTAGAGTTTACTGCTGTAGAGGACTCTGTCTTTAGCATATTTTATTCAGCTGTACGTGTTACTCCGTAAAGAAAACAATTGATACTGATTTCTAGCTTATCATATCTCCTAAAATGGTGCCGTTTTATACTCTGGCAATTCATGAATTATAACTGATTCTTCAAATTGAACCAAATTCTGGTGATCACGTTGGAGAGTTGTGATAATTCAGAGGGAGGAGTGAAAGACTGCTGGGAGTTTTCAAGGCTTTAGTGGCCGGGACAGTGACGGTGCTGTTAAAGGAAACAGGCATGTCTGACACTGGGGGTTTGGCAGGACACTTGATGCTGGTGGTAAGACATCTCGAGTTCATTTAAAAAGCAACTTTATCACTTATTCTGATTATATGACTAGTGCATTCTCAATTTGATTAATAAGGTGCTGCTAAGAGGTTCCATATAAACGTCCAGCAAGTAGTTTAGATTTGTAGGAGTTCTTTATATACTCTAGAACTAGATGTTAATTTTTGATTAGCTGCATGTGTTAAGATAGTTTCTCCCAGGGAATGGCCTGCTAAAAAAAAATTTTTTTTTTTTACCTTGCACAATTTAATAAATGAAAGCAAAATGGATCATAGACCTGAAAGTAAGAGCTATAATTTTAAAAATTCTGGGCAAAACAGAAGAAAATCTTTGAGATCCTGAGTTGGGTGAGTGTGTTTTAGAAAGGACTCCAAATGAACAAAAGAGAAAAATTAATAAATTTGTCTTCATCTGCCTTAGTCTGGTTGGGCTGCTGTAACAAAGTACCACTATGAACTAGGTGGCTTTTAACAACAGAAACTTCTCACAGATGTGGAAGCTGGGAAGTCCAAGATCAAGGTGCTTGTATGGTTGGTTCAGATGAGAGCTGTCTTCTAGGTTGCAGACTGCCGACTTCTCATTGTTGCCCTCACATGACGGGAAGAGAAAGGCCTGTTTTTTACTTTGGTTTATGGTGTCCTTTGTTGAATGTAACTTTTAAATTTTATAGTAACCAAATTTACCGGCATTTCCCTGTATTCTTTCAGGTCTATTACTTCAAGAAATCCTTCCTTTCTCTTAAAATCTTATGTGAATATATTTACTTTCTTTTAAATTCCTTAATTTTCAAAGTTAGTACCTTAATTCTCAGGTGGTTATGTGTGTGTGTGCGTGTGTGTGTGTGTGTGTGTGTGTGTGTGTGTGTGTGTGAAGCATTTGTATTAATCATCTAGGCTGCCGTCACAAAATACCATAGACTGGCTGGCTTAAACAGCAGAAATTTACTTTCTCACAGTTCTGAAGACTAGAAGTATTATATAAGATCAAGGTGCCAGCATAGTAGGTTCCTGGTGAGACCTCTTTCCTTGGGTTGCAGACAGCCACCTTTTCTGTGTCCTCACGTGGTAGTGGTGGGTGGGGTGGGTAGAAAGTGTACAAGCTCTCTTGTGTCCCTTCTTATAAGGGCACTAAACCCATCAAGGGGACCCCATTCTTATGATCTCATGTAAACCTGATTACTCTCCAAAGGCCGTATCCAATACCATCACATTGGGGGTTAGGATTTCAACATATGAATTTTAGGGGGACAAAATTCATAGCAGGATGTTGTTTTACGTTTTTACATATGGCTAACCAGTTGTCCCAGAATCATTAATTGCATCAGCTTTTCTTTCCCCACTGATTTATAATTGCTATAAAGGTCTATTTTTGGAGGCTTAATTTTTAATCACTGCTTTATCTTTTTTTTTTTTTTTTGTGGTACGCAGGCCTCTCACTGTTGGGGCCTCTCCCGCTGCGGAGCACAGGCTCCGGGCGCGCAGGCTCAGCGGCCATGGCTCACGGGCCCAGCCGCTCTGCGGCATGTGGGATCTTCCCGGACCGGGGCACAAACCCGTGTGCCCTGCATCGGCAGGCGGACTCTCAACCACTGCGCCACCAGGGAAGCCCCTGCTTTATCTTTAATTGTACTACTCCCACGCTGTCTTTTTTTTGTTTTAACATCTTTATTGGAGTATAATTGCTTTACAATGGTGTGTTAGTGTCTGCTTTATAACAAGGTGAATCAGCTATACGTATATACATATCCCCATATCTCTTCCCTCTTGCATCTCCCTCCCACCCTCCCTATCCCACCCCTCTAGGTGGTCACAAAGCACCGAGCTGATCTCCCTGTGCTATGTCCCACACTGTCTTAATTATTATAGTTATATAGTAAGTCTCAATATCTGAGAAGACGAGACTCCACTTCGTTATGCTTTAAAATTGTCTTGGCCATTCTTGGCCCTTCTATGTGAAATTTAGGAGTAGTTAGTTAAATCACACACAAACTAAAAAATAATCCCAAACTTAAGGATTTTGTTTGGATTTGCATTGAATTTATAGATGATTTGGGGTGAACTGACTTCTTTATGATATTGAGTTTTCCCATCCATGATCATGGCACAGACTCCATTTATTCGGCTCTTTTCTATTCTTGAATAACATATTGTAACATTTTTCCACAGGAGTCTTTGACATATTTTGATGTATTTATTCTTAGGTAACTGGTAGTTTTGTTGTTATGGTACATAGGATTTTTTTTATCAGTTATATTTTCTAGTTATCATTGGAACAGATTTGATTCAGTAACCTTAGAGAACTCTCATTAATTCTTGAGAGTTGTCTGCAAATGCTTTTGCACTTTCCATGTACGTAGCTGGGTTGTCTGAGTACAAGATGAGTTTTGTTTCTTCCTTTCCACTTCTTACATCATTGATTTCTTTTTCTTATCACACTAGTTTTTCCACAGGTTAAATGGAGGCAGCGTTGGAGGGCATCCTTTTTGGTTTTTACTTGATTAGAAATGATTCTAAAGTTTCACCATTATGTGTGTTTGTTGAAGATTTTTGATAACTTATCAGTTTAAGAAAGTTCCCTTCTATTCCTAATTTTGGTTTTGATTTTTTTTTTTTATTCTTGACAGTGGTTCATTTTATGATTGTGTTTTCAGGAAATTAAATGGTTACTCTTAGACACATTTCTTGCCAGTGGTATTACAAAACTAAATGTGTGACCATATGTTGACTCAGTGAGACTAACTTTTTAAAAAAGTAGAATGATAATCTCCCCAACAGTCTTAAACATTTATGGTACATTATAGAAAATTTGGAAAATACTCAAACACATTTAAGGAAGTAAAAATTAGTTCATTGTAAATGTCTCAAAATTTTCAGTTTGTGCATTTGTGGTTCAAAACAGGAGAAAATGCAGCAATCAGAATACATGAATGATGTGTGCACATTATTACCATGGAATCACAACACCTTGGTGGATCACACCACTTCTGAAAAGGGCTTAAGTGACATCTGGTTCAGTTTCCTATTTTATAGATGAACAACCTGAAAATCAGAAATTATTTCTTGTTTTTGGCATGGGTATGATTACTTTCAAAGTAAATAATATTTCAGACCTATACTTTGCCAGGCAGTGTGCTATCTGCTTTACATACATGATTTCATTGATTTTTACTCAACCGTATGACATAGGTATTCTCATTCGCCCTTTACAGTTGAGGAAACTGAGGTTTAGGATTTAGGTGGGTAACTTCCTGAGTTACACAATCAGAAAGTGGTAGAAACAGAGTTTGAAACCACGTCTTTCTGATAATAGAGCCCGTGTTCTTTAAGTTACTTCCTTTCTGGGAGACCGTGTAACCAGGATACTTGTAAATACATTACATTCAGGTTGTGTCTATAGCGTATTGCTTTCACGGTGCCAAGAGTTAAGTATATTTACTGTTTACCAGTCATGTTTGGTGAGGATGTTAGTATGCTGCTGGGAGAGCCAACTTAACAGAGAGACTGCCAGGAAGAGGGCCAGCTGACATTTGTATTGATCAGAATGGCTGTCCAGGGCTATTCTGAGATCAATATAAAAAAAACAAAATAGAGTCAACCTGGGCATAGATGACACTTTGTGTGATTTTTGTCCTTCCCTCACCCCCGCAAATTCTTTTCTATTCTTTGGGCTCCTAGAAGAATCGCTTGAAATCTAGCTCCTGAAGATCTTCTTAATCATGTTATCTTAATTTTATTAGGTACTTCTGCTAAGTAATAGATTGAGCCTCAGCAATGAACAAAGAGGGATTTCTTTAGCAAGGAAAATTCCTTTTCTTAAACCAATCTTTTTTTTTTTTTTTTTGCGGTACGGGGGCCTCTCACTGTTGTGGCCTCTCCCGTTGCAGAGCACAGGCTCCGGACGCGCAGGCGCAGTGGCCATGGCTCACGGGTCCAGCCGCTCCACGGCATGTGGGATCTTCCCAGACCGGGGCACGAACCCGCGTCCCCTGCGTCGGCAGGCGGACTCTCAACCATTGTGCCATCAGGGAAGCCCTTAAACCAATCTTTTACCATTATGGGTCCTTCTTTTGGCTGTTGCTTATTTTTTATTTTAAACATGTTTGATAAGTAGAATCTAGGTTGGTTGATCTGTCTTAATAACTTGTGATCCAAATCTTCATTGCAAGAGGAAAATCACTTATTAACTGACTTGGTGATTTTTTTTTAAAAAAATTTAAATAACATTTTGAATGAGCCTTCACTACTTTCTCTTTCAAATACTTTTAGAACCTTTTCTGACACTGTGAAGGTACATATTTAAGATTATGTGTAGCCATAAAAAGTACGTTGACCATACACATTTAACAGATTTGCACACTTATTATTTTATTTAGTCTGCTTTATGACTGATTTTTTTTCCTTAGAAGAGAGACATCATCTCTCAAAGTACCTTTAGCAAGTTTGGGTCTTTGAAGTTATTTTGGAGACAGGACCATTTGATTCCTCTAGAACAAAGATTTCCCCATTCTTAGATGCCTTAATTCTACAAGATGTAATGTCTGGACTCTACAATTTAGTTGTCATGAACTTTCTTTTGATTTCTCACTTTTGGCTTTTAAAAAGGGACAGATAGCTTCTCACTGAGACCTGCATCACAGCCAGTGTTAATATGTTGACTAGTGATGCTAGAAAGTGACTGGATCATAGGCCACATCTCATCAGTATTGTAAAGTTAACTGGGGAGTGGGGTGAGTCTATGGGAAAACAATGGTCATTTTAACAGATTGAACTTTACAGTTGAAAAACTTAATTTTCTAGTCTGTATTCTAGACTTGTCAGGTTCACAGCCATTTGACAGAGATATGGACAGGATGTTCTTTTGTGTCATGGTGACGATAGCCCAGCTTCCTGTCTTGTAGCTTCTCATCCTGTAATGATTACTGAAATACTGAAGCTTTTGTTATTGGCCGCTATATAGTTGCCATATGTCCTGGCCTAGAGTTTCTCTTCATCTCCACATGGAGCCAGACAGATAACTCTGGTCTAACCTTGTTCTCTCGGAGCTTCACAGCCTTGTTTCTGCTTCCGAAAGACCATTCTACTCCAGCAGTGTGTAGGCAAGAGCTGTCTTTGGAACACGTCCTACACCTCTCCAGTGATGCAGAGTGATTGTGAGCTGCTTAGAATAACCTTTGTGGTTCTGGAGCTGCAGGCTCTGAGAAAGAACGTGATTCTTTCAGGGTTCCCTTCATCTCAAGCTCTGGTTAATCATGTTCTGTCTTGTAAAGGCAGTGCTTGAGGCAGTGACTTTGAAACTGTTTTGAATAGCATCCAAGTAAGAAATACAGTTTATATTGCCACCCCTTCTCCCCACACACCAGAAATAAGACTCATAAAATCTTATATTTACTACATGCAATGTCTTTGATATATCCTACTATTTATTTAATTTGAAAATGCCTTCTATATTGATTTAACAAAACACTAATATGCCAAGACTTGCAATTTAAAAACAATACTGACTTAAGGAGACCATTTATCATTTTCCTTCATAATTGCTTATTATTCCTGTTACAGTTTAACTTCCTCATGGAAATAATCTTCCAAAACTGTGTACCTTGTGATGTAGTGGACATAACACATTGTTGTTCTCGAACTCTTTGTCTTCTGTGTGTGCATATGTAACTGACAAGATGCCTTTTCAACTGTATGCATTTTCAACAAGCGTGTCCTTTGGTGGAAATGGAGACTCCAAACTATTTTGTTGATTTAGAGGTAGTAGTTACGAACTTGCCAGATTGAATATATGTTATTGACTAGTGTATATTACAAAGAGGACCAGAGGTTCTCAGAACTTGTTTCCATTCTTCAGATTTTTGCTCATTCATGTCAGTAGATGTAGCTTGTTTATACCATCTAACGCTACTCTTAGTGGCTTGCATCCTTTTTTAAAAAATATTTATTTATTTATTTGGCTGTGCTGGGTCTTAGCTGCAGCATGCAGGATCTTTAGTTGTGGTGTGCAGGAAATTTAGCTGTGGCATGCGAACTCTTAGTTGCAGCATGTGGTATCTAGTTCCCTGACCAGGGATCGAACCTGGGCCTGTGCATTGGGAGCACACAGCCTTAGCCACTGCACCATGAGGGAAGTCCCTAGTGGCTTGCATCTTGACCTGGTAAGATATACTTAGTGACTTAGTGATTTTCAAATTTTTACATGCTGGGAGTCTGTTCAAACTAACCTTATAGGATGCTAGATAGTATTTACTTCTCATTATGATTTATTTCCCTGGAGATCAATGTCATCTCAGAATCAAGCTATTCAAGTAAGTGTGAACTGGATGTTTTATTGTTTCTCTGATCCCTCTCTTCTGTTGGAGGGATTATTTTGACTATGATGAGCTATTTTCTCTGTTGCAAATTAGCTATGCTTCTAGATGTGAGAAAGGAATCTTTCTAACCAGTTAGATCTTGTATTCTTCTTACTACATGAATTCTAATGACCAATCTCTTTATTAAGAAAAAAAGATGAAATGAAATATTTAAAATTAAATACTTAATTTTGCTGTAATACTGTTTGTTTTAGTGAATTTAATGAAAATATTCAGTGTAGTTTCTTTCTGGCAAATAAATAAACAGGTTTAAAAAGGTGTCTTCCTTAATTTTTTTTTTTTTTGCGGTACATGGGACTCTCACTGTTGTGGCCTCTCCTGTTGCGGAGCACAGGCTCCGGACGCGCAGGCCCAGTGGCCATGGCTCACAGGCCCAGCTGCTTCGCGGCATGTGGCATCTTCCTGGACCGGGGCACAAACCCGTGTCCCCTGCATCGGCAGGCGGACTCTCAACTACTGCGCCACCAGGGAAGCCCGTCTTTCTTAATTTGATGCTCATATGCTGACTGAAATAACTTCAAAATAAATCCATACAAATGATCCTATAAATGGAATGCAATATTTAAATTTCAGTATTTGAAAGCTGCCTTTCTTTAAGTGAAGATTGATAATGGTTTATGATTCAGGCTGTAGATAATTTACTCATTGTTTATACCGTACTAGTCATTGTAGTCATTCTGAAAGAAAAGCACTTATTTGTAACTTCTATTTTTTCTGAGGAGTGGGTGGTATATGCAAGTAAAATATAGGATCTGCCAGGGAAGAAAAGGGGATGTTTAAAAATCATGAAATCGTGGTTATTATGATTATCATGCAATCTCCCCTTAGTATTTCTTAAATTATAACAGATTGCTTTTCATTCAGAATTTCATATTCAATGTGATAATCTTAATTTGGGGTCTAAGTGACTATTTCTACAGTGTTTTACATTTAGCAAAAAAGTATTTATAGACTGTTTCATGTGAAAGAGGGAATATTTTGCTTAAAGAGTTATGGACTATAATTTATGCATATTTTATTCATGCTAACATTCTTTTGTAGAAAGTCTCTTTATGTCTAGGACCTTACTTTTTCTTGGCTTAAACTGGACTTGAAATTAGTATTTGGTTAATAAACTGTCATTAAGGATTACTAGAGTGGTTCTTTGTCACAGATGGACTCAAAATAGTCCTCGTGTCATGGTTTACATCTTGTCTCGAGTGGCTAGGTGTCAAGATGCTATCCTGAATCAGATCTTTATTCCCTCAGTAAAATCTTCTCAACTTTGGAACATGGTTCTCCTCACTCCTAAAAGATTAGGAAATCACAGACAGAGGGACAGAGAAAGATAACAGAAGGTTATTTGTAAAACAATGGAAGGTATTTGTTAATTTTTTCAGTTGTCCTGGGGGCTTACCATGTCATGTTGGGACAATTACTTAATCTGCTCATCAAGATGCTGGTGCACTTACAGGACCCTTTGGTATGTTTCAAGCAGATGCTTGATTTGCAGCACTGATGAAGAAAGGACTGGATGGATTTTTTTTTTTTTTTTTTTTGTTAACAGCAGTTGTGCCAGTTATAACCGAGCATGCTTTAGTCATCAGTCTGTTATCATATACTTTTTATTCATTTCGCTAGTAGTTTAATGCCTTATGTTCCTATTTGTTCTGAATGAATTTCCCTTCTCAGATATGTGAAGATTAGACTGATCTGCTTCACTGTGTATTTAGGGACACCGTGTTTCCCATTTATCACCTGCTGCTAACCTTCAGCAGTAGAATTAAATTGACATTTGTTAAAGGGTGTTTTGATCTATCTTTGAAAAGGGTAGTAAAGAGTAATTAGTCACAGTAATGGCTCCCCCCTCCCCATTTTGTGTGCAATTTTAGGTTGCTTGCTGAAACAGATTCTAATTTTGTAATGGTGGTAGAGAATTCTTGTTTTAGTTTCATGGTTTGTTTAAGCAGTTAAAAATCTGATGAATCTTTGAAACGTGTAAATTCAGCAGCCTTCAAAACTAGCCTCCTTTTTTTTTTTGCTTGCCCACAAGGCTGGCGCCAGCACCCGTCCTGCCGTGTTTTTCCTTTTTTCCCGTGACCCAGAGGTTGGCCCCAGTCCTGTCTGTTGAAGAGTGTCTACGGCTACGTGGTGGGGACAGCTTGCTTGAAATCATCACTCAAAATAGGAAGTCAGGACATTGGCAGCATGACTTTAACTTTCCTGGGTGACTAAGTTTAGCATTTCGCTGGCTCAGTAAACTAACAGTCAGCGTAAAGACCTGGGAGGGAATAAAATGAATATGGAAGGGCAGAATGCATCAGGTAAGACTCAGGTGCTAAGACTGATAAAACCTGTATGCTTCATATGCTGGGCATAATTGATTATTCTGGGTCGGGCATCCCATTCTGCACATCCATGGTCCTAAAGCTCCACCAAGAGCAAGTTTTCTCTCGCCCCCGATCAGCTGCTGCTTGGAGAGCGCTCTGCCCGTCTTACTGTTCCTCATCATTCAGCTTCAAACTCTTGTACTGTCTATTAGTCCTCAAAATGCATTCTTCAGTCTAGGCTTGCTGGCAGCGTCACTCCCTACCTTGAATTCTCTCATGGCCACCTTTGCTGCCACCCTTACAGCCCTGCCCGCCTCGGTTGGTCTCCTGCTTTCACGTTGCTGGCCTTACTTCTGTCAAATTTGGGAACACCTCTCTTAGGTTTCTTTCATAACATGAGTTGTAAGACTACAGAGCTTTCCAGTTTTCTCATGCAGAGACTCACCTTTGAATTGATAGCGCTTGGTAAACAGTTTGTTCTTGTCTTTGTTGCAGTTGTTGATCATGAGTTTCATGGAATTTTTTTTTTTTTTTTTTTTTTTTTGCAGTACGCGGGCCTCTCACTGTTGTGGCCTCTCCCGTTGCGGAGCACAGGCTCCGGACGCGCAGGCTCAGCGGCCATGGCTCACGGGCCCAGCCGCTCCGTGGTATGTGGGATCCTCCCGGACTGGGGCTCAAACCCGTGTCCCCTGCATTGGCAGGCGGACTGTCAACCACTGCGCCACCAGGGAAGCCCGGAATGTTTTTTTTAATAGTAGTACCAGTGCATTATCGAATGGAGAGGACTTCCATTTTGACTAAGTGTTGAAGAGAACCACATCTGTAGCTTACAACTTTACTCGTTTGACAGTTGGAAGACTTTGGCATGGATTACCTCCTGCCTTGATACATTTCAGACCTTGATTCCACTCCACTACCCACAGACTTCATCACCAGGTCTGGAAGGACACGCAGGGACCTTTGTGTGTATAGGAATTTGCTGAAAGCTAACCCTGGAAGGACACGCAGGGACCCTTGTGTGTATAGGGATTGCTGAAAGCTATCCCTGTACCGAGACGGTCAGCACTACAGAAGTGACTGCAAACCACATGCACCCATCCCACTGAATCCCAACTGTGTCTCCAATTCAAATTCCCTTTATCCAAATCCCTCAAAGGCCCAGGGCCACACCAAAGCTGCCCCACGCAAGGGAAAGTATGAAATCAGAGTAGAAAGAGTGCTCTTAACAGATTGCAGTTAAAATATCTTACTTTCGCAAATTCTACGAAAACGTCTGATCGCATGAATATGTTCCTAGGCTTCCCAGGGCCTTGGAAGGAGCCTGTGCGAGTGAGGGGCTCCGAAGTATAACCTTCATTAGGTTTCTTGTAAACTGCCTCTGGCCATTCTTCATCTTCTATGGTAGAGAAAGGTCTGAGTGTCCTGTCTATGGTTGGAGCAGTGCCTTTTAGAGTGTTTTATAGTTGGCGCTAGAGAACTCATTGAAGCGAATTAGCTGCCAGTATACACGGCATCATTGGTAATAATGGTGGGCATTTAGTTAGCACTTTCCACCTGCTAGGCTCTGTCAGGAGCCCTTAACATATTATCTCGTTTAATCCTTAGGACAACACTACAAGTTAGGTGCCATTATAATTCTCAGTTTAAAGAGGAGAAATCTGAGGCACGGAGACTTTAAATAATCTGCCACCACCAATCAATAGTAGAGCTGGGATTAAAGCTCAGGCTGCCCAGTCTGAGTCCTTCACCTACTGCACCGCGTCTCAATCCTGGTAGAGCTGCCATAATCCGACCCAACGCAGGAGGTCAGTTTGTTCTTGTCTTTGTTGCAGTGGAACAAAGGAAACCTTCCAGTGTCCTTAGGATGGATGTCTTCTGTTTTTCCTATTGTAAGAAGGCTGTGTAAGAGAGAAAGATTCATAGAAGAGAGACTACAATAAAAGAAGTGATAAATAGCGTTCCTAAGAAAATAGGAGTTCAGGCTGTTTAGCCAGGGAGAGGGCAGTGACTGAAAAGCTACTTAATTTTACTGTGTTTTCTAAAGATGTTCTTCTTTTCACATTTTTGATGTTTATAGTCAATATGTGCTTTACAGATATGTATAGGTGACATATTTCTCCCACCCCCCCATCTGAAAAGATGTTTTTAAACTGATGCTACAAATGAAAATGGTATCTTGCAAAAACAACACATACAGGGTTGCTATAAAAACTGTTGCCCAATATCTTCATTTGCTGAAAAGGAATAATTAAAAGGAAATAGGTTAAGTAATATAGGAGGAGTTTGATGGAACCTAAGTAACGCTTTCTTAATGATGATATTAGACCACTGCACCAAAAAGAGGTATAGAATGTCAGTTTCTCAAGGTATATAAATATGATTAAGAGCTTTCCATTTCCAGTATGCTAAGGGTTGAATTCTAGCTATGGTTTGGAAAACTTCGCTGTCACTTAAGAGAGATTTAGCACATAAACTAACTTTGCCATGGTACCTTTTTAGATAAGTCTCTTTTATTGTGTACCTCATTCACTGCAGTCTTACTACTTTATAGTATTCGGCCCTCACCTGTGCTTATGTGCAGGAATCACCTTTAAGTATCTCATGCATTTAACAACCACTAACCTACAACCCTATCTTAGAAGCCCTGCCTTATGGTTCCGATGGCCAGCAGTACCACTGCAGTGCTGCCACTGTAGTGACTGGAGCATGAGAGAAATTAATGGCAGTAGAATGGTCCCGCTCTTCTTTTACCCATCCCTTCAACCAAAGTGTCATAGATAGACATCAAAGACTTCCTTCTTTGTCACTTTTATTATACCTTCGTCCTGTTGGGATCAGGTGAGCAGCCCTGGTTTTGCCTTAAAGGAAGGTATCAGAAGGGAGATTTGAAGGCAGCTTTCTCTCCATCTACTCTCAGCACTAATGATTTATCCTTCTGGGACTTTGTAAAAGTTATATTGTTAGGGGGGATGGAGTGGTACTTTTTCTGGTAATTGTTTTAGGGAATCATCAGGAGGAAGGTCCAAGGGGCTTGTGTGAAGTCATCACTGAGTTGCTTTATAAACCAGAAGATACGTAAAAGTTAACATGGTTGGCTTCCAGTTTAATGAAGGATGAGTTTCAGTTCTAATTTTGACATGAACAATTAAATTTTTTTTTAAAGCCAGGTTTTTATACCATAGGGGTGCTTGTGATCAGGAGTTTAGTATATGTGCAGCTGAAGCGAGCACTGTGATAAGGAGCTTAAAAAAGACATTTAATCACAGTTATATAATTTATGTTTCAAACGTAACTCATGGCTTTTAAAATATAGAATTACATGTTTTCTCTATTTAATTCAGAGTAGAAACAAATTGTTTCAATTATTTATTGCCTACCTGCTTCTTCAAACAATGCCAATAATTCTGGATCCATGATAACAGTGGAATGTTCTACGTGCGAAGCAGGAGTGTGTTCTGAATGCTTACACCTGTATACCTTTAATGTTTCAAAATGCTTTGAAAAATTCCAGGAGCATATTCATTAAAATAGTAGGAGACAATCATAGTAAAACATTTAAAACGATGTGCTATGAAAAACATAGTGTGAGGTATGATTTAATGTAGTGGAAGATTCTCAGGAGCTCCATCAGACTCTGCTGACTGGATCCTGGACAGTGCAGACGTAACACGTTGCCATCACTGCAGAAAGCTCCTCTGGACAGTGCTGCTCTTGAGAGCTGTGTTCAATCAACAGCCTCCCGCTGACTGCCTACTAATCACGTGCAGGTCTCTAGGGGTTTGAAAATGACCTCCTCTCGCACTTTATGTAGAGCTGGCCCTCTGATCCGAGCTCTTTTACCTGTCCTGCCTTCCTCTCAAAATTTGTGTCATACCTCCATGATCATTTAAACTTTTCTGCATGTTCACTCAGCAGTTTTCCCCCCAATAGAAGCACCCTTTGCTTCACCTCTTTCCATCTGTCTAAATCCTACCTTATTTCAGCTTTGTTTAGGCTCAGTATGTACTACTTTATATTACTGAGCAGCTTTGTTACTTTTGAGAGGACAGGGGCCAGACTGTACCCCCAGTCCTCTGCATTCAGTAAGTGGTTAGTGGAGATGAAGACACTCTGCGTAACAGGTGCACAGAGTACTACCTGAGGCCCAAACCTGGCCCATTGCCGGCTTTTGTAAATAAAGTTTTATTGGAACACAGCCACGCTCATTTATTTGCTTATTGCCTAAGAGTGCTTTTGCACTGTAACAGTGAGGTAGTAGTTGCAGCAGAAACTAGGTAACCCAAAGCCTAAAATATTTACTACTTGTCCTTTTGCCAAAAAACTTTGCTGATCTTCGCTCCGCATTTGTGCATGTGTAACATCGCAGGCTCTTACAATGTGGTAGTCACAGAATATCACTTAGTGTGCCTAGGGAAGTGACTGTGATTAGGCTTCATTCATGCATCTGCTCGACTGTTATTGTAAGGTTACATATAATGATCATTAACATTATGGGAGTTAAACACATATTTCAGGGATAGAATGAATTCCCAAGTACTCATTCCTTCAATTGGTAAAAACAATGTTTGACTAAATCTTACATTACTAATTCTTTTCCTCTGCCTAATAAGGGTGTTTCATTGAAATGGAACAAAAGCATGGTAATTACCAAGCTTATATCCCCTTCTTTTCAGTATATCCCTTTTTAATGTAGTTTGCCTTAATCTTGTAAAAAACTTGCTAATTATTGTATGAAATTTGTATCCGTAAAATATGTGTTCTTAGGTTAACTCAGAAAGTGTAAGATTTATCTTAAATTGATATTTATTAAACATATATATGATACTGGTTAGAATACCCGTAAAGCAGATGTAAATTTAACATTCATTCGCTCATTTATTCCTAACGAAACTTTGAGCTTTGTACAGGGAATTGTGAATGTCCTTAGGATATGGTCACAGGACAAAAGAAAGGAGGAACGTTTAAGTATCAGAAGTAAAGCAGAAAACAACATTTCATGAAATAAGCTGTTCAGAAGAGAAAGCCTCTGGGATAACACAGAGGATTCTATTGTCGAATCAGATCTTACCTCCCATTAGGCTTTACTAATGATGTTTTAAGGGTACAGTTGGTCCTGAGGCACAGCAAAGCATGATGAAGACCAGGACTGCGCCCCCCCTCCGGCCACTGACCCCCGCCCCCAGGTCCTCTCTGGCTGTATGAGGATCTTCTGGTCCGCATTTAAGGTACCACATCTCTAAGCAGTGCCTGTGGTGTGTTAGTACACTGTTTGCATTGGGAAGCATTTCTGTTTTGTACTCTGATGGTGACAAAACTTATGTGCCATATTTTCCAAGGGCGTATACCCCATAACTTCACAGATTCCGGATTTGTTAACCATAAGTGATCCTAGACAGATTAGGTATATATCCTGCTGAAGTAATTCCATACATAGGGACTCTGTTGCTAATAAACATCATTAGACTTTTTTTTTGTGAAGAGCTCTGACACTAGTTGCTTACAAGAAGACCAGACCAGGTTAACTGCCCTCTTTCTTTCCTAGGACATTTCCACACCCCAGTCCCTCCCAGCCCGCAAAGGGAGAAGATGACTTACAGGCTTGCTGCTAACCATTTCTTCCCAGTCTCTCTCCCTAGCCTTTCCCTCCTCCCTCCTTGCCGCCCCTGCTCACATACAAACATTTGTGCTGTGGAAGCTGATAACAGACCTGAAAGAGGAGGCCGGATGATAAAGCCGTGTCAGTCAGCGTGTGCCCCGAGTTCTGCTTTTGTTCCTTTTTCTTAACATTTATGGAGATTTGTGGACGTGCTTACATTTTGAGTATGATTCTTGTTACCTGTATTTTCAGGATAGGAAGACAAATGAATCTTTCTCTCAATCCTCACTATGTCATTGCTTTCTCACCATTTCTGCTGCCACTCTGTGGGCTGTAGTTTAAATATCTTCTCCCACCATTTTTAGGCGATGCAGTCTGGTCCCAATTTACCTTTCCAACTCTCTCGGTTTCCATTTTCCTAAAGAACCCTCCTGGCCAACGAGAGGGAACCACTCCTGCCACCAACATGGTTCCCTCACGTCTGTGACTTCTGATAAGTTCCTTCTGCCACAAATGCCCCTTCTCACTGCAGCCTGTCTGAGTTCCACTCCTCTCAATTCCGGATGACATCTCACCTGTCCTGCCAAACTGTTTCTGACTGTCAGTTTACAGCAGGCTCTCTTCTGAAATACTAATTGTCACTCTTTGTGTCTGTCGCCTGGAACGTGCCAGTTTTCCTCCCTAATTAGTTTGCGAGCTCCTGAAGGATGGGCACTGTTTTATGTACATTAGGTGTATAGGTACTGTGCTGCAGAGGTTAGTCTGTGTCCATGGGTTGAGAGTATTTGAATAATAATAATAATAGTAATAACTTGTGGGCAGGGCCATATTTTTCAAGTTGGTGAGATACTTGTTTTCTTTGTTTTTCCATGTTTTGTGTTTGTTTTTGAAAATCAGACCTGTCAGTCCTGCATGAGGACTGCACTACAGAGGCAGCAGGGTGGTAAGAGTGGAGGACTCTGTAGCCATTACAAATCCCAGGGCCACCAGGATTGCTCGTGTCTGACCTTGAGCGAGTCATATAATCTTCTTTTCCTGAGTTTCCCCGTCTGTAAAATGGGGCGATAATAGCACTTACCGCATGTGGTAGTGGTGGAAGTCATGTGAGTCATGTGCAGAGTGTAGAACAGTGCCTGGCATGCAGGGGAGCTTCTGCTGCTGCTTTTTGTCATTGTTGAGATACGAAGTGTAAGCGCCAACAGTTTTTCTTTAAATGTCCTAAAATAAGTTAATTGTTCATTGGTGGTTAAGTGGTTGTCAAGTTACTTGCAGAAGCTGGTTATGCCTTCAAGAGATTTTGACCACATTTGAAGATGAATTCTGATGCCAGAGGAATTCGTGCTACCTAAACATAAGAAGCTTCTCAGGGCACGCTGATATCCAAAGCCACATGTTCTGTAATGGAGATCCTGTCTGACTGGACAAGTTTACCCTTCATTAAGCTGTGAGAGCCCCAGAGGCTTAATGAGGTGGCGCAAGGAGAGTGCTGATGTCAGCCGATTTCTTGACATGATAACTAACAGCTCCAAAAGAAGTGTATGTACAAAGTAAGATGCTGTGGGTTTATTGTTTTAATTTGGAAAAAGAGCTGGTGTAGAGAGTGATAAATAGGGGAAGGAAATCGACATGTGGAAATGGAATCCATATTCACTAAGACAAGGAGAACTGGTAAGGAGTGGGGGCTATCTCAGAGCTTATAAAACGTAGTTGTCGTTCTCTAAGCTTTTAGGTATTCAGTAATAACTTTATAAGGGCAGAGCATGGTAAGGAGGGTGACAGAAGAAGATAGGGGCTATCGGATCAGCTAACTCAATGAGATTCTTCTGATTAGTCTTTCAAGAGCCAGATTTTAAGACTATGTTAAGAACAGGGGTGGCTATTAAATAGTGAGGTGGAATGTTACTTTGATATCAACTGAATACAGATTTAAATGATTAATAGTAAAATACCATTTCCTGTCAAATCGTTGAATATAAATGAGATGATAATGTTCACTACTGATGAAGGTATAGTGAGAGAGGCATTCTGATTATGTAGTTATTGGCAATGTAATTGATAGAACTGTTCGTTAAAGTATTGTATTAATGTGTTTCCAGGTATAAGAAGTTCTTCCTTTTAATAACTTTACTATTCTGACTATCATTAAGAAATAGAGTATCAGATAGAGATTTATGCATAAGAAAGTTAATTGAATCATCATTTATGATGAAAAAATGGGAAACCATCTAAATTTCCACCAATATTGCAATGGTTAAATTGTTTGATAACTATAAAAGGGAACATTGTACAGCCATTAAACTTGGGCTGTAGAAGAATACGGGGTAACTTTGAACACATTTGTGATTTAATATTGATTTTTAAATGGTGTACTTAGAATGTGTACAATTTATATAAAATTATAAACACGGAGCATGACCGAATGAAAATACAGTGAAGGGTTATCTCAGTATGGTGGAATAACAGGTAATTTTAGTTTTCTGTATATACTTTATTGAAATTAAAGAACCCTTGTTTTTACTTTTATTAGAAAAAATGTTATTAAAAAATGAATGGTTGTACACTACTGTGGCCTGAGCACCCCCCATCATAGGGCTCTCTAATGGCACATGTCAGTGTAAGCTAATAAACACACTGTTTCACCAGCAATAAGTATAGCCTGGCACAAAACAGGTGTCCTATAAATGTTTCTTGATTTGAAATTAATCTCTAGGTAGTTTGGACCTAATTACTTTGCCTTTGCCTGTTGGCAGCCTAAAGGAGTGAGAATCTTAATTGTAGAGGGTATCACTTTTTTAAACAACTGAAATTCAGTGGAAGGAATTTGGTCACAATAAGTGGTTGAAGCTAGACTTTGTAGAAAAGCATTAAAAATGATCAAGGGCAAATAAAAAGTTAGCTATTGAAAATTGAAAAAATGAGGAAGTATATTTAGAAAATTAATCATCAAACATTTATTGAGTGTCTTTTATGTACTTGCCCCTCTGCTAGAGATCCAAGGAGGAATCAGATGTGGCCCTTGCCCTCAAGCTCACAATCCACTGGTGAGGTAGACACACCACACAGTGGGTCGTTAGGAAACCACGTAGTACGTCCAGTAGCAGAGGAAAGTCCAGGCTGTTACAGTGAGCAGTAGAGGGGCGCTAATGTAGGCTGGAGTGGGCAAAAGGAACTCTTTCTGGAAGGCAATGATGAAGAAGGTTGACGATGGTTACCCTTAAAATGCATAGGAGTGAGCTGGATGAAGGAGAAAAGGGGGCGGTCATTCCACAGAGAAGGAACAGCAAAAAGCAAAAGCCAGGGCATGGAGGCAATGCACATCCCAGTATATTGCAGAGTGGAGGGGTGTGTGTACCCCCTACTGGCATATAAGGAGGCAGTAGGTAGTTGTTAGGGGTCAGGCTGTTGAGGAAGGCAGGGAGCAGGTACCAGTACCCTCTCTGGAGCCCTGAAGGTCTTAGACTTTGATTTCTGCGTAGTAGTTATTCAGGGGTTTTAAGTGGAGTGAAAATGAGATTTGAAAATTAGGAAGACTCTCTGGTGGCATATATGGCATGTGGTTTAGAGGTACAAGACTAAAGGCAGGAAGAGCCCCCAGTTTAATGGTCTTTGCAGGAGTGGACCTAGAACATGAGGGGAACAGGACCGGGAGAAGGGCAAAAACCAATAGGACAATTGATGAAACAGGAAAGAAAAATCTAGTATGTATGTTACAATGCCAGTTTGTTAAAATTTTTTTCTGCATCCGTATGTATACAGAAACAAGACACACAGAAGATAACTGTAAGGACCTTATAAAGACTGTAATATCATTCATGTTAATAGTGACTCTTTTTAGGTAGTAGGAATTCAGGAGCCAATGCCTTTTTTCATTTTTTTTTTTTCCCAAGTGTTTTGCTTTGAACATGGATTACTTTTGTAATCAGAAAAAAAAAAAGGCATGTCCTTTTATTTTTTTTTAATATCTTTATTGGAGTATAATTGCTTTACAATGGTGTGTTAGTTTCTGCTTTATAACAAAGTGAATCAGCTATACATATACATATGTTCCCATATCTCCTCCCTCTTGCGTCTCCCTCCCTTCCACCCTCCCTATCCCACCCCTCCAGGTGGTCTCAAAGCACCGAGCTGATCTCCCTGTGCTGTGCGGCTGCTTCCCACTAGCTATCTCTTTTACGACAAAGTGAGAGAGTGGCATGGACATATATAGGCATGTCCTTTTAAAAGTAATAGGAGAAAGATTAAAGAGAGTACCAGGATTAAGATACCCGTCAGATTTAGGGATGAGACTGCTGTAAGAAGGAATACCATAAAGTACTGACGAGAAAATAATAGGACCAAGTGAAGCAAGCCAGTCACAAAGAGACACATGCCCACATGACCACCTATACGAGTAATCACACCGATAGAGGCAGTAAGTAGAAATGGTTGTGGGAGCGGGGTGAGGGGGAAGTGAGGAGTTGTTTAATGGGGTTAGAGTTTTAGTTTTGCAAGACGAGGAAGTTCTGGAGATGGGTTGCAGAACTATAGGAACACAATTAACACTACTGAGCTGTAAATTTAAAAATGGCTAAGATGGTAAATTCTATGTGTATTTTACCACAATTAAAAAAAAAAAAGTAGGACAGATCCTCATGTCATAGTTAATCTCTAGTGCCCTGTTGCCTAGAGAAACAGGTAAGTCATGAATCCAGGGTTAGGGTTTTGCTGGACCAGCGTAGAAGGCAGTAGGGAGTGCTGATGAGAGCAAGCACACGTGGTCAATTAATTCTGGGGTAGGGGATGGACAGGGAAGAAATAAGAGGTTAGGAAGGGCTCTTAAAGAGCATGCATATTGAGAAGATGCCAAAGAGACAGGAGATTGTAATCTGAGAACAGGAAATGGAAGTTTAAATGTATTCTGTGGGAGGGATACTTACATTCATTATAAATCCAGTTCTCCTATTCGACGGGAAGCTCCTTAGAGGTGGCTTGGAATTGTTCTTATTTGTACTTCGTAATAGCTGAGGGAATGAGACAAAATACGTAAACGTGCTCAGTAAAGTGATCGGTTGAAGAATGTGTATATATTGAGTCTCCCATATTTGGAAGGAGCATCCCACACCTAGAAAACGCCTTTTGCTTGCCCATCGTTTCCTTCTGTGGTCTTGTTCTGAGCCACAGATCGCTGAGGTGTTCGGCAGTAGGGCTCAGCATTCGTATGGTCCATCCCCACACCCTCTTTGTTTTCTGTCTAAGGGCACTTGACAGTCCACTGAGATTTGGGAACAATTTTATGGATGTTAACTCCACCCTGTAGATTCTGATTTAGTTGCTTTTGGGTAGGACCTGAGCATTTCTACCTTAAACAAGCTCCTTGGATGATTCTGAAATACACGAAAGTTATACAACGACTTTTTGAGAAACACCAATTTTGTCTTTCTAATGTTAGAATTACATTACTGTATTTGCCTTTGGTATATAATATGACCATTACCCAATGTTTTCAGACATTATTGAAGTTGGGAGTAGAGTCTGGAATTTATTTTCTTCTTTCTCAGAAAATTTGTCAGCAAGATACTAATGCGGATCTTTTTCTTAAAAACACAAACAAAAGCAGAGGCATGTGCTATTCATGTTTGATGAGACGTCAACAGCATTAACCTCCGTTAAAAATGGTAGATCAGGGCTTCCCTGGTGGCGCAGTGGTTGAGAGTCCGCCTGCCGATGCAGGGGACACAGGTTTGTGCCCCGGTCCGGGAAGATCCCACATGCCGCGGAGCGGCTGGGCCCGTGAGCCATTGCCGCTGAGCCTGCGCGTCCGGAGCCTGTGCTCGGCAACGGGAGAGGCCACAACAGTGAGAGGCCCGCGTACCGCAAAAAGAAAAAAAAGGTAGATCAGTTTTCTCCATATTGAGGAAATTCTGTTCAGTCATTTGAAACCATATAATTTATAAGAAAAAGTTTTATTATAAAAAAGCATGCTTTAATTTAAAAGACTGGGAAGCGATAACATGCTTCATTAAATTTTATAAAATGCTCTGTTTTTCTTTGACACAAATTTCAGTGATGTTCAATTTGTGCTGTCTAAATTATTTAATAAGCAAGATTTAGGAGAAGGTTGCTAGATTTATAACATCAGTTTGATTTTGAAAGTACATAGTGGGAGCTAAATTAGCTTAAATTTTATGGTCATTTAAAGGAACCTTCAAGAAGTTTTTAAAAGTTGATTAATCTTTTCCAGACCTGTCAGTCGTTTCTGCTTTGCTTTTCTTAGATACATATAAGAATCTACTTTTACATAAGAAAGCCTAAAGTGAAATATCTTATTTCTGTTTTTGTTGCATAATTTTATTATAGAATAAAACAGGTACAGAAGACTTCACAAAATAAATTTATAGCTTAAGCACAAGACAAATACCTTTGTGATCACCACCTGGGTCCAGAAATATCGTTCGAACTTTTTGGCCAACCCAATAAAACTTCGTACCCCAGGGGTCCTCCTTACACCACAGCCCCATCATAGCCCAGTCCTTCCCTCTGTTTGTAACCACCATCCTGGTTTGTAGTAATGACTTCCTGTGTTTTCAAAACGTTTTATTACCCAAATGTAGCTCTAGACACTATAGTTTAGCTCATTTAAAAAAAAAATTGATCTGTTTTAAAAACATCTCTTAATGGACAGCAGCACTGTTCAGTAATGGGAGCCTCGTATGCAATTTAAAATTTTTTAGTAGCCACATTATAAAAAGTAGAAAGAAACAAATGCAATTAAGGTTAATAATATATTTTTAAAATTAGATATATCCAAAATATTATCATTTCAACATTTAATCAATGTAAAAATTATTGAGATATTACACACACACACCCCACACATATATATTTTAATGGGAGAGTACTAAACGTTTGGAATCTGGTGTGTGTTTTATACTTATAGCACACCTCAGATTATCTTGGATTTTGCCATTTGGAAGCCCCTTTTAGCTGGCTGCTGTATACTTGTGACATGCCCCATCATTTTGGGGGGTACTTTCTTACTTTCTGTCATTCAAGATGTTTCAAACTCATCTTGTACCTGCCCAGTCCCAATCCTGGAATTGGCCATTTATCTCAGGGGCCCTGGTTCCTTTCAGTGCTGATGGTTCTAAAGACCAAGATACGGTGCTACGTGTGTACGTTGCTCCTGGGGTGCCTTTGCTAGGTGGTCAGAGGTGGGGAAAATACAAATATATATATGCATATGCACAGGAATACACACACCTATGCATGAATATATCTCTACATATACTTTTTTTAAACATCTTTATTAGAGTATAACTGCTTTCCAATGGTGTGTTAGTTTCTGCTTTATAACAAAGTGAATCAGTTATACATATACATTTGTCCCCATATCTCCTCCCTCTTGCGTCTCCCTCCCTCCCTGCCTATCCCACCCCTCCAGGTGGTCACAAAGCACCGAGCTGATCTCCCTGTGCTATGCGGCTGCTTCCCACTAGCTATCTACCTTACGTTTGGTAGTGTATATATGTCCATGCCACTCTCACTTTGTTCCAGCTTACCCTTCCCCGTGCCCATATACTCAAGTCCATTCTCTTACATATACTTTTTTTTTCTTTTGTAGTCATGAATTCATACCAGTACTTTCAATTCTAATCTATCCCCACAAGATTCCTTCTTGCCTCTCCCTTCATATTTGTAAGTTTTTTCTTTCACAGTGAGAACTCTGGCAGTCAGCAATATCAACCCATTTACTTATTTGCTCAATCTTATAATTCGTCCAGCATACTAGTATAATTTCCAAACCGCTTCTCTCATTTTCCACTACAAAACCCAAAACCTCTAGAAAGAGATGGGGATTTATTTGCTGTTTTACCCCACAATTAAGAGTATACAGTCTATATACACTACCAAATGTAAAATAGATAGCTAGTGGGAAGCAGCCTCATAGCACAGGGAGATCAGCTCGGTGCCTTGTGACCACCTAGAGGGGTAGGAGAGGGAGGGTGGGAGGGAGACGCAGGCGGGAGGGGATGTGGGGATATATGTATACGTATAGCTATTCCCTTTGTTATAAAGCAGAAACTAACACACTGTTGTAAAGCAATTATACTCCAACAAAGATGTTAAAACAACAAAAAAGAGTATACAGTCAAGTATGGTGTTTACAAATTTCCTGCTTATTAAGATATAACTCACATTGCCATACAACTCACCCATTTCAAGTGCACAATGGCTTTTAGTACCTTTAGAGTTGTGCAACCACTACCACGATTTGAGAACATTTTCATCATCCCAGGAAGAACCGCTGTTGGTTCCTCACTGCTGGAAGCACCAGCAGTCACTCCTCATTTACCCCCAGGCTCTCTAGCCCTAGGCAAACATGTATCTACTTTCGGTCTCTTCAGTGTGCCTGTTATGGACACAGTGTGTGAGAAGGAAAGGGAAATGAAGAAAGCATATATATGCCCGTCCATATAAAATGAAACATAAGAAGGATAAACTAGAAAACAATGATGGAAGTTATCCACAAGGGGTAGGGGAAGCAGGGTGGAAGAGAGTTAGAAGGGAGTGATACTTCTCTGGATGTACCATGTAAAG
Organism: Aethalodelphis obliquidens; assembly: GCF_003676395.1. Classification (NCBI taxonomy): domain Eukaryota; kingdom Metazoa; phylum Chordata; class Mammalia; order Artiodactyla; family Delphinidae; genus Aethalodelphis; species Aethalodelphis obliquidens. The sequence continues at coordinate 1,377,854 of NW_020837995.1, forward strand.
TCTTAACCTTTGGAAGCTTAGCAATGTTATACGTACAACTGAATCAGTATGGTTGGGTACGAGAGGAAACACCTAAAACAGGAAATAAAAAAATACTCCTTTGTATTTCAAATGAATATCATAACCACGCTGAAGGAGCAGGGAAGGGAGAAATAACTAACTCAAGATATTTATTAAAAAAAAAAAAAAAAAAAAGAAATTTGGGACTTCCCTGGTGGTCCAGTGCTTAAGACTCCATGCTCCCAATGCAGAGGGCATGGGTTGGCTCCCTTGCCAGAGAACTAAGATCCCGCATGCCACACGACTTTTTTAACTAGCTGCTTAGTACTCTGTTGTGTGTATATAAAATAGTTTATTCAGCTCTTCTCCTGTTCTTGAACATTTAGGTCGTTTTTAATCTTTTTCAGTTATAAATGGTCCTGCAATGAATAATCATGTGTAAATACGTCCTCACACTGTTGAGGGTTATCTTCAGGGTACATTCCTCGAAGTGGGATTACCGGATCAAAGGGAAAATGCATATGCAGTTATAAGATAATGCCGGTTCTCCTCCATTCTGCATTCCCACAACACAAAATGTGTCTCTCTCCCCATAATTTGCCAACAGAGTTTATTTCCAACTTTGCCAATATGATGGCTGGAAAATAGGATCTTATTATTTGCACTTCTCTTTTCGTGGGTCAAGCTGAATGTCTTTTCATATTTTAAGGGCCATTGTTATATCTTTTTATGAATTGTCTTTTCCTGTTTTTCTGTAGGATTTTTATTCATGTTTTTCCTCCATTTTAAAAAGCTCTTTGTTGTAAATCAACTATATACTTCAATAAAATTTAAAAAATTAAAAGCTCTTTGTATATTAGAGGTATTAACCCTTTATCTCTGTAGTATGTTGCAAATGTTTTCTCCCAGTTTGTCTTCGAGTTTTGCTTATGCAAAAGTTTTTACGTAGTCAAATTATCAATCTTTTTTTCTTTTTTGCATCTGGATTTTAAATCATAGCAAGAAAGCCTTTCTCTTTACTCACATTAAAGAGGAATTCACCTATAGTCTCTTCCAGTACTTGCTGAGTTTCATATTTTACATTTAGATCTCTGTTGCATGTGGAGTTTATTCTTCTGTATGGTTTGAGGCGTGGATCTAATTTTACCTTTTTCCAATAACTGTCCATTTGTAGCAGTCCTGTTTATTAAAAGGGCTGTCTTTGCCTCTGTGGTTTGAGATACATCTCCCACATATGGTAGAAGTGGGTCTATTTCTGGACTTTCTGTTCCATTGGCATCTCTGTGTGCGTGTGCTAAACACTGTTTTAATGAAAGAGGCTTTTTAATGTGTTTGAATGTTTTTCACGGCTCTTCCATTTCAGTGTGCTCCTAGCTATTCTTATATGTTTATTTTTACATTCGAGCTTTGTAAAGAATGACTATAAAACTGCCGTGAAAGAGCTCATTGCTATCCTGGGGGGATTTCATTATATTGATACATTAACTTAAGGAGAACTGACATTTCACTCTTCCCACTCCTCAAATGTTAGTATAATTCCATTCACCTCCTCCTCACTCTTTGTGCTGCTGTTTACTGCTACATAGGGCAATGACCCCTACCTTATGATGTTATTTTGCTTTAAGCATCCGTTGTTTTTTCCAAGAAATTAAGAGAGAAGAAGAAAAATGGTCTTTTATTATCTCCTCACATACTTACCATTTCCAGTGCTCTTCAGCAATGTCTGTAGGTCCCAGTTTCCATCTGGTACCCTTTGATGACGCTGAGATGTCCATGGCAAGAGCAGGGGATAGCTTTTCATGCGTTCAAGTCTCCTTTTTGTTCTCAGAGTAGTGGGAGAGGACATTCTTATCTTGTTTCAGATTTTATGGGAAAAGCACTCAAGATGCTACGACTAACTATATTCTTGGTCATTCTGTTAGGACTCAGTGGGCTGCCTTTCAGTTTTAGGGGAAACGTATAAACTTAGGGCGATTTGTACATGAGCGTGTACTGCGTTAGATCTCATCCCAGGCCCACTGCACTTGCCACTTAGTGTATTGCTAGTCATCCCACCACGAGGCTTAAGAAAACTGCAAGGCAATCTTAATATTAGATTAAGCAAAACGTAATTATGAATGTAAATCTGCTCAAAGTCCCTTATGTTCTGTAATGTGCTGTACGGTCCCAAATTAGTGATGTTTTGGTTGTCTCTTCTACCTTCTTCATTAATTGAGCAATTGTAGTGTTGACTGTTTTGGAATCAGTATTATTTGGCACCTGTGTGTATATTTCTATTCTCTTTAAAACCAGTCAGTTTAAAAGCTGAACGTTTGGTTTCAGCCTTTGTTTAAAAGTAGGCGTAGCTGCTGTGTTTAAGTTAAAGCCTCTTTATATTATTTTTTCTCTTATGTCTTTTACACAGTAATCTCTAAATAATATATGCAGGCTATATGCGTGTTATATTGATTTTTACTAATGAATTTTAGAAAGTTCTTGCCATATGGGTTCTAGTCACTGGCCTCTAGGGACTCAGTTTTTTCCCTTTGCCATCAGTGCATCGATGTAGTACACATGAGTGTCTTGTGTCACCAGTCTGGGTGCGATGATTGATTTGATCAATTAGCAGTGAAAGACAAGCTTCTCCCTTAAAAAGAGAACACAGGAGAGCTAAGGTCAGAAGAGGAAAGCATTTCAAATGGGCAGAACATCAACTAAGGTGCTCTCTTTGAGAGGAGTTAGTTTACATGTTAATGGAAATCCATACTGGGAAATGTTTTATATTGTAGTTTTGCCCTTTTACCAAGAATTGTCCCTAACATTATAGATGATAATTTTGTGAGGAATCTCATTTGGATGCCCATATTAAATAACCTTTCCTATGAATATTTTACATTTCTTGTATTAAAATTTTATTTTGTAAACCGACTTTTAATGGCTACTGTTCCATAATTGATAATTTTAAAATATTAAGCAAAAACTACCATATTAGGTAGGATACCTTCCAACTGTGGTCTGTTAGCATGGTAAGTGGTGAACAAGGAGAGCACGTAGGGAGCACTAATGTTGATTGTGCCTCTTCTGAAAGACATTCTGTGTTCTTCCACTTCAACTTGACGGTAGCTCTGTGAAGTCGATAGGATTAAATCTTATTTTACAGTTGAGAAGGTTAAGAGAGATTAATTGACCTTACTGAGGTCACAGAGCTGATGAGTTGTGGAGATGTGTTTTAGGCATATGTCTCTTTGATTTCCATTACTTTGTGCTGCTTCCAAAGATCCTCAGATAATTTACATCATGCAGGGAATGTATAGGTGACACAAAGCCTTCTGGAAGCCTGGAGTTCCTTCCTTTTCCTGTCTTCAAGTATAGTTATTGGAAGATCCAATATAAAAATAGCTAACTGACTTGCATTTCACCCCTCCCCCCCTCTTCCCCCCCCCCCCCCCCCCCCAGTATATAACTGAGAAAAAGCAAGGGAACTATGTAAGTCACTAGCTAGTTGTCAGCCTCTAAGGAATGGGAAGTTTACTAAGATGATTCTTAATTGCTATTTCATTTTTCTGTATAATTTAGAACAAACTAGAGTTCCATCTTTTCATATTGCCAGTTAGATGAATACACAGTGGTTTTCAACGTTTAAATAATATATGCTTTTATTTTCCGAGCTCTGTATTATTATCTATTGTGTATAGCTCTTTAACTGTCTCAGTTTATGGCTCAGAGATTATTTTAAAACCTTGGCCCTGGGAGTGCCTTAGATTTCAAATGCAACGTATGCTTTTTTTTTTTTTAACATCTTTTTTGGAGTATAATTGCTTTAGAATGGTGTGTTAGTTTCTGCTTTATAACAAGGTGAATCAGGTATACATATACATATGTTCCCGTATCTCTTCCCTCTTGTGTCTCCCTCCCTCCCACCCTCCCTATCCCACGCAACGTATGCTTTTAACAAAGAGTTATTCTCCCATTTGGTCTTGTTATACTGGATAAAACGTATACCTCTTTTTCCAGGCATTGCGTTATTTCTAACAGTCACTTTGAATGAAAGGTGTGTAGTGCTCTGTGAAAGGCCATGTGAAATATTTGATCATCTAGCTGTAGTTCATCAAAGAGAAAAGGAAACACAAAGCACAGATGAAAATGACAGCTAGTGACACTGTTGATTTTGTTGGGCATGTCGTTCCTGTGTCCCTCTCTGGTTCTTCACGAGGTGTCCAGCACTGGCTCTTATCTGCTTCCTTTATGGTGATACCTGGTCGGTGGAGCAAGCTTTCACTATGTATTTTGCTTGACCCCTAATATGGCATTGGCACAGAAGTGGTTTTGATGCTGAGAGTGGTGAGGAAAAGTGAGGGTGCTGGAGTTTGTCCCCAGAGGAATAAGGAACATTGATTTAACATCTATACATATTTTTGAGAGAGGATTTTAATGAATTGCATTCAGTGCAGTTTAGTTTTTGAAACTGTTCTCACTGCTTTAGCTTCTCCCCCCTAATTCAGCATTGAGTCACAGTGATTCATTTGTGTAAGGTTGCTTTTCTTCCGAAGAGCTTAAGGCACTTTAATAAAGAATATTTACGATCTTGATATCTGCCCAGAAGTGGGCAAATGGAGAGTTGAAGTGATAACTAGTTGGCACTCGCCGTGGTACTGGTGTGTCCCCTGCCTCTTCACTAGAGCTGCCTTCTCTTGGCTAGACTTCGGAAAACTGATTTCTTTTTAGGTCTGTCCTTATAGGAGTAAATGCGTTGGTCCACCTGTAGAATGTTACTGTTATTCAAACCTCACCATTGTGTCTACTAGATAGATCTCCTCCTAGCAGAATGGGTAAGTCTCCCTTTGGGGAGTCGAGCATTTATGAGGTGCATTCGGTCACTTTAAAAGCCTAGAGCAGAAATTCCACTAGTGTCTGTGAGAGAGGAAGCCTCTGTCCAGCATCACTTTAGCCATGGGACAAGTAAATAGGCACCAATATGGGTGGCACGATCTTCAGGCCCCAGTAACTTCCATCCACTTTTTGCCTGGTTCTTAGAGCACCAGGCACAAAGCCTTGCAGATACTGGGTATGTATGTGGTACATGGTTTTGCTTTGTATTACTTTTGTTTTCCTTCTGATCTTTCCTGCGGGTGATTCCTAAAGAGACAACTCAGTAGTCATCCGGCAGAGTTCCTAGCCAGCTCACAACTTCCCACCTTGTTTGTTTTTAACGCTCCCTGGAGCTCCCCGTTGACAGATCTCAGAGAAAGAGAAGGAAGGTGTATCTCCCACAGAGACCAAGGGGACCCCTGAAAGAGACTCATTTTAACAAGCAGTACCTTGCTTACTATGCACATGCTTTTAATGCTTAACAAAAAAGAAGTCCTAAATAAATGCAAAGTTGTGGTGTTTATAATTTTATATACCTGTTATAGTAATTCAGTCATTCTAAAATTGTTTTGATTTTAAACATTTAAAAAAAATACTTAGATGATTTTTAACTGGTAGCTTGATGGAGGTAGGAATATAACGGACACTTTTTAGCATCTAACCAAAATTCTTTCACTTATAAAGCTAAATTGCTAATTCCAAGGAACAGTGTGCCGACAGTGCCTGCAATTAAGAAGCTCTCACCTTTGTAGATGACAATTCTGTGTCTTCCAGCAAGTGCTATTGTTAATGGGAAGAAAAGATTCCTGCTTTCTTGTTCAAACCTTGAACTAGTAACATATCATTATTCATTCACATTACTGTTAGTGCATTGATTTAGTGTAAAATCATTTTATAATCACAAATGGGCAAACAGTGTATTTACATGAGAGCTCTTACTGCCCCCTCACCCTGCACATTTTACCTTTGTCTTTTTCTCTGAATTGCCAGCCTGTTACCTAGCTCTCTTCCTCTCTCTAAAGGAGAAGGCACAAAATGTCTTCTTTGTGCCCGGGTGTGGAAGTAAAGACGTTTCTGCTGTATGCCTTCCTGAGAAACCTGGGATTTTGCAAAATCACACACAAACATAATAGGGCTTAAGGGACAAATAGAGTAGAAGCTGGCCACTCGGAACTTACGCAAGTTTGTGACCTGATGACTGACTGACTCAAGCACGGAAAAAATAACTAGTGCTTAGGGAGATCATTTGAGGGACAGCCCAGGCAGGCAGCTCCTAATGGTGGGAGGCTGCTGCAGGGGATATTAAGAATGTACGAAAACATGTTAGTCTCTGCAGCATCTTCAGAACTCAGCAAGCATCGTGCGAGGGACGTTGGTCACGCTTCAGATCTCCAGCTTTGTCGCTTTAGACCTACGTGACTGCTCCCATCTCAGCTGGCTTCTCTTCCCCAGCAGCAGTTCTCTGCATGAGCTAGGACTCGGGCCTGCTGGAGTTTTGTCCATTAACTGGATTCTTTGTCTTTCAAAACAATTGATTTGTACACAGTAGCCAGTATATGGAAACAGCCTAAATGACCTTTGATGGATGAATGGATAAAACATGTGCTATATACACACAATGGAATATTATTCGGCCTTGGAAAGGAAGGAGATTCTGACACATGCTACAACACGGAGGAACCTTGAGGACATGCTGAGTGAAATAAGCCAATCACAAGAAAGGACATATATGAGTCCATGTACATGAGGTGCTCAGAGGAGTCAAATTCATAGAGACAAAAAGTAGAACGGTGGTTGCCAGAGGCTGGGGGAGGCGGGAATGGGGCTCATTGTTTAATGGGTACAGAGTTTCCGTGTGGGAGGAGAAAAAAGTTCTGGACATGGATGGTGGCCATAGTTGTGTAACAATGTGAATGTACTTAATACCATTGAACTGTACAATTTAATGAATTTACCAATTTCATTTTTTATGCTCTATCTGCTTTACCACAAAAATTTCTTAAACGTTGATTTGTAAAGTGTGCGTTGTAGTAGATGAATAGTCTTTTGTCTGTTGTGTTGCAGATATTTCTCTTATGTGTGATTTGTCTTCTGACTTGATGGCTTTTGGCTATACAGATGCTTTACATTTGATGGAGTTACAGACATTTTGTATTGTGTTTATAAAGGTCATCTCACCCCTGAAGTTATAAAAATATAATAAGGGCTTCCCTGGTGGCGCAGTGGTTGAGAGTCCGCCTGCCGATGCAGGGGACGTGGGTTCGTGTCCCGGTCCGGGAGGATCCCACATGCCGCGGAGCGGCTGGGCCCGTGAGCCATGGCCGCTGAGCCTGCGCGCCCGGAGCCTGTGCTCCGCAACGGGAGAGGCCGCAACAGTGAGAGGCCCGCGTACTGCAAAAACAAAAAAATAGAATAAATAAAAAAATATATACACACACACACACACACACACACATATAAAATAAGTTTTACCCACGTTTTTTCCTAGCACTTTCACCTTTTTAAAATCTTTAAACCTTTGCTCTGTAGAGTTTATTTTGGTGTTGGGAATTTAGTGGTTCAGGACAGTACAGCAAGGATATTTCTAGTGCTTTATTATTTTCAAGGATTATTAGGACTTGAGGGAAACAGCCTTTGCTCTCTGTTTGATTCTTACACACTGCTGAATTTTGACTTGTATATGGTTGTCGGAATGAAGAGGTGAGGGGAATGAAAACCACATGGCAACACGAAATCTGTGCTTCCAGAGTGACTACTTATGAGGACATTTATAAATTCTGAGGACATTTAGAACATGCAGGCCTAAAGCAGGGCTACATTTCATTCGTTCTGGATGGACTGACTTAGCAAAAAAAAAATTTTTTTTTAATGTGTGAAAAACATGGAGCAGAGGGTTGGCAATGTCCCTTAAGAACCAATGTCTCATTCAAAAAGCATAAACCAGTTTGGAAGCAAAATAACCTTCGTACCTCAGGCTTTCTTTCCTATGAGATACCCCTTAACATCCCCAGAGCCTGCTTTAATAGCCGGCCTCAGATGGCTGCCCTTGAGACAATGCAGTGTCTGAGGGGGTAGGAAAGTGCATGGCCTCCAGTTCCACCATTTGAAGACTCAGTTGTAAGTAGAGACCAGATAATCTAGTGCCTCGTAGGTGTCAGCAGGGAACTGGAGTTGGGTGGGCAGGGGCATAACCTGGTGATACCTGGAATACTGTAATACTAGGCCAGAGGTGGTCCAGATGCTGATGGGGAAGACACTCCAAATACATCATCATTTTTCTTTTCATTCATGGTTTGGTGGGAAAAGCTGTGGACCATCAACTAGAAGAACTTGGCCCTAATCCCTGTTCTATTATTAACTGGTTGCTTTGGAAAGCCAGTTAACCAATGTGGGCCTCATTTTTCTTTTTAATTTTATTATTTTTTTAATACAGCAAGTTCTTTTTTTTTTTTTTTCAGTATGCGGGCCTCTCACTGTTGTGGCCTCTCCCGTTGCGGAGCACAGGCTCCAGATGCGCAGGCTCAGCGGCCATGGCTCACGGGCCCAGCTGCTCCGCGGCATGTGGGATCTTCCCGGACCGGGGCACGAACCCGTGTCCTCTGCATCGGCAGGCGGACTCTCAACCACTGCGCCACCAGGAAAGCCCACATGACTCTTTCGGAATTGTGGTTTTCTCAGGGTATATGCCCAGTAGTGGGATTGCTGGGTTGTATGGTAGTTCTATTTTTAGTTTTTGAAGGAAACCGCATACTGTTCTCCATAGTGGCTGTATCAATTTACATTGCCACCAACAGTGTAAGAGGGTTCCCTTTTCTCCACACCCTCTCCAGCATTTATTGTTTGTAGATTTTTTGATGATGGCCATTCTGACTGGTGTGAGATGATACCTCATTGTAGTTTTGATTTGCATTTCTCTAATGATCAGTGATGTTGAGCGTTCTTTCATGTGTTTGTTGGCAATCTGTGTATCATCTGTGGAAAAATGTCTCTTTAGGTCTTCTGCCCATTTTGGGATTGGGTTGTTTGTTTTTTTAATATTGAGCTGCAAGAGCAGCTTGTAGATTTTGGAGATTAATCCTTTGTCATTTGCTTCATTTGCAAATATTTTCACCCATTCTGAAGGTTGTCTTTTCATCTGTTTATGGTTTCCTTTGCTGTGCAAAAGCTTTTAAGTTTCATTAGGTCCCATTTGTTTATTTTTGTTTTTATTTCCATTTCTCTAGGAGGTGGGTCAGAAACGATCTTGCTGTGATTTATGTCATGGAGTGTTCTGCCTATGTTTTCCTCTAAGAGTTTGATAGTGTCTGGCCTTACATTTAGGTCTTTAATCCATTTTGACTTTATTTTTGTGTATGGTGTTAGGAAGTGTTCTAATTTCATTCTTTTACGTGTAGCTGTCCAGTTTTCCCAGCACCGCTTATTGAAGAGGCTGTCTTTTCTCCATTGTATATTCTTGCCTCCTTGATCAAAAATAAGGTGACCATATGTGCCTGGGTTTATCTCTGGGCTTTCTATACTGTTCCATTGATCTATATTTCTGTTTTTGTGCCAGTACCATATTGTCTTGATTACTGTAGCTTTGTACTATAGTCTGAAGTCAGGGAGCCTGATTCCTCCAGTTCCGTTTTTCGTTCTCAAGATTGCTTTGGCTATTCGGGGTCTTTTGTGTTTCCATACAAATTGTGAAATTTCTTGTTCTAGTTCTGTGAAAAATGCCATTGGTAGTTTGATAGGGATTGCACTGAATCTGTAGATTGCTTTGGGAAGTATAGTCATTTTCACAATGTTGATTCTTCCAATATAAGAACATGGTCTATCTCTCCATCTATTTGTATCATCTTTAATTTCTTTCATCAGTGTCTTATAATTTTCTGCATACAGGTCTTTTGTCTCCTTAGGTAGGTTTACTCGTAGGTATTTTATACTTTTTGTTGCAATGGTAAATGGGAGCGTTTCCTTAATTTCTCCTTCATATTTTTCATCCTTAGTGTATAGGAATGCCAGAGATTTCTGTGCATTAATTTTGTATCCTGCTACTTTACCAAATTCATTGATTAGCTCTAGTAGTTTTCTGGTAGCATCTTTACGATTCTCTGTGTATGCTGTCACATCATCTGCAAACAGTGACAGCTTTACTTCTTCTTTTCCGATTTGAGTTCCTTTTATTTCTTTTTCTTCTCTGATTGTTGTGGCTAAAACTTCCAAAACTATGTTGAATAATAGTGGTGAAAGTGGGCAACCTTGTCCTGTTCCTGATCTTAGTGGAAATGGTTTCAGTTTATCACCATTGAGAGTGATGTTGGCTGTGCCTTTGTCATATATGACCTTTATTATGTTGAGGTAAGTTCCCTCTATGCCTGCTTTCTGGAGAGTTTTATCACAAATGGGTGTTGAATTTTGTCAAAAGCTTTTTCTGCATCTATTGAGATGATCATATGGTTTTTATCCTTCAATTTGTTAATATGGTGTATCACATTGATTGATTTGCGTATATTGAAAAATCCTTGCATTCCTGTGATAAACCCCACTTGATCATGGTGTGTGATCCTTTTAATGTGCTGTTGGCTTCTGTTTGCTAGTATTTTGTTGAGGATTTTTGCATCTATGTTCATCAGTCATATTGGCCTGTAGTTTTCTTTTTTGGGGGCATGTTTGTCTGGTTTTGGTATCAGGGTGATGGTGGCCTCGTAGAATGAGTTGGGGAGTGTTCCTCCCTCTGCTGTATTTTGGAAGAGTTTGAGAAGGATAGGTGTTAGCTCTTCTCTAAATGTTTGATAGAATTCACCTTTGAAGTCAACTGGTCCTGGGCTTTTGTTTGTTGGAAGATTTTTTATCACAGTCTCAACTTAAGTGCTTGTGATTGGTCTGTTTATATTTTCTATTTCTCCCTGGTTCAGAGTTGGAAGGTTGTGCTTTTCTAAGAATTTGTCCATTTCTTCCAGGTTGTCCATTTTATTGCCACATAGTTGCTTGTAGTAATCTCTCATGATCCTTTGTATTTCTGCAGTGTCCGTTGTTACTTCTCCTTTTTCATTTCTAATTCTATTGATTTGAGTCTTCTCCCTTTTTTTCTTGATGAGTCTGGCTAATAGTTTATCTATTTTGTCTATCTTCTCAAAGAACCAGCTTTTAGTTTTATTGATCTTTGCTACTGTTTCCTTCATTTCTTTTTCATTTATTTCTGCTCTGATCTTTATGATTTTTCTCCTTCTGCTAACTTCGGGGGTTTTCTTGTTCTTCTTTCTCTAATTGCTTTAGATATAAGGTTAGGTTTTTTACTTGAGTTGTTTCTTGAGGTAAGATTGTATTGCCATAAACTTCCCTCTTAGAACTGCTTTTGCTGCATCCCATAGGTTTTGGGTCATCATATTTTCATTGTCATTTGTTTCTAGGTATTTTTTGATTTCCTCTTTGATTTCTTCAGTGACGTCTTGGTTCTTAATTAGTGTATTGTTTAGCCTCCAGGTGTTTGTATTTTTTACAGATTTTTTTCCTGTAACTGATACATAGTCTCATAGAGTTGTGGTCGGAAAAGATACTTGATACAATTTCAATTTTCTTAAATTTACCAAGGCTTGATTTGTAAACCAAGATATGATCTATCCTGGAGAATGTTCCGTGAGCACTTGAGAAGAAAGTGTATTTTGTTGTTTTTGGATGGAATGTCCTATAAATATCAGTTAAGTCCATCTTGTTTGATGTATCATTTGAAACTTGTGTTTCCTTATTAATTTTCATTTTGGATGATCTGTCCATTGGTGAAAGTGGGGTGTTAACGTCCCCTACTATGATTGTGCTACTGTCCATTTCCCCTTTTATGGTGTTAGCGTTTGCGTTATGTATTGAGGTGCTCCTATGTTGGGTGCATAAATATTTACAATTGTTATCTTCTTGGATCGATCCCTTGATCATTATGTAGTATACTTCTTTGTCTCTTGTAGTAGTCTTTATTTTAAAATCTATTTTGTCTGATAGGAGAATTGCTACTCCAGCTTTCTTTTGCTTTCCATTTGCATGGAATATGTTTTTCCATCCCCTCACTTTCAGTCTGTATGTGTCTCTAGGACTGAAGTGGGTCTCTTATCGACAGCATATATATGGTCTTGTTTTTGTATCCATTCAGCCAGTCTGTGTCTTTTGGTGGGCTCATTTAATCCATTTATATTTAAGGTAATTATCGATATGTATGTTCCTATTCTCATGTTCTTAATTGTTTTGGGTTTGTTACTGTAGGTCTTTTCCTTCTCTCGTGTTTCTTGCCTAGAGAAGATCCTTTAGCATTTGTTGTAAAGCTGGTTTGGTGGTGCTGAACTCTCTCAGCTTTTGCTTGTCTGTAAAGGTTTTAATTTCTCCATCAAATCTGAATGAGATCCTTGCTGGGTAGAGTAATCTTGGTTGTAGGTTTTTCTCCTTCATCACTTTAAATATGTCCTGCCAGTCCCTTCTGGCTTGCAGAGTTTTTGCTGAAAGATCAGCTGTTAACCTTATGGGGATTCCCTTGTGTGTTGTTTGTTGTTTTTCCCTTGCTGCTTTTAATATGTTTTCTTTGTATTTAATGTTTGATAGTTTGATTAATATGTGTCTTGGCGTGTTTCTCCTTGGATTTATCCTGTATGCGACTCTCTGCGCTTCCTGGACTTGATTGACTATTTCCTTTCCTATGTTAGGGAAGTTTTCAACTATAATTTCTTCAAATATTTTCTCAGTCCCTTTCTTTTTCTCTTCTTCTTCTGGGACCCCTATAATTTGAATGTTGGTGCGTTTAATGTTGTCCCAGAGGTCTCTGAGACTGTCCTCAGTTCTTTTCATTCTTTTTCCTTTATTCTGCTCTGCAGTAGTTATTTCCACTATTTTATCTTCCAGGTCTCTTATCCGTTCTTCTACCTCAGTTATTCTGCTATTGCTTCCTTCTAGAGAATGTTTAATTTCATTTATTGTGTTGTTCATCATTGTTTGCTTGCTCTTTAGTTTTTCTAGATCCTTGTTAAATGTTTCTTGTATTTTCTCCCTTCTTTTTTTCCAAGATTTTGGATCATCTTTACTATCATTACTCTGAATTCTTTATCAGGTAGACTGCCTGTTTCCTCTTCATTTGTTAGGTCTGGTGGGTTTTTACCTTGCTCCTTCATCTGCTGTGTGTTTCTCTGTCTTCTCATTTTGCATAACTTACTGTGTTTGGGATCTCCTTTTCACAGGCTGCAGGTTCTAGTTCCTGTTGTTTTTTGTGTCTGCCCCCAGTGGGTAAGGTTGGTTCAGCGGGTTGTGTAGGCTTCTTGGTGGAGGGGATTGGTGCCTGTTTTCTGGTGGATGAGACTGGATCTTGTCTTTCTGGTGGGTAGGACCACGTCCAGTGGTGTGTTTTGGGGTGTCCTTTACCTTATTATGATTTTAGGCCACTTCTCTGCTAACGGATGGGGCTGTGTTCCTGTCTTGCTGGTTGTTTGGCACAGGGTGTCCAGCAGTGTCGCTTGAGTGGAACTGGGTCTTGGCGTTGAGATGGAAATCTCTGGGAGAGCTTTTGCCAGTTGATATTATGTGGAGCCGGGCAGACTCTGGTGGACTCATGTCCTGAACTTGGCTCTCCCACCTCAGAGGCACAGGTCTGACACCTGGCCGGAGCACCAAGACCCTGTCAGCCACACAGCTCAGAAGAAAAGGGAGTAAAAAAGAAAGAAAGAAGAATATAAAATAAAATAAAGTTATTAAAATAAAAATAATTATTAAAAGTAAAATTAAAAAGTAACCAAAAAAGAAGAAGAAAAAAAAAAAGAAGGAAGAGAGCAACCAAACCAAAAACAAACCCACCAATGATAACAAGTGCTGAAAACTATACTAAAAAAAAAACCCCAAAACAAAAAACTGACACACAGAACCCAGGAGAAATGGTAAAAGCAAAGTTATACAGACAAAATCACATGCAGAAACATACATATACACACTCACAAAGAGAAAAAGGAAAAAAAAATATATATATCTTTGCTCCCAAAGTCCACTGCCTCAATTTTGGGATGATTCGTTGTCTATTCAGGTATTCCACAGATGCAGGGTACATCAAGTTGATTGTGGAGCTTTAATCCTCTGCTTCTGAGGCTGCTGGGAGAGATTTCCCTTTCTCTTTGTTGTTCCGAACAGCTCTTGGGGTTCAGCTTTGGATTTGGCCCCGCCTTTGCGTGTAGGTCGCCTGAGGGCGTCTGTTCCCGCACAGACAGGACGGGGATAAAGTAGCAGCTGATTAGGGGACTCTGGCTCACGCAGGCCGGGGAGGGGGGAGGGAGGGGTACGGAATGCAGTGCGAGCCTGTGGTGTCAGAGGCCAACATGATGTTGAAATAGCCTGAGGCACGCTGTGTGTTCTCCTGGGGAAGTTGGCCCTGGATCGCTAGGACCCTGGCAGTCGCGGGCTGCACAGGCTCCCAGGAGGTGAGTTGTGGACAGTGACCTGTGCTTGCGCACAGGCTTCTTGGTGGCTGCTGCAGCAGCCTTAGCGTCTCATGCCCGTCTCTGGTGTCTGCGCTGATAGCCATGGCTCACGCCCGTCTCTGGAGCTCATTTAGGTGGTGCTCTGAAACCCCTCTCCTCATGCACTCTGAAACAGTGGTTTCTTGCCTCTTAGGCAAGTCCAGACTTTTTCCCGGACTCCCTCCCAGCTAGCTGTGGGGAACTAGCCCCCTTCAGGCTGTGTTCACGGAGCCAACCCCAGTCCTCTCCCTGGGATCTGACCTCCGAAACCCAAGCCTCAGCTCCCAGCCCCCACCTATCCTGGCGGGTGAGCAGACAAGACTCTCAGGCTGGTGAGTGCTGATTGGAACCCATCCTCTGTGCGGGAATCTCTCTGCTTTGCCCTCTGCACTCCTATTGCTGCGCTCTCCTCCGTGGCTCCAAAGTGTCCCCCCCACACACACACCCCGTCTCTGCCAGTGAAGGGGCTCCCTAGTGTTTGGAAACCTTTCATCCTTCACGGCTCCCTCCCAGTTGTGCAGGTGCCGTCCCTATTCTTTTGTCTCTGTTTATTCTTTTTTCTTTTGCCCTACCCAGGTACGTGGGGGAGTTTCTTGCCTTTTGGGGGGTCTGAGGTCTTCTGCCAGCGTTCAGTAGGTGTTCTGTAGGAGTTGTTCCACATGTAGATGTATTTCTGATGTATTTGTGGGGAGGAAGGTGATCTTCACGTCTTACTCTTCCACCATCTTGAAGGTCTCTCCTTTAATCCATTTTGAGTTTATTTTTGTGTATGGTGTTACGAAGTGTTCTAATTTCATTCTTTTACATGCAGGTGTCCAGTTTTCCTGGCACCACTTGTTGAACAGACTGTCTTTTCTCCACTATATAGTCTTGCCTCCTTTGTCATAGATAAGTTGACCATAGGTTCATGGGTTTATCTCTGGGCTTCCTATTCTGTTTCATTGATCTATATTTCTGTTTTTGTGCCAATACCATATTGTCTTTATTACTGTAGCTTTGTAGTATAGTCTGAAGTCAGGGAGTCTGATTCCTCCAGCTCCGTTTTTCTTCCTTAATATTGCTTTGGCTATTCGGGGTCTTTTGTGTTTCCATACAAATTGTGAAATTTTTTGTTCTAGTTCTGTGAAAAATGCCTTTGGTGGTTTGATAGGGATTACATTGAATCTGTACATTGCTTTGGGTAGTATAGTCATTTTCACAATGTTGATTCTTCCAATACAAGAACATGGTATATCTGTCCATCTGTTTGTGTGATCTTTTATTTCTTTCATCAGTGTCTTATAGTTTTCTGCACACAGTTCTTTTACCTCCTTAGGTGGGTTTATTCCTAGGTGGTTTATTCTTTTTGTTGCATTGGTGAATGGGATTGTTTCCTTAATTTCTCTTTCTGATCTTTTGTTGTTAGTGTATAGGAATGCAAGAGATTTCTGTGCATTAATTTTGTATCCTGCAACTTTACCAAATTCGTTGATTAGCACCAGAAGTTTTCTGTTGTCATCTTTAGGATTATCTGTGTATACTATCATATCATCTGCAAACAGTGATAGTTTTAATTCTTGTTTTCCAATTTGCATTCCTTTTATTTCTTTTTCTTCTCTGAATGCCGTGGAGGACTTCCAAATCTATGTTGAATAAGAGTGGTGAGAGTGGACGTCCTTGTCTTCTTCCTGATCTTATGGGAAATGCTTTCACTTTTTCACCACTGAGAATGTTTGCTGTGGGTTTGTCGTATATGGCCTTTATTATGTTAAGGTAGGTTCCCTCTGTGGCACTTTCCAGAGAGTTTTTATCATAAATCAGTGTTGAATTTTGTCAGAAGCTCTTTCTGCAACTATTGAGATGATCATATGGTTTTCATTCTTCAGTTTATTAATATGGTGTATCACATTGATTGATTTGCATATATTGAAGAATCCTTACATCCCTGGGATAAATCCCACTTGATCATGGTGTATGATCCTTTTATTGTATTGTTGGATTCTGTTTGCTAGTATTTTGTTTAGGATTTTTGCATCTATAATCATCAGTGATATTGGTCTGTAATTTTCTTTTTTTGTAGTATCTTTGTCTGCTTTTGGTATCAGGGTGATGGTGGCCTCATAGAATGAGTTTGGGAGTGTTCCTTCGTCAGCAGTTTTTTGGAAGAGTTTGAGAAGGATGGGTGTTAGTGCTTCTCTAAATGTTTGATAGAATTCACCTGTGAAGCCATCTAGTCCTGGACTTTTTGGGGGAAGATTTTTACTGACAGTTGCAATTTCATTACTTGTGATTGGCCTGTTCATATTTTCTGTTTCTTCCTGGTTCAGTTTTGGAAGGTTATACCTTTCTAAGAATTTGTCCATTTCTTCCAGGTTGTCCATTTTATTGGCATAGAGTTGCTTGTACTAGTCTCTTAGGATGCTTTGTATTTTTGCGGTGTCCGTTGTAACGTCTCCTTTTTCATTTCTAATTTTATTGATTTGAGTCCTCTCCCTCTTTTTCTTGATGAGTCTGGCTAAAGGCTTATCAATTTTGTTTATCTTCTCAAGGAACCAGCTTTTAGTTTTATTGACCTTTGCTACTGTTTTTTTCATTTCCATTTCATTTATTTCTGTTGTGATCTTTATGATTTCTTTCCTTCTACTAATTTTGGGTTTTGTTTGTTGTTCTTTCTCTAGTTCCTTTAGGTGTAAGGTTAGATTGTTTATTTGAGATTTTTCTTGTTTTTTGAGGTAGGATTGTATTGCTGTAAACTTCCTCTTAGAACTGCTTTTCTGCACCCCATAGTTTTTGGGTCATCGTGTTTTCATTGTCATTTGTCTCTAGGTATATGTTGATTTCCTCTTTGATTTCTTCAGTGATCTCTTGTTTATTTAGTAATGTATTGTTTAGCCTCCATGTGTTTGTGTTTTTTATGCTTTTTTCCCTGTAATTTATTTCTATTCTCGCAGCGTTGTGGTCAGAAAATATTCTTGATATGATTTCAATTTTCTTAAATTTACCAAGGATTGATTTGTGACCCGAGATGTGATCTGTCCTGGAGAATGTTCCGTGTGCGCTTATGAAGAAAGTGTAATCTGCTGTTTTCGGATGGGATGTCCTATAAATATCAATTAAATCTATCTGGTCTCTTGTGTCATTTAAAGCTTGTATTTCCTCAATAATTTTCTGTCTGGGTGATCTGTCCATTGGTGTAAGTGAGGTGTTAAAGTCCCCCACTATTATTTTGTTACTGTTGATTTCCTTTTTTATAGCTGTTAGTATTTGCCTTATGTATTGAGGTGCTCCTATGTTGGGTGCATATATATTTATAATTGTTATATTTTCTTCTTGGATTGATCCCTTGATCATTATGTAGTATCCTGTCTTGTCTCTTATAACATTCTTTATTTTAAAGTCTCTTTTATCTTATATGAGTATTGCTACTCCAACTTTCTTTTGATTTCCATTTGCATGGAATATGTTTTTCGATCCCCTCATTTTCAGTCTGTATGTGTCCCTAGATCTGACGTGGGTCTCTTGTAGACAGCATTTATGTGGGTCTTGTTTTTGTATCCTTTCAGCAAGCCTGTGTCTTTTGGTTGGAGCATTTGATCCACTCACATTTAAGGTAATTATTGATATGTATGTTCCTGTTACCATTTTTTTAATTGTTTTTGGTTTGTTTTTGTAGGTCCTTTTCTTCTCTTGTGTTTCCCACTTAGAGAAACTCCTTTAGGATTTGTTGCACAGCTGGTTTGGTGGTGCTGAATTCCCTTAGCTTTTGCTTATCTGTAAAGCTTTTGATTTCTCTGTCGAATCTGAATGAGATTCTTGCCGGGTAGAATAATCTTGCTCGTAGGTTCTTCCCTTTTGTCACTTTAAATATATCGTGCCGCTCTCTTCTGGCTTGTAGAGTTTCTGCTGAGAAATCAGCTGTTAACCTTATGGGAGTTCCCTTGTATGTTATTTGTCCTTTTTCCCTTGTTGCTTTTAATAATTTTTCTTTGTCTTTAATTTTTGTCAGTTTGATTACTATGTGTCTCAGTGTTTTTCTCCTTGGGTTTATCCTGTCTGGGACTCTCTGTGCTTCCTGAACTTGGGTGATATTTCCTTTCTCATGTTAGGAGGTTTTTGACCATAATCCCAGCTTCTTTCTTTCTCTCTCTCTTCTCCTTTTCGGACCCCTATAATGTGTATGTTGGTGTGTTTAATGTCGTCGCAGAGGTCTCTTACGCTGTCTTCATTTCTTATCATTCTGTTTTCTTTATTCTGTCTGTGGCAGTGAATTCCACCATTTTATCTTCCAGGTCACTTATCCATTCTTTTCCCTCAGTCATTCTGCTATTGATTCCTTCTAGTGTATTTTTCCTTTCAGTTATTGTATTGTTCATCTCTGTTTGTTTTTTAAATTATTCTAAGTGTTTGTTCTTTAATTCTTCTGGGTCTTTGCATCTTCTCAATCTTTGCTCCATTCTTTATTCGAGGTCCTGTATCATCTGCACTATCATTATCCTGAATTCTTTTTCTGGAAGGTTGCCTATCTCCATTTCATTTAGTTGTTTTTCTGGGGTTTTATCTTGTTCCTTCATCTAGTACATAGCCCTCTGCCTTTTCATCTTGTCTGTCTTTCTGTGAATGTGATTTTTGCTCCACAGGCTGCAGGATTGTAGTTCTTCTGCTTCTGCTGTCTGCCCTCTGGTGGATGAGGCTATCTAAGAGGCTTGTGGAATCTTCCTGATGGGAGTGACTAGTGGTGGGTAGAGCTGGGTGTTCCTCTAGTGGGAAGAGCTCAGTAAAACTTTAATCTGCTTGTCTGCTGATGGGTGGGGCTGAGTTCCCTCCCTGTTGGTTGTTTGGCCTGAGGCGACCCAGCCCTGGAGGCTACAGGCTCTTTGGTGGGGCTAATGGCAGACTCCAGGAGGGCTCCCGCCAAGGAGTACTTCCCAGAACTTCTGCTGCCCATTTCCTTGTCCCCGTGGTGAGCCAGAGCCACCCCCCACCTCTGCAGGAGACCCTCCAACACTAGCAGGAAGGTCTGGTCACTGCTCCTTCCCTGTGGGTCCTGATGTACATACTGCTTTGTCTGTGTCCTCCAAGAGTGGAGTCTCTGTTTCCCCCAGTCCTGTCAAAGTCCTGCAGTGAAATCCCACTAGCCTTCAAAGTCTGATTCTCTGGGAATTCCCCCTCCTCTTGCCGGACCCCCAGGTTGGGAAGCCTGATGTGGGGCTCAGAAGCTTCACTCCAGTGGGTGGACTTCTGTGGTATAATTGTTTTCTAGTGAGTCACCCACCCAGCAGTTATGGGATTTGATTTTATCGTGATTGCGCCCCTCCTACCGTCTCATTGTGGCTTCCCCTTTGTCTTTGGATGTGGGATATCTTTTCTGGTGAGTTCCAATGTCTTCCTGCCAATGATTGTTCAGCAGTTAGTTGTGATTGCAGTGCTCTCGCAGGAATTCTTCTCCACCATCTTCAACCAATCTCCCTGGACCTCGTTTTTTATGTCTGTAAAGTGAAACAGTTGAATCAGAGGACTGCTAGAGCCCCTCAGGTGTCTCTAATATTCTCTGGACTACATTGGCATGGAGGGCTCCTACCTCCTGTGGGTGAGAGTTCCATTTCCTCTTCAGTGTTTGCCTTCGCTGCCCCTTGCCAGTCCCTCCCGTCTGACATATGCAGGAGAACAAACACACGTGCGTTTGACTCCAGCTCTGATCAAGAAGTAAAGGGAAACTAGCACCCACTCTTAGATAGTTGCGTGGCGTTGAGTTGACCTTAATCGTTTTCGTTTTTTTAGGACAGTTGCATTAATAAAATCAAATTTGACAACTTAATATAAATATATGCCTTCATAGATATAAGGACAGTAATTCATGTGTAGGAGGTAATCAGAAAATCTAGAAATAGGAGAAAGACAGTATATTAGAAATGTAGGGAAGACAGTATTCTAACTAGTGCACCGAACACCAGTGCTTTGGTTAGATTGGGTTCAGGAGTGAATTTTACTTTCCTTTTCCCTAGTTGGGAACAAAGAATTCCTGGAGATGAGTTTGGATTTGACATTGAGAGGATGGGCAGATTGCTGAGAGTAGGAGTATAAAAGTGTGTTTAGCATCAAATACATGTCAGATTCTGGAGTTGTGTTTTAGATGTATTATCTCTTATCCTGGAAATAGCCCTACAGAATGAGTGTTATCATCCTCATTTTTTCCAATGAGAAAACTGAGGCCCAGAGAGTTTAAAGAACTTCCCCAAGGTTTCACAGCAAGTAAGCAATGAAAAGTAGTTCTTTCTGACCCAAAGTTCATGTTCTTTTATATATATGCCATTGTGATATTGTGATTTATAATAAGAAATATATATTTGATCTTTCTCCCTGTTTCTGGCACAGAGCTCCTAAACTCCTGGAATTTCCTAACAACTGAGAGCCAAAGGTTTTCTTTTGTTAATGTCAACAAGGTGACTCTTGGACCCCACCTAAGGATGGAGGCTGGTTGCCAGGAGAACCAACCCTGTCATTAGAGGGTTGGAACTTTCAGCCCCACCCTCCTGACCTCTGGGAAGGGGAGGGGGAGTGAAGGTTGAGTCAGTTGCCAATGGTCAGTGATTTAATCAACCATGCCTATGTCATGAAGCCTCCATAACATCCCCCAAAACGGGGTTCAGGGAGCTTCCAGGTTTGTGAACACTTGGAGGTGCAGGGAAGGTGACGCTCTTGAAGCATGGAAGCTCCAAGCCCTTTCTCCATACTTTGCCCTGTGTATCTCTTCCATCTGGTTGTTGACGTGTATCCTTTATCATATCCTTTTATAATAAACTGGTAAATGAAAGTAATGTTTCCCTGAGTTCTAAGAGCTGTAGTAGCAAGTTAGTTGAATCTCCAGTCTATAGTGGGTTGGTCAGAAGCACAGGTGACAACCTGGGCTTGCAGCCGGACTGGTGTCTGAATGTGTGTGTGTGTGGGGGGGGGGTGGTTAGGGAGGATAGTCTTGTGGGACTGAGCCATTAACCTGTGGAATCTGATGCTATCTATGGGTAGATAGTGTCAGAATTGTTTTCAATTGTAGGACACCTAGCTGGTGTTGCAGAGAATTGCTTGGTGTGAGGAAAAACCTCCACACATTTGGTGATTAGCAGTGAAGTGTTCTTTCTGAAGGTAAAGAAAGATGCAGTAGGAAAGAACTGGATTTTTCCCTACATAGAAAGGAAAAAGCTGAGTTTTTCCTTTACAGCCATACTGTTTTTCATTCTTTTAGAATCAATGAAGATCTATTCATTGCAAAGAGTTAACATTATATATATATATGTATGTGTTTGTATATATATATATATATATGTGTATATATATACACACATACATATATATATATATATATATATATATATATATATATATATACCCCCCCCCACATCTCTCCTTATATAGGATCCCATCTGTGCTTTGAGGAAACTTATAGTTAATGAGATTATATAATGCCAAAAATACGTAAAATTAAGTAGACCAAGATACTGTATCAATCAGGGTCTTAGTTGTAAGCAACAGTATCTGACTTAGGCTAATTTAAGCAGAAAAGGAATTTATTAGAAATGTATTGGGCAGCTCACAGCCTCTCTGCAAGGGCCTGGTGACCAGGCTGAGGGCTAGAGGGCCAGGAGCAGGGCTTCAAATTACATTGCAGAACTGATCGAGTGAGGACTTGCTGCTGCTGCCGTGCAGAGGAACGCTGCCGCTTGTACCACCCACACCAGTGTCACTGACACTGGGCACTGCTCTGTCCTTTTAGAGACTGGTTATAGTTGGGACCACCCAATACTAATAATGGATTCTGAATAATGGTCCCTTATCCTTGTCATTAGCTTTTGATTCAAATATTGGGATGAGTATTAATGATCAGTGTGGCCTTGTTTATGTGCCCATGTTTTACAGAAGTGAAAAGGGAGTATCTGGCATTTTCTGCTTTGATAGTAGGAAGAGGACTGTTTCATAAGCAAGGGGATTCAGATCTGGTAGCCAAAAGAATGATACATGGCTCCAGTAGGTGACTGTTGCTTATTTAAAAGTTAATACCTTTTATCATATTTTATCTTCTGAAAGATCTATCTTATATCATTTATAGCTGAATGTCAAGTTTTAGTCCTTAAGGAAATTATATTGTAGTAGAAGAGAAGGATGACACCAAAATGATGTTGTAATTGACATCATGTAATTGACATGTTGTAATTATCTGGCTATGCAATCACACTTTTTGTATTTAAAATAAGAAAAAATGTTTTTCCATCTACTTTTCTGTGCTAGAGTTGCTGTGATCTCAGACAGTTGAGAACATTTAGACGCAATGTAGCTTTGTGGGAGAGGTGACCTAACTGGGAAGGGTTTCAAGGACTCCTTTCCATAGAGCAGTTACAATTACATAGTCCTAGAAGAGGGCTTAGAAGAAAAGGGGCGGGGGGGGGGGAAAGAAGGTTCTTAAATACAGATGTAGGATGCTAGACAAGAGTACAAGCAATAATTGTGACCTTGGCATTCTCCCTGTGAATTTCAGCAGAGTTGCTGTCAACTAGATCTTCTGTTCTATGTACTTATTTGCACATGCTTTCTCCCTGTATGTAAAAAATAATGAAGCTATGATTTGAGGATCCTCAGCTTTGTAACCTAAAAGAATGAGTTGGTTTACACTCCGGGAATACTCTTTTGGAGAGAGGAATTACCTACAAGAATTGTTCCCCTGTGAGTTAGAAATCTTACTAAATTTTGTGTACTAGCTTGCAAGCTAACACTAGAAAAGGCTTTTACTGCAGCAAATAAGTATAAACACTTTTGAATTAATGTTGCATTTTCAAGAGGGAACTATTTCAGCAGGTGAGTGAAATAGATTATGGCAGGGGTCCCAAACCCCTGGGCCACAGACTGGTGCCGGTCCATGGCCTGTTAGGAACTGGGTGGCACAGCAGGAGGTGAGTGGCGGGCCAGCCAGTGAAGCTTCATCTGTATTTACAGCCGCTCCCCATCGCTCGCGTTACCGCCTAAGTTCTGCCTCCTGTCAGATCAGCAGCTCATTAGATTATCACAGGAGCATGAACCCTACTGTGAACTGCGCCTGTGAGGGATCTAGGCTGTGCGCTCCTTATGAGAATAGAATGCCTGATGATCTGAGGTGGAGCTGAGGCAGCGATGCTAGCGCTGGGGAGTGGCTGCAGATACAGATTATCATTAGCAGAGAGGTTTGACTGCAAAGAGACCATAATAAATCAGTTGCTTGCAGACTCATATCAAAACCCTGTCAGTGAGTGGCAAGTGACGATTAAGCTGCATCTGGTGGCAGGCTTAATAGTGACAAGTGAGTTGATGTACTTCAATTGCACAGCTGCATCTGGTGGCAGGCTTTAAGTCAGAATCTGACACTTATTTTAGTCCGCACGTGGCCCACCCATTATTTTATTTACCACTTCCGTCCGTGCCTCTTTCCCGCACTGCGCACTTGTCTCAGTCAGTTTTGGTAAGCCCACGAGCTAACCCTAGCCAAAATGAGTAAAAAAACAAACGTCACTGGAGAGCTTCTTTGAAAAGGGGGAAAGACACAATGATGAAACAGCAGAAGACTCTTAAGACTGCCAACAAAAAGAAAGCTGCATTTAAAGCTGGGACGAAGTGAGAGAGTAGCACTGACTTATACACACTACCAAATGTAAAATGAATAGCTAGTGGGAAGCAGCCGCATAGCACAGGGATGTCAGCTCAGTGCTTTGTGACCGCCTGGAGGGGTGGCATAGGGAGGGTGGGAGGGAGATGCAAGAGGAAGGGGATATAGGGATATATATATACGTATAGCTGATTCACTTTGTTATGCAGCAGCAACTAACACAACAATGTAAAGCAATTATACTCCAATAAAGATGTTAGAAAGAAAAAAAGAAAATACCAAGAGTCCTACTTAAATTACGGGTTTATTGCAACAGGTGATTCACATTCTCCAAGCCCCCTTTGTATAATATGTGGCTACTGGCTATCCAACCAAGTTATGAAACCTTCAGAACTGCTTTGCCATGTGGAAACCAAGCACCCTGCATTAAAAGACAAGCCTTTGGAGTTTTTCAAAAGAAAAAAACAGGAACAAGAAAAACAGAAGCGATTATTGAAGGCTACCACTTCATCAAATGTGTCTGCACTGAGAGCATCATTCTTAGTGGCTAACCGCATTGCTAAAGCTAAGAAGCCCTTGACTATTGGTGAAGAGTTGATCCTGCCTGCTGCTAAGGACATTTGTCGTGAACTTTTAGGAGAGGCTGCAATTCAAAAGGTGGCACGTTTTCCTCTTTCGGTGAGCAGCATAGCTAGACGAATTGATGAAATAGCAGAGGGTACTGAGGCACAATTGTTAGAGAGGATTAATGAGTCATCATGGCATACAATCCAGGTTGGTAAGTCTACTGATGTTGATGACAAGGCAACAGTGCCTGTTTTTGTGCGGTATATTTTTCAGGAGGATGTGCATGAGGATATGTTATGTGCGCTTTTGTTGCCAACCAACACCACAGCTGCAGAACTATTCAAGTCTTCAAATGATTGCTTATCAGGAAAACTGAATTGGTCATTTTGTGTCAGTATATGCACAGACGGAGTGGCTACCATGACTGGACGGCTTTCTGGTCTCACTACTTGGGTCAAAGAGGTCGCTTCTGAATGTGAGTCTACACACTGTGTCATCCATAGAGAAATGCTGGCTAGCCGAAAAATGTCACCTGAGCTTAACAACGTTTTGCAGGTTGTGATTAAAATTATCAACCACATTAAAGTACATGCCCTTAATTCACTTCTGTTCACACAGCTCTGTGAGGAGATGGACGCAGAGCATACATGTCTTCTCTTGGACACAGAAGTGAGATGGCTTTCTAAAGGTAGATCACTGGCCAGAGTGTTTGAGTTACGAGAGCCGCTCCAGAGATTTCTTTTAGAAGAACAGTCGCCTCTGGCAGCACATTTCAGTGACACAGAATGGGTTGCAAAACTTGCTTACTTATGTGACATATTCACCCCGCTCAACGAACTCAATCTGTCACTTCAGGGGAGAATAACAACTGTGTTCAAGTCGGCAGATAAAGTGGCTTCATTCAAAGCCAAACCGGAATTATGGGGGCGACGAGTGAACATTGGGATTTTTGACACGTTTCAAACATTAGCAGAGATTTTGAAAGAGGCTGAGGCGGGGCCTTCTTTCTCCCAGCTGGTGCGTGATCGCCTGTCTCAGCTTTCAAAGGAGTTTGAGCATTACTTCCCAACCACACAAGATCCCCGAAACGGGAAGGAATGGATCCGTGACCCGTTTGTGAATAAGCCAGGTGAATCGACTTTGTCTGTGCTAGAAGAGGATCAACTGCTTGAGATCGCAAATGACGGTGGCCTTAAAAGTATGTTTGAGACAACTTCAGATCTCCATACATTCTGGATTAAAGTCAAGGTGGAATATCCCGAGATTACCACAAAAGCACGGAAAAGCCTGCTTCCGTTTCCACCATCCTATCTTTGTGAAGCAGGGTTTTCTGCAGGGACAGCAGCCAAAATGAGATTATGGAGTAGATTGAACATAAGCAACACTCCTTGGGTGTCACTGTCTCCCATCACCCCCAGATGGGACCACCTAGTTGCAGGAAAACAAGCTCAGGGCTCCCACTGATTCTGCATTATGGTGAGCTGCATAATTATTTCATTATATATTACAATGTAATAATAATAGAAATAAAGTGCACAATAAATGTAATGCGCTTGAATCATCCCGAAACCATTCCCCCTCCCCCAGTCCGTGGAAAAATTGTCTGCCACGAAACCGGTCCCTGATGCCAAAAAGGTTGGGGACCGCTGGATGACAGGTAGTAAAAGTGTTTGGGCCCCTCCAGCTGTTTCTAATTCCGATATTAGGTGTTAGCTGAATCAGTAGGGAAAATTCCCAGTTTGGGCCCCAGTAATTGCAAACTGGGTTATGTGAACTGTCCAGAGAACTACTTTGAAAAGTCCCCTGTCATGTTATGTGAACCCCTTCTATGTGTTATCTAGGCAGGGGTGAGAAAAGCGGGCTATTTCTACCACTGTTAGTCCCTCAATGGCCCCCAAGCATCTAGTGAGTGAAGTACAGGCTCCTTATTTAGATATTCAGCCACTTGCTACCTGGTTCCCACCTACCTTTTCTATATATCACACTTAGAGCTAATGCTTTCACTAAATTGGATTCTTCTCTGCTTATTCACCCCTTCCTGCCTCTGGCTGATAACATCATAGCATTTCTTTGCGTAACTTAGAATGTCCCACCTTTCTCCTGCGTATCTCCTGGCACAAATCATACTCCTCTGTCTGAGGACTGTCTTCTCAAATACTATTTTTCAAATATGATGAAGCCCTCTCTTAAACCCCCTAGAGCTTCTGACCAAAAGCACTTTATACTTCTTGTTGTGTTGTCATATTTTTGCCTTGTTTCATAGCTACTTGTGTGTCTTACGGATTGAATTGTGTCCCCTCAAAAGATATGTTCATGTCCTAATCCCAGTACTGGTGAATAGGACCTTATTTGGGAATAAGGTCTTGGCAAATATCATCAAGTTAAGATGAGGTCATACTGCATTAGGATGAGCTGTAATCCAGTGACCAATGTCCTTTCCTTAAAAGAAGAGGGAAATTTGGACATAGAGGAAGGATACATGAGGAAGAAGGCCATGTGACCACAGATGCAGTTATTGGAGTGATGTAGCTACAAGCTAAGGAACACCAAGGGTTGCCAGCAACACCAGAAGCTAGGAAGAGGCAAGCAAGCATCCTCCCCTAGAGCCTTCAGAGAGAGCATAGCTCTGCCAACACCTTGACTTCCAACTTTTAGCCTCTGTGAGTGAAGAAATTTCTGTTGTTTTAAGCCACCCGTTTTGTGCTACTGCCCTAGGAACTGAAGTCCTGAGAAAGGTCTGTGAGTATCTGAATGTTCTGTAACCAGACTATGCAGAGCAGGCGCCTTCCAGAGGTGTGATAGGATTCAGCAGCTTCTTCCCAGTTCTCCATTTTTAGGAGCTGGTGAAAACCTATTTGAAATTCTTGGCATCATGGTTGTTCCTCCTTCCCACTCTTTTCTGTTTGAGAAATTTTGAGAAGGAACTTGGTATCTTCGATGGAACACTGTGGCCATACTCTCTTCCAGCTGCTTCTTCCATTTATTGCACATTTGGTGTGAACCGGAAGTAGCTGCTCTGAGGTGCTGCAGAGCAAAGAAGGAGGGCCCGTGGAGTGCATGCCCACTGCTGCGGTTCCTCTCATCAGTTCCGAGACATCTCAGGCCCTTTTCATTTTCCTAGTAGAGGACCACGATTTTTACTCAGGAAAGATAAAGTGCAAAAAGAACAAAAGTAAGTTTCTAAAGAATTTATATTAGGTCATTAGGTATTGCAAAAAAAAAATAGTTTAAAAGTAGAGAATCTTCAGGAAAATACTGCCTTATAATACAAGCAGGGCTGGTGTTTGCCTGCATCTTCTCCTGTATATTAAAGTTTCCCTGAGGATACATTTCTAAAACTTGCTTATTAGTAACGAGTGGAATATTTTATTTGTTGAACTATAGTTGATTCACAATGTTTCAGGTATACAGCAAAGTGATTCAGTTATACATGCATACATATATATGTATTATTTTTCAAATTCTTTTCCATTATAGATAGATAATTAAGATGTTGAATACACTTCCCTGTGCTACATAGTAGATCCTTGTACAAGTGGAATATTTTAAAGCTGTGTTTTCTAATAAATATTTTAGGATTTTTTCCTTTTTTTTTTTTTTTTTTTGGCGATACGCGGGCCTCTCACTGTTGTGGCCTCTCCCGTTGCAGAGCACAGGCTCCGGACGCACAGGCTCAGCGGCCATGGCTCACGGGCCCAGCTGCTCCGCGGCATGTGGGATCCTCCCGGACCGGGGCACGAACCCGCGTCCCCTGCATCGGCAGGCGGACTCCCAACCACTGCGCCACCAGGGAAACCCCTTCCCTTTTATTTTCATGATTTTTTTCCCCCAGCTTTCTTGAAAATAATTGACGAATATAATTGTGTATATTTAAAGTATACAGTGTAATGATTTTGCTATACATATGCATTGTGGAATGATTACCAAGATCAAGGTGATTAACATATTCATCACCTCACCTAGTTAGCTTTTTTTTAATGGTGAGAACACTTAAGATCTACTCTCAGCAGCTTTCAAGTATGCAGTACAGTATTATTGACTATAGTTACCATGCTGAACATTAGATCCTCAGAACTTATTCTTCATATAATTGAGAATTTGTATCCTTTGACCTACATCTCCCCATTTCCATCTCCCCCAGCCCCTGGCAACCACCATTCTACTCTCTGCTTCTGTAGGTTTTCTATTTTAGATTCTACATGTAAGTGAGATCATGCAGTATTTGTATTTGTTTGGCTTATTTCACTTAGCATAATGCTTTCTAGGTTCTTCCATGTCATTGCAAATGGCAGGATTTCCTTCTTTTTTATGGATTAATATTACATTGTATATATACACACACACACACACACACACACACGCCACATTTTCTTTATCCATTCATCTGTTTAAGGATGTTTAGGTTGCTTCTGTATCTTGGCTATTGTGAATAAAGCTGCAATGAACATGAGTGTGCAGGTATCTCTTCAAGATCCTGATTTAATTTCCTTTGGCTATACCTATATCCAGAAAAAGGTTTGCTGGATCATATAGTAGTTCTATTTAAAATTTTTTGAGGAATCACCATACTGTTTTCCATAATGGCTGTACCAATTTACATTGGTAACACCAACAGTGTTACAAGAGTTCCCTTTTCTCCAAATCCTTACCAACATTTATTATCTCTTGTCTTTTTTTTTTTTATTTTTTTTTTTGCAGTATGCGAGCCTCTCACCGCTGCGGCCTCCCCCGCCGCGGAGCACAGGCTCCGGACGCGCAGGCCCAGCGGCCATGGCTCACGGGCCCAGCCGCTCCGTGGCATGTGGGATCCCCCCGGACCGGGGCACGAACCCGTGTCCCCCGCATCGGCAGGCGGACTCCCAACCACTGCACCACCAGGGAAGCCCCTCTTGTCTTTTTGATAATAGGCATCCTAACAGGTGCGAGGTGATCTCATTGTGGTTTTGATTTGCATTTCCCTGATGATTAGTGATTTTGAGCACTTTTTCATGTACCTTTGGCCATTTGTATGTTGTCTTTGGGAAAATGTCTATTCAGGTCCTTTGTCCATTTTTAAATGGGTTATTTGCTTTTTTGCTATTGAGTGGTATGGGTTCTCTATATATTTTGGATAGTAATCCCTTATCAGATCTATGGTTTGCAAATATCTCTCCCATTCTGTAGGTTGCCTTTTCATTTTGTTGATGGTTTCCTTTGCTGTGCAGAAGAGCTTTAGTATGATGTAGTCCCACTTGCTTTTGTTGCCTGTGCTTTTGGTGTCTTAACCAAAAAATCTTTGCCAGACAGAAACAGACTCGCAGACTTATAGAACGAACTTATGGTTACCGGGGGAAAAGGTGGGAGGGGAAGGGATAGATTGGGAGTTTGGAATTGACATGTACACATTGCTATATTTAAAATAAAATGCCTTTCCATGAAAAAAAAATCAACTATACTCCAATTAAAAAAAAAAAATCTTGGGCTTTCCTGGTAGCGCGGTTGTTGAGAGTCCACCTGCCGATGCAGGGCACGTGGGTTTGTGCCCCGGTCCGGGAAGATCCCACATGCCGTGGAGTGGCTGGGCCCGTGAGCCATGGCAGCTGAGCCTGCGCGTCCGGAGCCTGTGCTCCGCAACGGGAGAGGCCACAACAGTGAGAGGCCCGCGTACCGCAAAAAAAAAAAAATCTTTGCCAAGACCAATGTCAAGGAGCATTTCTCCTATGTTTTCTTTTAGGAGTTTTATGGTTGCTGGTCTTACATTGAAGTCTTTAATCCATTTTTGAGGTAATTTTTTGAGTGTTATAAGACAGGGGTCCAGTTTCATTTTTTTGCATGTGGCTGTCCAGTTTTCCCAGCACCATTTATTGAAGAGACTGTCCTTTCCCCGTTGTGCGTTCTTGGTGCCCTTGTCAAAACTTAGTTGGCTGTTGGACTTTTTGCTTCAATTTGCACCATTCACTTGCCTTGGATAGTGTTAATTGTTAGAATATTTTCATTTTGAGATCCATCCTTTGTTTCTTTGCGTCTTTCTCCAGTTTTGAGGGCAGTGTAAGTTTTCCAACTGAAAATCTCTGTGTCTTTTCCTCCTTCCCGCTTGTTCTTAATTGAGGTCCTTGATTTAACAGAAGGTTCTGGCTGCAAATATAATTCTGTATTTTATGTTTCTGCCTGATATTTTGGCACGTTTCATGAAAGTAGAATGTTTACTCTTTGTCTTATTTCTTTATCACCTACCCCTTTTAAGTCACACAGACCACTTATATCATTTGCTGATTTGTTCTTTGATCTGTACATTTACTCATTTGCTTATTCGTTCTTGCACGCATAGATTTACGCATTGTTCATCCAGTAAACACACACGTACTAACTGCCTACTGCTGTGCCAGAAACTGCACTAGTCCCAGGAGTATGTGATAAAGGAACCAGCGGGCTCTGACGAGTACTGTACTTGAGATGATTGCTTTAGCGAAGGTGTGTGTAAGATGCAGAAAGGACCTTGGCTTTGTGTGGAGCAAGGTGGAGTGGGTCCCCCACAAAGATCAGATCATTTGCATCACCCATTTTCTCTCAAGGAATAGGAAAAAAAAAAACCCAAACAGTATCAAGGAACAAAAACCGAGGCACTGTTAGTGATGCATCAACACCACCAGTGAGATGAGCGTGACACTCGGTGAAGGGAACTTGGGCTGATACCTTGCGGCAAATTGGATTTGGGTGAAGTTTAGTATTGCAGAACGCTGGGCTGGCAGCCACCTTTCTGTGCCCCTGCCCCATTGGTGGAAAGCACATTCATTTGCACGTAATTTTCACAGCCAGGCTTTGTGACCACTGCCTCTCAACCCCCTCCTGAGGTCAAACTGTGTGCCAGATTTCCCTGTAGGTGAGGAAAAGGAACAATAGCTGCTTTGTAAGTCTCTAAAGACACGACTCAGAGAAAACCACAGCTCTTACATTATTTGCTTTATTTCTTGACAGGAAGGCAAAACAAAAAACTTTTAAAATTCAAATTACTCTGCATATATTTGCCCATTAAATCGTAGCTCAGTAGAATAATACTTTAGTGTTTTTCAAAAGTAAAAATAAAAGGAAAGAAAATCTACTGGGATGAGAAGGTTGATGGTTTTTTCCCATGTAGAAACATTTCATATCCATTGGGTTGAATGGTATGAGGATGAGGCAGAGAAACAGACATTTAAGATTTACATTGGCATGTGAGGGGGCGAATCCAGGGGACAGCATGAACTTTTTAATGAGCCTAATATTATTCTAGAGTTTTCAGCTGAGCTCATAGTATATGCAAAAACAAACAACAAAACAAAGTTCATAAGCCAACAATGGAGAAGACAATAAAAGCCAGAAGTCTGCCGGATACTAACAGAAATGATCTTAGTATTGGTTGGAAATGTTTCGTTACACTGACTTAGATTAAAAGGGCATCATTAGGGCTTCCCTGGTGGCGCAATGGTTGAGAGTCCGCCTGCCGATGCAGGGGACACAGGTTCGTGCCCCGGTCCGGGAAGATCCCACATGCCGTGGAGCGGCTGGGCCCGTGAGCCATGGTCGCTGAGCCTGCGCGTCCGGAGCCTGTGCTCCGCAACGGGAGAGGCCACAACAGTGAGAGGCCCGCATACCGCAAAAAAAAAAAAAAAAAAAAAAAAAGGGCATCATTATTGGATAATGGGGTCTTAAAACTGTTGAATTTAATATATTTGTCACTTGAAGTCTTTGTAGTGCAACAAAGATGCCCATTTTTATAGCTTTATTAATAGAATAGATTCTTGATTTTTTAAAAATAAAATGGTAAATGTTCAAAATGTAAAATATGGTAATTAAATATTTTCTGAAAGGTATATTTTCTTGTACATGTAAGTTAAAAGAATAATCTCTTTTGAATATCTGTAAGTAAGAGTACATCTTTTTAAAAAATTTTCTTTATTATTTTTGGCCGCGTTGGGTCTTCGTTACTGTGCGCGGGCTTTCTCTAATTGCGGCGAGTGGGTGCTACTCTTCACTGCGGTGCGCGGGCTTCTCATTGCGGTGGCTTCTCTTATTGTGGAGCACAGGCTCTAGGTGCGTGGGCTTCAGTAGTTGTGGCACGAGGGCTCAGTAGCTGTGGCTCGCGGGCTCTAGAGTGCAGGCTCAGTAGTCGTGGTGCACGGGCTTAGTTGCTCTGCGGCACGTGCGATCTTCCTGGACCAGGGATTGAACCCCTGTCCCCTGCATGGGCAGGCTGACTCTTAACCACTGTGCCACCAGGGAAGTCCCAGAGTACATCTTACTTAAGTACCAATATAGGAAAAAAGCAGAATTCCAAAAGTATTTCCTATAAATAATATGTTAAGTTCCCCCAAATTAAAGCTATTTAATAAAAATGTCAGTTTGGCTTATGAAGTACATTTACACATTGTTTTGGGTCCTCACACAATCCTGTGAAGAAAGGTAATGACCCATAGCTTTAGCTACTCTGGGCGCTGCTGCTCCTCACATGTGTGAAGCATCATCCCAAGGCTTTGCATGTTTCCCCTCCTCCTGGGGTGCTCTTCCTCCAGAAATCTGCATGCTCCGGTCCTTGCTTCCTTGAGATGGCCTCAGTGTTACCCATCAGAGAGGCCTTCCCTGACCTTCCCATGATGCATTAGCAGTCCGCCCGCCCTCCCTCCTCAGTCCAAGCTGTTCTTACCCTGCTTGGTTTTTCTGCACAGCATTTACAGCCACTGGACACACTACATATTTATCTTGTGTAGATAGAATGTAACCTCCAAGAGGCAGGGCATTTGTTTTATTCACCCCTGTACACCCCCCCCCCCAATCTGGGACAGTGTATAATAGGTGCTCAATAAACGCTGAACCAATGTACCTAGGGACGAATGAAGTTTACAGATGAGAAAATGGAGTTAGCAAAGATGGAACTAGAACCTGGTCGTGCCAACTCTAAATACATCTTCTTCCCGTTATGTGGCCTGTTTTTACTCTTCATGGTTGTACAGAAAAGCATTAACAGAGGAGGCCTGAGACAGCTTATGTACAGAAGGGCCTGCTTGCCAGGTTGGCCCTTGGCTGGTGTGGGGAACTTGGAACCTGGGAGGATTCTCACCATCCCCGGAACTGATTAGAGTGGCTCACTGTATCTCAGTTGTTTGTACAAACAATATAGTTTATGCTAGACACCTGCTTTCCTCTGGGTGTCTGGAATTTTGGAACAGGCTAGGCAGCAAGTGCCTATGTGATCAGCCCCCAGTACGTACCCTGGGCACCAAGTCTCTAATGAGGTTCCCTGGTAGCCTATTTTACATGAATTTTCATATTTCGTTGCTGAAGGAATTGGATCCAGGTGAGTCCAGGGAGAGGACTGTTGGGAGCTTGGGCCTCTGGACTTCACCCACGCCCCTTCATCCATGCCCCTTTTCCCTGATTTTGCTTTGTGTTTTTTTTGCTGTAATAAATCATAGTTACGGGTACAACTGTTTGTTGAGTCCTAAGAGTCCTTCTAGCAAATCATCCAACCTGAGGATGGTCTCAGGGACCTCTGACGTAATGGTGTTCCTTAGCTTGCTCTTCTGACTCATCAGTGCATTACAAACATCCTCCTGTGTTAGTTATACAGACCTATCTCATTCTTTTTAATGGCTGAGTAGTAGTCTATATTAGGAGTATGCTGTGAGTTAGTTAACCATTCTCCTATTAATGAATATTGAGGATGCTTCGAGTTTTTCATTTTTATAAACAATGCTTGCACATATACACTGAGTTCTAAAAGTAGATTTGCTTTGGTCAGTTTTGATAGGTACTACCCAATTATCTTTCAGAAACTTGCTCCAAGGTATATTTCCACTAGCAATGTATAATGCCCCATCTCTCCACATTCTTACTAATCCTGGATGTATCAGTCTTTTAAATTTTTGTGCCTCATGGTCAAAAAATGGAACAGTCTCTTATGAGTTTTAAATTTGAATTTTCTGACAACTAGCAAGTTTGAGCATCTTTTCCTATGTTAGCTTCATTGGTCTATTCTTTCGTCCTCAGTTCTATTTTACTGAGTGTGTTTTCTGAGTTGATTTGTGAGTGCTCTCGGTATATTAGGGATATTAGCTCTTTGTCTTTTTTATCTTGCTCATTTAAAAATTCAAGTCAGTTTTTCTTTCTCTAATCTTTGTCTTTTGCTTAACAGAAGTTTTCAATTTTAAGTAGTGAAATCTGTTTATCTTTTCCTTTATGGATTTTCTAAATATCAAGTCTTGATTTGAAAAGTCCTACCCCATTCTAAGATAATAAAACTGTTCCCTTCTGGATTGTCTTAATATTTTTGTAGTTCCATTTTTTACATTTATATTTTAAATTTTTCTGAAGTTGTGTGTGTGTCTGTAGCAAGAAATGTGAAAACCTAATGTAAATTTTCTTCCACGTGGATAAGAAAATTGTCCCACTCATGGGCTATTATGTTTTCCCCCACTGATTTGAAATACCATCTTTATCACATACAAAGTTGTGTGCCTGGGTTTCTTTCTGAAGTGTGTATCTTATTTTCCTATTCCTCTGCCAGGACTATAATGTGTAATGACTATAACTTTATAGTCTGCTCTTTTGATTTGGTAGGTAGGGCTCATTCTTTTTATTTAAAAAATTTCAGAAAAGTCTTGTTTGTAATCCATTTACTCTTGCAGATGAAACAGAATAGTTGATAAAATTCTCCCTCTACCCCAAATTGGGATTTTTATTGGAATTGTGTTGAATAGAAATATTTATTTGGGGAGAAATCAATGTTTTTACAATTGTTTCATTCCTAGGTTTCATCTAGGAATGCTGTATTTTTCCATTTATACCTTTTCCTTATTTTTAATTACTCTTTCCTCAAATTTTATGCTCTAGTAACACCAAACTGCATGAGGGTACCCACAATGCCTGCATTTTCTCACTTTCTGATTTTGGCCAAACTTCGTCATCCTTCAGGTCAGGCATCACCTCTTCTAGGAATCCTGACGCTGCCCTAACCTGAATTAATTATCCCTCCACTCCCCACACACAAGACACACAGCGCTCCCATAAAATGTTGCGTCTTTTGTTGTACGTTCTGTGATTGCTTCTTCATGTAACCATGAACTCATCAAGGGCAGCAATGTCCTATACAGTGCTATACTTTCAGCACTTAATACAGCCTGGTTCTTAGTAAATTTTTGTTAAATGAATAAACAAGAATCCTTCTTTATAATTTTATAATTTTCTTCATATAGGCCTCAACATATATTAAGTTTTTGTTGCTGTCATGAAGGGGTTCTTTTTTCCTCCATCCCATTGTCTAATTGTTTATTGATAGTATGTGGAAAAGTTGTTGATTTTTTTTTTTTCATTTATCTTGTAATCATCCTTCTACTGAATTTCTCTGTTCTTCAGGTAGATTCCCTTGGCTGGTGTTAAATTCTTGCTAGTATAGCATGGGAAGAGGTGGCTGGAAGTGACAGAGATAAGTATTAAAAAAGTATTCTAGGGCTTCCCTGGTGGCTCAGTGGTTGAGAGTCCGCCTGCCAATGCAGGGGACACGGGTTCCTGCCCCGGTCCAGGAAGATCCCACATGCCGGGGAGTGGCTGGGCCGGTGAGCCATGGCCGCTGAGCCTGAGCGTGCGGAACGGGAGAGGCCACAACAGTGAGAGGCCTTTTTTTCCCGCGTACCGGAAAAAAAAAAAAAAAAAAGTATTCTATGCTTTAAAAAATGTTTTCCTATTAAAGGGAGATTAGATATATTATTTAAGAAGATACTTTAGTTTTTCTTTATATTAAGTCGATTAACTATAATCTGAGTAAGAAGTAAGCTAAGTTTATATTTGGTTACCTTATATTATATGGGTTTTTTTTCCTTCCCAGCAAATCTTAGCCAAATGATTAAGTACGATTAAAAAATATATAGTTGGGGCAAGTTTTGTTATATTAATATTGAATTATGCAGATGAACAAGGTGAGCATGAGGTTGATTTGGTCATTGGAACATCCTGATAATTGATGGGTGAATTTTGAGATTATCTTTCCCTCTTATCCAGAATCACTTTTTGTGATAATGATAAATTATGTACTGATATTTGATGTAGTTATTTCTAGGTAAAGAAATAAAAGAAATTTAATATTTAGGATTTATATGATTTTCTTTCTGTCGTGATACAGGAACAATTTATAGTGTCCTTTTTTTTTTTTAACATCAGTGTACTAAAAACTACTTTGAATGTCTTGGAACAATGACAGTTCTTTCTATAGTTCTCATAATTTAGGCT
Organism: Aethalodelphis obliquidens; assembly: GCF_003676395.1. Classification (NCBI taxonomy): domain Eukaryota; kingdom Metazoa; phylum Chordata; class Mammalia; order Artiodactyla; family Delphinidae; genus Aethalodelphis; species Aethalodelphis obliquidens. The sequence goes on from NW_020837995.1 coordinate 1,414,565, forward strand.
CAACACGATGTTTGACGGTAAATGATTGGTTTTTGAACGCAATTACTTAATCAGGTGGAATTTCTAACCTTAACCTTTTTATTCACTCTAATTCAAGGTTACAGTAGAAATTTAATACAGTAGAAAGCAACTGTGAGCTTTCAAATAATCACTATACTTGGCTATTACTCTTTCAATTTCACTTAACGCCTGCGGTCTCATGGCAAAAGATTTTTTTCTTTGTTATTTATCTTTCCAAAATCGGTACAGGGAAATCAGCCTGAGTGGCATTTTTGGGAGAGCCCTGGCATCACTGGCTTCGGGGGACACAAAATAGGATAGAGCAGCATCATAATTTCTACTCACTGTTTGCTTGGTGATTATGTTGACATCAACTAAAATTACTAAGCATTTGCTGTCTGCCAATGACTGTGTTAAAACAGTTTATGTGCATAGATCATTTAATCCTCATAATCGTGTGAAGCTGAGAACTCTTATTATCCCCATTTGACAGAAAGGAAGGGGAGGCACAGAAAGTACCGGCAACTTTCTTAAAGACATACAGCCACTAAACAGTGGGGCCAGGATTCAAACTCAGACAGTCTGACTTCAGAGCCTAATCCCTTAACCACCATAAAAGGATAAATGTGTTACTTGTACGTTGATTTACCAAAATGATTACCTCTCAATGAACATCCCCAATTTGGCTCTAGTGGCTCAGTTTACTTCTTTTATCTCTCTTCCTCTTTTTCCTCTTCCATGAAAATTAGGTCTGAGGCCTTGATGTGGTATCCTTCAGGTTGATCTGATCTTCCCCTTGGCAACCCAGTTCTTCACCTTTAAAAGTGTCACTGACTATTCAGCAACATTCTATAGTGTCATTGAATCTGTCACGCAAACCTTTGTTGTTTCTTTAAAACATTATGAAATCAAAAGTCCATCTTAAACTCTCAAACGTATAGTCTGTGAATTTCATTTTCCATCCATCATGTCCAGTTACCATAGCCCTTGTCAGCAGTGTTGGTATTATATGATCATTGGATCTGACGCTCTGGAGTCAGATAAGACTCTTACATGTAATCAGTTACCTGGTGCTGGCAGTGTCGAGGATGGACCTCTCTCTGGCTGACATTTCACTCTGATCCCTGTGGGTTCTTGCCCGGGGGCTGAGTGGTAGCAGCAGTTGAGGGTGAGCTCCGAGGTCTGGTTCATCGTCTTGGGTCAGAGCAAACACATCATCTTGGATCTTGCTTGTCCGAGATCACGTGGCCTTGTGTGCCACACACATGTCGTGATTCATAGTCCTCGATGAGTAGACCTGCTTCGAGAACTGCGGGAAGTCTGCATAGGAGAGCCCTCCCTTTAGGTTGACGGCCCTCTGCATAATGCTGATCTCTGCCATTTTATTTTGGGATCTGTGTCATGGCTATGTTTTCCTTCACATCGATGGCTAGTGTATATTTTGACGTAGTTTATGAATATTCATTGCTTAAGTACACCACTGTGAAGCCGGCCTACTATGGTCTTCAGGCATTTGGCCCTGCAACCAACCCAAGAAAAGCAAAAAATTAACCATGTTAACTATACAAGTTCACAAAATATTTTAAAGTGTAAAATAATAAAAAGTAAACGACATAACCCAGTCTTTCTCTAGAGACAGTAAGTTACCTTGAAGGGCTTTACATCTATAAAAAGAATTATTAGCTTTTGAAAGTCACAACTGTAAAACAAAACAAAACAAAAAAACCTACGTCTTATTTGGTAGGAGGATGGACCTCTCCAGAAAAGAAACCAAAGGAAAGCAATGCCAGATACATTTAAACAGTTTAAAATACCTACTGGGTTTAGAAACACTGACATTTCAAATCGCTATTTTTTCCTTATTCTCCACCAGAAAAGAAAAACCTTAACATTCTCTCCTGGAGAGAAGTGATAAAAATTGAAATTTTATTTTGTAGCAAAATACTACTTTGCAATTCAATTTCAATTCTGACATAAAGACCATTTTAGCGAGGTTACAGCTTCACAATGACAGTTGTAAATAAATGCGCTTAATATGTATCATTCACCAAAATTTAACTTGAGAACACAAAAGAAAGCTTTGTACAATTCATTGGAAACAGGCACGTGGAGTAGGAAGGGGTTTAGGTTCCCCTCAGTGTTGGAAGCCCTGGATTAGTGGGAGAAGGCTGTTCTTACATCGTATTCAGGTGAGGAAATGAAAGCATCAAACTTGCAGACCTTGGGGTTGTGTGTGTATTGGGGTGGGGACCCCGTGTGTGGTGGGTGCGTGCACCCTTTCTTTTCCTTCAGCGTGTGAACTCTGCAGGGGCAAGGGTCATGCCATTCCATGAGCCTCACAAAGCAGCCAGCCCAGAGCATGGGCTGAAGAACCTCAGACAGCTTATAATTCCCCTTTTAGAAATCCCAGTTTAATTACGCACCAGTCTCTTTTTTTTCCTGTTTGTTTGTTTTTTTAGCATCTTTATTGGAGTATAATTGCTTTACAATGGTGTGTTAGTTTCTGCTTTATAACAAAGTGAATCAGCTATGCATATACATATATCCCCATATCTCCTCCCTCTTGCGTCTCCCTCCCACCCTCCCTATCCCACCCTTCTAGGTGGTCACAAAGCATCGAGCTAATCTCCCTCATGCACCAGTTTTTGAAATTTCCTTGAACAGAATTCTTCTGGATTTACCCTGGGTATGTATCTGCTTCTCTTTGTATTCCATCTCTAAATGACCAAGGTGGGAAAGTGGCATGGGAAGCGGCACTCATCTCTTCCACTCTTGCTACCTCTTTTCCTTGGAAAACAGGATGGGTTCAAAACTGGAAAGAAATACAGACCTTCCTTGACTTAGAATGGGGTTACATACGATAAACCCTACGTTGGTTGAAAGTATCATTAAGTCGAAAATGCATTTAATATACTAACCTACTGAACATCATTAAATGTGCTCAGAACACTTACATTAGCTCACAGTTGGGCAAAATCATCTAACACAAAACCTATTTTGTAATAAAGTGTTGAATGTCTCATGTAATTTATTGAATGCTGTACTGAAAGTGGAAAACAGAATGGTTGTATGGGTACAGAACGGATGTAAGTGTATTGGCCATTTACTCTCATGATTGCGTGGCTGATGGGGAGCTGTGGCTTGCTGCCACTGCCCGGCATCACCAAAGAGTATCAGCATATCACTAGCCTGGGGGAAAGATCAAAATTCAAAATATGGTCCCTACTTAATTTGTAGGAACCATCAGAAAGTCAAAAAATCATAAGTTGAACCATCGTAAGTTGGGGACTCTCTGTCCATTATCCCTGGCTGATCATGATCTAATCTGTTCTCATCTGAATAAAAGTTTATTGTCAGTAACATCCTGGATTTAATATGATGTCATTATTGATGACCATACAGGTTGTGCATTATTATCAATCACTTCAGTTTTTTAAAAAAATTTCCTCTATTATAATCGAAGCTTATCTTAATTTCACTACTAAATGATACTACTGATGAGCAACTTTAAGGTCTACTCTTCTCCTAGAAATTTCAGGCAACTGGTAGGGGTACTTTCCTTCTGTATCCAGACAGCTCTAAAAACACAACATCACACCTTTATCTAAAATTGGATTCTGTCCTTATACATTTCAATTAATTTTCTCTGATTTAAAAAGCATCCTTCCAAAAAATCGAATTTCAACCTGATCAAGGCTCTAGATCTAGCTACCAGTTTATAGGAAATAGAAGGAATAAAAGAATAGATTAGACAAAAAGAAGAGTACAAATCGGCAAAATCAGGAAATGAAAAAACCAACAGGTCAAATGCTCTGGTTTCCTCAACAAAAAACTATGAATACTAAAGAGATTTAAGAGACACATCAACTAAATGCATTGTGGGGAATTTATTTGGATTATGGTTTGAATACATTAACTATAAAAACCAGTTTTCCTTAAGACACTGATGAAAGAAATTAAAGATGATACAAACAGATGGAGAGATGTACCATGTTCTTGGATTAGAAGATCAACATTGTGAAAATGATTATACTACCCAAAGCAATCTACAGATTCAATGCAATCCCTATCAAACTACCAATGGCATTTTTCACAGAACTAGAACAAAAATTTCACAATTTGTATGGAAACACAAAAGACCCCGAATGGCCAAAGCAATCTTGAGAACGAAAAACGGAACTGGAGGAATCAGGCTCCCAGACTCCAGACTATACAACAAAGCTACAGTAATCAACACAGTATGATACTGGCACAAAAACACAAATATAGATCAGTGCAACAGGGTAGAAAGCCTAGAGATAGACCCATGCACATATGGTCACCTTATTTTTGATAAAGGAGGCAAGAATATACAATGGAGAAAAGACAGACTCTTCAATAAGTGGTGCTGGGAAAACTGGACAGCTACATGTAAAAGAATGAAATTAGAACACTCCCTAATACCATATACAAAAATAAACTCAAAATGGATTAAAAACCTAAATGTAAGGCCAGATACTATAAACCTCTTAGAAGAAAACATAGGCAGAACACTCCATGACATAAATCACAGCAAGATCCTTTTTGACCCACCTCCTACAGAAATGGAAATAAAATCAAAAATAAATGAATGGGACCTAATGAAACTTAAAAGCTTTTGCACAGCAAAGGAAACCATAAACAGGACGAAAAGATAACCCTCAGAATGGGAGAAAATATTTGCAGATGAAGCAGCTGACAAAGGATTAATTTCCAAAATTTATAAACAGCTCATGCAGCTCAATATCTAAAAACCAAACAACCCAATCCCAAAATGGCCAGAAGACCTAAATAGACATTTCTCCAAAGAAGATATACAGACTGCCAACAAACACATGGAAGAATGCTCAACATCACTAATCATTAGAGAAATGCAAATCAAAACTACAATGAGGTATCACCTCACAGCAGTCAGAATGGCCATCATCAAAAAATCTGCAAACAATAAATGCTGGAGAGGGTGTGGAGAAAAGGGAAACCTCTTGCACTGTTGGTGGGAATGTAAATTGATACAGCACTATGGAGAACAGTATGCGGTTTCCTTCAAAAATTAAAAATAGAACTACCATATAACCCAGCAATCCCACTACTGGGTATATACCCTAGAAAACCATAATTCAAAAAGAGTCACATACCACAGTGTTCACTGAAGCTCTATTTACAGTAGCCACGACATGGAAGCAACCTAAGTGTCCATCGACAGATGAATAGATAAAGATGTGGCCCATATATACAATGGAGTAGTACTCAGCCATAAAAAGAAATTTGAAAAAGAAACGAAATTGAGTTATTTGTAGTGAGGTGGATGGACCTAGAGACTGTCTTAGAGAGTGAAATAAGTCAGAAAGAGAAAAACAAATACCATATGCTAACATATATATATGGAATCTAAAAAAAAAAAAAAGGTTCTGAAGAACCTAGGGGCAGGACAGGAATAAAAACACAGACATAGAGAATGGACTTGAGGGGACTTGAGGACACGGGGAGGGGGATGGGTAAGCTGGGACAAAGTGAGAGAGTGGCATGGACATATATACACTACCAAATGTAAAATAGCTAGCTAGTGGGAAGCAGCCGCATAGCACAGGGAGATCAGCTCCGTGCTTTGTGACCCCCTAGAGGGGTGGGATAGGGAGGGTGGGAGGGAGACGCAAGAGGGAGGGGATGTGGGGTTATATGTATACAAGTAGGTGATTCACTTTATTATGCAGAAGCAACTAACACGCCATTGTAAAGCAATTATACTCCAGTAAAGATGTCAAAAAATACTCCCAGTGTTCCACCTCTCCTGCTCCCAAGAGAAACAAAACATTTTATGGGGATATTTAAATATTATTTGTGTAGTTGATAATATTATTCTTTAACTGCTGCTGTTTTACATATGATAATATTATTGTTGTATTATTCAAAAGAGACCTTATACGTTAGAGGCATATACCAAAGTTTTTAAAAAAGCTTGCTATTTGGTTAATACCTGGAAAGCCCCAGATGGGGATAAATTTGCAGATGTGAGTGCTTAAAGCAAACAGGCCTTTAACTGGCTGAATTCTCCCAGTGGCATCTCCTGGAAACACAGTAAACATGAAATGGGGCAAAGCTCGTTTAATTATGTCAAAAATAATTGCTAAAACTTGTCAAATGGAATTTGGTAAACAGATTCATTCCACTGGCACCTTGCCGAGCTAACGTTTCTCATATAGTGGTGGTAAAAAGATTTATAAGATAATTCTTGCTTTAAAATAGCAAAAACACAAACCCAACATTGACTACGCTCGTCCTACTCTTAAAACATGAGAGAGATACCAGTGATTTAGAGAGACTACTCTGGTAGTTCACTTGCAGAAATTCTACTTTAGGCTTTGAAGCCTTGAAAAGATGTTGCTACTTTTGACAGTACCCATGAAAAGCAAACTATTTATTATGATATAAAATACAAATATGATCATCAAACTGAGAACACTGTTGAGTTAGCAGCCAGACAACAGATGTTTCTTTGTAGATAATTCACCGATGTTCCTACCATTGAACAATAAAAAGTTTTAAGTAAAGCTTTTGGAAATTCGGTCCCATTTTAAGTATGTCAAGGAATCTCAATACTAAGTGAATCCGTTCATGAATCCATCGGTAAAATCAATAAATTACAGTTCGACTTACCAGGTTACTGCCTTATAATGTTGACTTTTTGTATATCAGATTTTCTTAAAACTCCGCACTCTGTCTTTTAGGTGTGGAACGGAAACGTTAGATACAAGCAAACCAAGTACACTCTAAGGCAGCTGTAAATAATGAGAATCAACATGGGTACTACTGACGTTCTCAAACAGATCTACCCAGTACAAGGCAACTTGTGACTGTCCAATAAAGGCAGCACATGTAATTCACATAAATAATGCGAGGACCCAAAAAGTGCCCATCAAACTTTGTTCGGTAAAACCAAATACTAAGGCTTCTGAATATGCCATTTGCATTTTTGCTTCATAGTACTGCACTTAAGCATTGAACACTCGTAAACTATCATTAAAATACGTACTGGCCATCTATGAGAAGAAAATAACAGCCATGAAATGGATACCAGGGTGAAATGGCAGACCTGGTAAGGCTGGAAGTTAAATGTGGTCAGAACATAGGCCGAGGTTCATATTTAGGAGTTGGATCAGGAAAGGTGCTGATGAAAACAACTGTCTTAAATAGCAAAAGTCTGGGAGGCAGGGTTCTGTAGCCAACGCCAGACACTGGGGTTAGAATCTGTGGGCAGCTCTGAGTAGGCACAAAGAACCAGAATGCTGCACGGTACCTCCCTGCCAGTCTGGAACAGGCGGCAGGGATCTATCACGTTATTAGGTGAGGTGTAAACTCCCCCGTTTCATTCTCTCTCTCCCTACATTTCCTCTCCCTTCTGTCACCGCCAATGAGAAGGTCAGCTTTCCAGATCAGTGCCTCTGGATATTAATTAGAAAAGTGGCATGTTCTTAGGCACGGAGATTTTCCTGTGCCCAAACTTCGTAGAGGCCCCACCAGATTTTCTCCTGAGCAACTTACTAGTTAGGGTAGCTTCCCAAATTCCATAGCGTCACATTTGCATGTCTGCTTCTCAGGAATGGCTGGGGGAGATGGCGTATAACCATGGTAACGTTAATTAGAACAATCATTACCCTAGCAAAGAGAACTTTGTATCTTCCACCCTCTGTTTTTTTGTTTTGTTTCCAAGGTTACAGTCCTTTCCTTTATTGGAGTTCCAGATTTTAAAAACGGAAAGTAAAGCAATCAGTGGTTCAGATAAAAGAAAAGTATCTTTACCTGAGTTACCCATCAGGCCTACTCTGACCTGCCCTAGCTCCTCCCAGAACAAGTTTCTGGGTATCTAAAAAAAACTGTTTACATATCGACTCATTAAAAGTCATCTCTACTATATGGGTCAACTAACTATGAGAACAGTTCTTCTCATAGCTATTAAATATACACAGTCCACAGTTAGATCTCTTACTAGAAGAAAATTATCTGCAGAGTAGGTTCTTTGGGGCCCAGTAAGGTAGCCACCCTCTGTTTTGAAGGTGACAATTTGACAGACACTGCTGTTTTATTTTTTTACTATTTTGTGTTGTTTAATCTGTAAATGGTAAGGGTAATTGTCACTTGAGAATTAGTATGTGTTTGGGTACTCGTGTCAAATGTGTTTAACAGATAAGAACTCGACTAGTTGAGTTTCACTAACCTTGGTTATTATTGTGGAATATAGTGTTAAGCAGTGAAACTCGACCCCTGGTTGGAGAATGCTGAGTCACATGAAGAATATGACTCAGGCTTCTCTTCACTCTCTTCTTGCCTCTTCATCCTTCACTGTGCTCGAGTCATACTGGCCTGCCTTCTGCTCCTCCAATGGCCAAACTTCTTCTGTCTTGAGGCCTCTGCTCATGAGTTTCTTCTGGGGAGATGTTGCCTTACCAAACTCATTGCAGGCGTACTCGAAAGCTAGAATTAAGAGTTTTAAAAAAGAAAAGCAAGGATCTGGGACATGAAGAAGTTAATCAAAACTAACTTTAAAAAAAAAAAAAAAAAACTATAGTAGGTTTCATGTTGCCTACATGAGTTGGCCTCAAAAAAAGTATATTGGCTAATGGTCTCCTGTTTTCAGTTTGGGTATTGCTCGTGCTTGCTGGAGCTGCCCAGTTGGAGATTTTATAAAGAATATTGTGCTTGTGAGCAGTAAATTCTTACATGATTTAAAAAAAGACTTTATGGAATCTTATGAATGAGAGTAGCTAAAGGTATGGATATGAATTTGGATTTTATACTAAGAAGATGTGAATTAGTATCAGAAAGATAATTTCAATGAACTGAGCTAACATATAGTAAGAAAATAATGAGACAAATCAAAGATAATGGGTAAGACTTCTTAATCCTTTAATATATGAGTCTCTGGCATACATTTAGTCAGTAAACAGCAAATTGAAAGCAACCTCATATTCCTGATAGAAAGGGCTTCAGGCATTTTCTCTCACAAACCCCACAGTATTCTCTGAGGACATGCTTTGAGCCGTCTGCTTCATTATGGGATTAGTGTTTGGGGATTTTAATTATTAACATTCACCTTCATGGAATACTTTTAATTGCAAGAAGAAATCTTGGGCAGATTAAGGTAGAAAATACCATGTTTGAGAGATGTAAGTGGTAATAGGGATAAATTGACTTTCAAAAAAGTACTCAGTATAGGAAAGAAAATGAAATCGTTAGGAGGAATGGATGGTGGGCCAGGAAATTCAGGGAAAGTTTGGCTTCACTGTGGGACCCAAGTTACTGAGTGTTCTGCAGTGACCTTTGGAGAGTGTCGTTGTCCTAGTGGGACTGTGCTTTTTCTGTCCTGCACTGAAGTGTGTGCGAGTGTGTGTTTGAGTCTGCGTGGCATCCTCCTGATACAGACCGTTTTCCAGATAATGACAGTTTGGCATTGATCTGATTTTTCTTTCTCACTTACTCCCTCTGGAAGTGAATCGTGTGCCCTTGCAAGATCGCTGATGGGATTAAAGGGGAGTCTACTCCTTAAGGCATTAGACCTGGAACCTTAGAGTATATGTATGATGGTTCCATCAGCTGCAATAACCAACAAAGTCAACATTTTGGGTGTCAGGTTATAAATAAAAGAAACAAGCTGTTAGGTGGGCTAAATATTTTTTGAGGAAATAGACACCATGAGTGTTGAGGATTCATCTTTATATTATTTATTCAGCCTTGTCTAAAAATTTGCTGTCATCCTGGAGTTCTGTGCCAGGGTTTGATGTTGGCCTTGTTTCTGAAAACCATTGATCTGAGAAATGTTACTAGATTGTCTACTGTAGTACAGGGTTCACACAGAATATCTGCCAACTATTTTGGGGAAAACAGGTTAGATTCTAAATTCCAGAATGTCAGCATCATCCTTCACTCATAAAGCCTAGAACCATTCTATGGTACCTGAGTATATTTGGCTTTTCCTTCAACATAATCCATGCAGATGGGGAAGCACTTTTTAGGGGTATTGGGAAGATAGGCACATCCTATTATGCTCAATGTGGATATTTGATGCTCAGGGGCCTTTGGGGCCGCACACCTGGTGAGAAAGCTCATGATAGGTCACTGTTGAGCAGGAGAGAGTTTTCTTACCTCTCATGTTCTTTTGGCTCAACCTAACTTTTTAAATTCATCATGGCTTGTATGATCTTCCTCACAAAGACCAAAATGTTAGCTGTTGCTTTGTTTTAGGGTAAATATTGAAATGCTTGACATCTGCATCTAGAAAGTCTCATCCGTAGAAGCTAGAAAGTGGGAGGTAGTAAGGACTTTTTATATCGTGTAGGCTGAACTGTAGATCGCCTCTGGATTGATCTGTGTCAGCCTGTGGACTTAGGATCTACCTGGACCTTCCAAATATGCCATGTCCCATAGATGAGCTAGAGAAATTCAGAGAGAAGAAAGGGTATGTTTCATTTTCTGTAGCAGCCATGGTGTTGACCATTGAGACATAGTGTCTTTCTATGAAGATTGTGAACCTGTCAACCTATAAAGTTGTGATTTCCCATAGACATGGTGTCCTGGTTAAGGGCATATTCTAAGGGCTGTGGAGGATTTAAAGGAAGGTGATCATGATAAAGAAGAGCCAGGAAAATGGAGCTTAAGATGAAGTACTCATCCAGAAATAGTGCTACATTCCTCTTGCTTTCTAGAGCTGGTTTCCGAAAGGACGTACTACAACAGTCTGGGCCAGTTTTGTAAGGAAAAGATCCAAATACCTAGGACAGATGTCAGTTATGGGAATTGCCACTCCCAAATCATTGGAACTGGGTATTTTTAGACTTGGGCACATTTTCCATCTTTCACACTCACTCTTTGTATACATCTGATCTGTATTGTTGAAACCAAAAGTCTTTGCAGGTTTCTTTGCCCAGATAAAGATTGTTCCTTGTCATCCCACCTGAACTTCCACCGAAGAGCTCTTTTATTTGGCTGGAAGCTCTTTTTTGTTGATGTGGCCGAAGGAGTAAGCCTAAAATTCAAAGCTGTCTTATTTATGACTAAAGTGTAAGTTTTTTGATAGTATGTTGGTATTGTGGAATTCTAGCAAGTTTAGTGTCCACTTTGTCCCTGATCCTGAGACTTGTGTTAGACTAGTTTTGAGAAATTAGGCAGAGTGAGAATCCTGGGTATCGTCCACACAGCGACAGTTGGTGTATCGCCTTTATTTCTCTGACGCTATCCCTATTAGAATACTTAGAGGGCTATCAAAACACTCTTATTTTTTAAAAGTACTTATTTAAAGGAATCCCTGAAATGATTCCTTTCCTAAAATGAGGAATTCTTTGTTTTTGGATTTTCAAATCTTCAGACATTGTCAGCATGTCAAATAGTAGTATATCAGATGTCATAAAATATTTATTGAGTATCTGTATTGTCCTAGGGAACTCAGATGGCTGAGAAGCCTAGTGGAAATAGTGGAAAGAGCTTTGTTAGTTATAGGTATAATAAGGAATGTTAGGAGCCAAGCGGTCTTGGTGTCCAGCCATTAACTGGCTGGTCAGGCCATTGAGCCTGTCCTGACCTAAGGCTCTTTACTGTTCTATAAAGTGAGGGTTAGAATGAATGACATCTGGTGTTCCAGCTTTGAGATCTATGGATGTTTTGTCTTCAAGGCATTCTGAGATGGTCTTTGCCCTTAAGAAGTTTCAGCTTTGTTTCTAGAGTTCCTTACTTCTGTTTGGCTCAGTTCCAAAAATAACATGTGTTTGTTGTTTACAAAGGAAAATTCAACTGGAAAATGTATTGTGCAGAAAGGAAGTCTCTTTCAATCCCGCCCTCTGAAAGAGAATCATTCTTAAAATAGCTATCTAATGATCTCCACTTACTTCTATGCATATATTAATATTTTTGTGATATATACAGACATATATGTGTATATATAGTATGTGCATAGGTGTGTGTATATATGTATGTGTGTATATATGTATCTTATTCATACTGTATTAAAACTTGATTTTTTTCATGTAACAGTTGAGATAATGGGCATCTTTCCATTTGTCAGTACATATAAAACTACATTTTTTTAAAATTTAGGTATAGTTGATATATAACATTATTTTCATGTGTACAGTATCATGATTCAGCATTTGTATATATTGCAAAATGATCACCACGATAAGTCTAGTTAACATCCATCACCATACATAGTTACAATTTTATTTTTCTTGTGATGAGAACTTTTTTATTTAATAAAGCACACATCTTTTTAAAAAAATTTTGTTTATTTTTATTTTTGGCTGTGTTGGGTCTTCGTTGCTGTGCATGGGCTTTCTCTAGTTGGGGTGAGCGGGGGCTACTCTTCCTTGCACTACAGGGCTCTCTTCGTTGCGCTACGTGGGCTTCTCATTGTGGTGGCTTCTCGTTGCGGAGCACGGGCTCTAGGCGTGCGGGCTTCCGTAGTTGTGGCGCGTGGGCTCAGTAGTTGTGGAGTGCAGGCTCAGTAGTTGTGGCGCACAGGCTTAGTTGCTCCACGGCATGTGGGATCTTCCCGGACGTGGGATCTTCCCGGACCAGGGATCAAACCCGTGTCCCCTGCATTGGCAGGTGGATTCTTAACCACTGCGCCACCAGGGTAGCCCAAGAACTTTTAAGATCTACTCTCTTAGCAAGTTTCAGTTATGCAGTACATTATTATTAACTATAGTCACCATACTGTCCATTACATTAACTATTGTATTTTTAAAATAACCTCATAGAATGTTAGTAATTCACTATTGGAGGCAGATTAAATATACATTTTGGCCAGAATGTCAAGTGTTGAATCATATTCAGCTGAAGCTAAATATCTCTGTCATAGAACGGCTGTGCTGGAATACATGGAAAAAATCTGAAATTTCAGCAAAACTATTGAAATATTATTATAAAAGTTATTAGCGGCCAGATTTACTTTTGACAATCTACAGGCATTCTCATTTCTCACCACTGTCTGCTGTTAGATTGTTCCTGCAGTCACGGTACCATCCTACACATTCGTGATACTAAATAGCTGGTAGCTTGGCTGAGGTGGGTAGAGGAGCACAGTACTCTTTGGCTGGTTCTGCCAGAATAGTCGAGGGTAATGGTGCCCCTCGCGATTAAATTTGTCCTCTCTGAGAGTAACTAGTTAAAGACTGGGTAATAGGCTAGGTGAAGACTTATCTCCTCATTAACTGCTAGACTTGGAGATTTGTTTGATGATCATGGGTTTCATTGAAGGAATCCCCCAAATTGAAGCATTGTGCACTGCTTTTTTTCCCATCTTCTTTTCCATTACGGTGTATTACAAGGTGTTGAATATAGTTCCCTGCGCTATGCAATAGGACCTTGTTGTTTATTTTATATATAATAGTTTGTATCTGCTAATCCCAAACTCCTAATTTATCCTCCCCCAGCCTTTCCTCTTTGGTAACCACAAGTCTGTTCACTATGTCTGAGTCTGTTTCTGTTTTGTAAATAAGTTTATTTGTATCAATTTTTTAAGAGTCCACATATAAGTGATATCATATGGTATTTGTCTTTCTCTGTCTGACTTAATTCACTTAGTATGATCATCTCTAGGTCCATCCATGTTGCTGCAAATGACATTATTTCATTCTTTTTTATGGCTGAGTAATATTCCATTGTATATATGTGCCACATCTTCTTTATCCATTTATCTGTCAATGGACATTTAGGTTGCTTCCATGTCTTGGCTATTGTACATAGTGCTGCTGTGAACATTGAGGTGTATGTATCTTTTTGAATTAGAGTTTTCTCCAGATGTATGCCGAGGAGTGGGACTACTGGATCATATGGCAATTCTACTTTTAGTTTTGTAAGGAACCTCCATACTGTTCTCCATAGTGGCTGTACCAAGTTACATTCCCACCAACAGTGTAGGAGGGTTCCCTTTTCTCCACACCCTCTCCAGCATTTATTATTTGTAGACTTTTAAATCATGGCCAGTCTGACTGGTGTCAGGTGATATCTCATTGTAGTTTTGACTTGCATTTCTCTAATAATTAGCGATGTTGAACATCTCTTCATGTGCACTGCTCGAAACATTCTTTCTGATTATTTTCAGAAGCATACTTAAGATCACATATATCTAACTTTCTAATATTTTTGCTGCTTTATACAATTAGTTGATTGAAAAAAATCCATCATTAATTTTGGCTCCAGAAATGTGGCAGTAGAGCAATGTTGTTGACTTTCAAGACATACAGAATTGTTTCAGTATCGCCTGTATCTCAGCTTTCATTGCGTGTACACCAACTTCAGCTTCGTTGGAATAGAATGACATGGGACTTTTTATTATGTAGGAAAAATGTGAACTCTCCAGGTACATCAGTTTTGTTCAAATCCTCCCCCCCCCTTTTTTTAAGCAGATCCTAATGAATAAATTACTTCTTAATAAATAATCATTGGATTTAGCAGGCCTGCTATTTTTGTATTCTTATCTGCAAAGTAGAATATTATGGGATTTTGTTGCTGTTATTCAAGCAGCCTATGTAATAGGTACTAGCTCTTCTCCATCTTGTTTGAGGATATGGTATAAGTACACAGCAAGGCAGTTCCACAGCCTCTTATACATCATGAAATTAGTCTTTGGCTGAAGGAGGAGGAGGAAAGTGTTATACTCCTTTTATGCTTTCTGGTTCTGTTCATTACACTGTGCTGTAATTACTTGCTGAACACACAGCTGGTGAGTGTGACCAAAACTTTGAATGCTTATGACTTGCAAGACACATTTCACCATGTTTGTTCCATTGTCAACAATAGTTGGCTTTCCCTGTTCTTCACTGGGTTCCATTCTATACTTCTTTATTCTGATTCATTCTGTTAGTGTGAGAGACAGGAACTCTCTCAGCCAGAGAATAAAGCAGGAGCAGAATTGAATGCATTGTGAATGCACCGCACTGCCTTATTTAATGGAAGTCTCCAATTGTTCCTGCACGTCCAAATGTCTGATGTACAAGATACAGGAGTAGCATGTTTACTAATACCACCATTGTTCTGTACATGTCTCAGTATAAGAAGAGAATTTTGGTAACATGTTTTCCAGAAGTACTCTTGATTCTAGGAGTCATAATTTTGACAAGTCTGGACACACTTTCATCTTCAATGAGAGGATTAGAGAGGTTGGCTTTCTTTAATAGTCATTTAACCAGCTTATTTTTCAAAATTAGCCTCTGTGTACTTTATTAAGATTTTTAAATTGTGTTGTTTTGGAGTTTGACTACTACAAACAACATGTGCTTAAAGTACCTTATTTTTCTCAAACATTTTCTTCTTTTCTTTGAATTTTTTTTTGTGAATACTTTATTTTGTATCAATCAAGAATGACTTCATGGTCAGAAAGAGAAAGACAGTTACCATATGATATCACTTATGTGGAATCTAAAATATGATACAGATGAATTCATTTATAAAACAGAAACATTCACAGACATAGAAAACAAACTTATGGGGACTTCCCTGGTGGCGCAGTGGATAAGAATCTGCCTGCCAATGCAGGGGACACGGGTTTGATCCCTGGTCTGGGAAGATCCCACATGCTGCGGATCAACTAAGCCTGTGAGCCACAACTACTGAGCCTGCGCTCTAGAGCCCATCAGCCACAACTACTGAGCCCACGTGCTGCAACTACTGAAGCCCGTGTGCCTAGAGCCCGTGCTCTGCAACAAGAAAAGCCACCGCAATGAGAAGCCTGTGCACCACAACAAAGAGTAGCCCCCGCTGGCTGCAACTAGAGAAGGCGCGTGCACAGAAACGAAGACCCAGCACAGCCAAAAATAAATAAATTTATAAAAACCAACAAACAAAAAGAAAACAAACTTATGGTTACCAAAGGGCAAGGGGGTGGGGGAGGGATAAATTAGGAGTTTGGGATTAGCAGATACAAACAATGATATATACAAAATAGATAAACAACAAGGTCCTGCTGTATAGCACAGGGAACTATATTCAATATCCTGTAATAAACCATAATGGAAAAGGAAAAAAAATGACTTCATGGATGTCATTGTGATTTTATAGTTTTTCCTGTTTTTGAAAATTTTACATTGCAAATCATAAGATCTGGGTCTGATAACTGGATTTTTTTCTATTGTCTCTTTTTTTAAAAATTATTTTTATTTTATATTGGACTATAGTTGATTTACAATGTTGTGTTATTTTCAGATGTACTGCAAAGTGATTCACATATATATATATATATATATATATATATATATATATATATATCCTTTTTCAAATTCTTTTCCCATTTAGGTTATTACAGAATATTGAGCAGAGTTCCCTGTGCCATATAGTAGGTCCTTGTTAGTTATCTATTTTTAATATAGTAGTGTTTATATGTCAATCCCAAACTCCCAGTTTATCGCTCCCCCCAACCCTCGACCCTTTGGTAACCATAAGTTTGTTTTCTAAGTCTGTCTGTTTCTGTTTTGTAAATAAGTTCATTTGTATCATTTTTTTTTTAGATTCTGCATATAAGCAATATCATATAATATTTGTCTTTCTCTGTCTGACTTCACTTAGTATGATAATCTCTAGGTCCATCCATGTTGCTGCAAATGGCATATTTCATTCTTTTTAATGGCTGAGTAATATTCCATTGTATATATGTACTACATCTTCTTTATCCATTCATCTGTCACTGGACCTTAGGGCCTCCATGTCTTGGCTGTTGTAAACAGCGCTGCAGTGAACATTGGGGTGCATGTATCTTTTTGAATTATGGTTTTCTCTGGATATATACCCAGGAGTGGGATTGCTGGATCATATGGCAACTCTAGTTTTAGTTTTTTTAAATTAATTTTTATTGGAGTATAGTTGCTTTACAATGTTATGTTAATTTCTACTGTAAGGAAAAGTGAATCAGCTATACATATACGTATATCCCCTCTTTTTTGGATTTCCTTCCCATTTAGATCACCACAGAGCATTGAGTAGAGTTCCCTGAGCTATACGGTAGATTCTCATTAGTTATCTATTTTATACACAGTATCAATAGTGTATATACGTCAATCCCAGTCTCCCAGTTCATCCCACCCCCACTCTTGATATCCATGTTTGTTCTCTAAGTCTGTGTCTCTGTTTCTGCTTTGCAAATAAGATCATTTATACCATTTTTCTAGATTCCACATACATGCGTTAATATACGATATTTATTTTTCTTTCTGACTTCGCTCTGTATGACAGTCTCTAGGCACATCCACCTCTCTACAAATGACCCAGTTTTGTTCCTTTTTATGGCTAATATTCCATTGTATATATGTACCACATCTTCTCTGTCCATTCCTCTGTTGATGGACATTTAGGTTACTTCCATGTCCTGGCTATTGTAAATAGTGCTGCAATGAACATTGGGGCACCATGTGTCTTTTTTTTTTTTTTTTTTTTTTTTTTGTGATACGCGGGCCTCTCACTGTTGTGGCCTCTCCCGTTGCGGAGCACCGGACGCGCAGGCTTAGCGGCCATGGCTCACGGGCCCAGCCGCTCCGCGGCACGTGGGATCTTCCCCGACCGGGGCACGAACCCGTGACCCCTGCATCGGCAGGCAGACTCCCAACCACTGCGCCACCAGGGAAGCCCGCCATGTGTCTTTTTGAATTATGGTTTTCTCTGGGTATATGCCCAAGTAGTGGGATTACTGGGTTATATGGTAATTCTATTCTTAGATTTTTAAGGAACCTCCATACTGTTCTCTGTAGTGGCTGCACCAAGTTACGTTCCCACCAACAGGGTGGGAGGGTTCCCTTTTCTCCACACCCTCTCCAGCATTTATTGTTTATAGACATTTTGATGATGGCCATTCTGACTGGTGTGAGGTGATATCTCACTGTAGTTTTGATTTGCATTTCTCTAATAATTAGCAATGTTGAGCGTCTTTTCATGTGCTTTTTGGCCATCTGTATGTCTTCTTTGGAGAAATGTCTATTTAGGTCTTCTGTCCATTTTTTGATTGGGTTTTGTTTGTTTTCCCCTCTCTCTTAGTTTTCTGTCATCTTGGTCTCATCTCCTGATACACCTGAATTTTGGATACTGTGTATAAAATATAGTAGAGATAATTCTAGGTTATTGATAATGTCATTTTCCTCCAAAAAGGATTAACTTTTGCTTCTTTTAGTCAGAATCAGAGATTGAGCTGATTCACTGCTTTGCCTCAGCC
This sequence comes from Aethalodelphis obliquidens, assembly GCF_003676395.1. Classification (NCBI taxonomy): domain Eukaryota; kingdom Metazoa; phylum Chordata; class Mammalia; order Artiodactyla; family Delphinidae; genus Aethalodelphis; species Aethalodelphis obliquidens. Next base: position 1,432,764 of record NW_020837995.1, read on the forward strand.
TTTGTAAAGCTGTCCTATTCCTCCTTGATCCTTACTTCCTTTCTTATTCTCACCCCTTTTCCTGTTTTCCTACTAGGTGGTTTTGTTCTGGTTGATATGCAAAAGCTCTCTTTGTATGTAAGAGACAGGCTCTTTGCCTATATGTGCTACAAATGTTTATCACCAGCAAATATGGTTTGTCTAACTGCTACATTTTAGGATTTTTTTAAAGGTTTTTTGTAGCCTTTCTATTGTCCTTTTAAAATGTTAATATTGCACAAATATTTATAAACTACCCACATATAATCACAATACACTTACACATCCACATGCACAGACAAGACATTATTAATTATATTACTCAGGTTCTTTATATCATAATTTTTGAGGGATCAAGCTTGATTTGCCAATGACTAATGGTAGTGATTTTACCCTTTCTCATGATAAAGAGTGATGTTCTTGGTCTTTTTTTACCTAGAATTTGATCTTGTCAAGTGTTAAAATGTTATGATCCATGTGTTTTGGAAATGCTGGGGGCATGGTGTAGATTCTGATTTTGTCTTTGTCTCTTTAATTCAGGATTCTTCAGTTCTTTTCCCCCTCTTTTAAGTTAGAAGTAAAGAATGGATTCTATGGTTAAATAACCTGAGAGATATCATAAGAGGAGAAAGTGGGCCTGTACCTGAGTCTTAAAGTATAAATAGGATATGAATGGGTAGAAGTGTGTGGGCCTTCCAGACAAGGGAGAAGGATTAAAAAAGAAATGAGGATAGGGTAGAAAATGAAGTATGTTCAGAATGTGAAAAGAGGCTCTCGGGAGCAGGAAGTCAAGAAATAGGAAGCAAATGTGGGTTAATGAGGTAGGATCACATTCTGGAGGATCCTGAAAGCTAGGTGGAAAAGCAATTCTTTATAAATTGGCTATTCTTAATGCAAATAACCAGATAAGTACATATTTACAAAATAAGCTTTGTGTCAAAGCTCGCTGTACGGAATCATCTGTCAAGCTTGTTTATCTTGATTCATTTTCCTTTATTCCAAGAGCTCAGAGCAGTGCACCATGATTCACATTAACTAATCTAATGCACATTCTTTGAGTTTTATTTTGTATCTGACATTCTAACCAGGTGATTTTTAGAGTGATGGTTCAGATTGGTAACCTTGCCTCAAAGAGATATTTTAAGTCTGTCATATTGTGGATCAGTTGAGAACTGCTTTCCTTCAGTTCTGTTTTTCTCCTTCCTTTTCTGCTTATGCCCACCCCCAAATCATAAATGTTAGTTTCCTTGCATATATTAAGCAGATGAGATGAAAATATGCTAAATATGGGGAGATGGCCACGTCTGCAGGCCTGGACTGTTCAGTTGTCTCTCAAGAAGCATGTAGGATGGTGGCTTATTGAGAGTTGAATGAAGCAATGAATACAGTTGCCAATAGTATTTTCAAGTACCCACTCTGCACAGATGATGTGGAAAGATGCAGAAGCCAGGACCTTCTGTTGAATGATACCACTGAGTTTGGGTTGGTCAGCTCTTCAGAAACAGCACTTTTACTCCCAAAGGGAAATTGAGAGAACTGAGTGTTTTCCTTTTAGCTTTGACATAAAATTGTATGTTTTTTCTATTCCCAGGGGACTCCTTCTCACAGTTCCGGTTTGCCGAGGAGAAAGAGTGGGATAGTGAAGCTTCCTGCCCCAGACAGGTAAGGTGAAGCTCTGTCTGGAATGTGGATTGGCTCTTCTCAAGGCTGGAGACTAGCACCTTTCACATTGTTGTTGCGATGGAGACTTCACGTAGAGAAGAGTCTAGTCATTCATGTACAGTTCAGCGTCAGTTACCTAAATTGCTCAGAAGGTTTTCAGGGAGCTTAAATTATACAGGCTCTTGGAGCTGGAGTTGACCTTTATACCTGGCCATCTATGTGAACTACTTATATAGCTCATATATGACTGTAGTTCATATAGACTGGGTTGTAGGGCTGAAAGTTTATAGTCACGATTTTGAGTGGATTACTTTGCCATTTGGCCTTCCTTCTTTTCCCTTTCTGTGAAAATTCATCTAAGGCTTGAGAATTAATTTATTTCTCCCACACTGTTTTTGCTGTTAGGTAAGAAAATCCTTAACTTTATAGTTTTAAATAACTCTTCTTCTATAATTAGGAGAATAAAGCTATAAAATAAGAACAAGCATCATAGAAGTCTTTCAGTGAATCCGTAGCACCCACACACTTTATTTGCTTTGTATTGCTGCCATATTTTCCTCCCAAGGAGTTTTGATGATTCTCCAGGCAGGATTTCACTGAACCTTTCCGTACGAGAGACGACAGGTATTCTCACCCTTTTTAAAATGCACGGTGGCATTTGCTTCCGACTCCGGGGCTGGAGCATACTATCTGATACAGTGATCAGACAGCCTGCCCACAGCTTCAGACAGGAGACCGGGCAGCAGACCTGACGGATATTCCGCTGTCAGCTCAGTATACACACAGTAGGTGGCTCACACCCCCAGGTGGGCTGGCTTCACGTTCAGTTGTTTGGGACGGACATTGACTTAAAGACAGAGGGGAGGGAAGTGACTTGTAAAATGACTTCCTGTTCCTGTACAAAGAGTATGTTTTATAACATAGAAAAATTTGGGAATTAAAAATATTTGTTTTTGCTTGGGTCTGTTTGGGCATGTACCTGAGTATGGTTTAGAATTCTAGCACAAGTTGTAAACAGACGAACGCAGATCATGGAGGAATTCAGTGAAAGCCAAACAACTCCCATGCCAACTCCTTTGCACCAGGTTGGCTATCAGAGAACATTTTGTTATCCTGAGAGTTTCAAATAATTCTAAGGTTCTTTATTTATCAAAACACATGTTCTTTATTAGATATTTTATTAGATGTAGCTTATTGGAAGATGAATGAGACAGAGACCATGCTTGTTCATCGCCCTAGGCCCCTTACCTTAGCACAGTGGCTGACACATAGTAGATGGTAAATATTTACATGATAAATGAAAAAGAATGCAACATAAAATAAGTGGTAGAATAAATGAATGAACATAATACTGTGGGAGAAAGCTGCTTTGGGCTGGAAGTGATTGAGAGTAGGAGCATGGGATAAAGATCATTTGAATGGGCCTTGGTGGATGGATGAGTATGGTTCTGGTAGGTTCTATCTGGGGAACAACAGGAGAATGATGAGATCTGAAAGACCAGGCTGTGCTCAGAGTCGGGAGCATAGCTGGAGTGTAGCTGGAGTGTGGATTCTCAGAAGAGGCGGCTTCCAGTGTGGGTCTGGGTCACTTAGTACCAGTGGTTTGGTCTTCATTTTTATCTAGGGGCAGTTTAGCCTGTGGGTCAGAGCATAGGCTTCAGAGACGCAAACCTGAGCGTAAATACTAGTTCTCATCTGGAAAATGGAACTAATAATAAAATGTAACTCAGAGTTGTCATGAGGATTATATTAGATTATAAATAAAAGTCCTTCTGTGCAGTTCCTGACACAGAGGAAACACTCAAAATTAGCTCTTATTACTACTGTTACTTGTTAACAAAAGTTTTGTTTAGCAAGACAATGGAAATGGCTAGACTGGACCTCTGCAATATTGGGAAGGAGGGACTGAAGAGGTCAGAGGCTGGAGGCTGGGAGAGCAGGTAGGAGGATATTACGTGGGGTGAACGGGAGGGGACGTGGGCCGACAGCATGGGCCGTGAGATGGAAGACAGTTCACTGGCAGATGGGACTGCAGTGGAGGACGTAGTAGATTGCGTCACGGGCCAGACGTGAGACGTGAGGACAAGAAAGATTCGCAGGGGCGCTAAGCTTCCCAGCACGCTGATGAGGTGAGCAGTGATGACTGACGGAGCGAGAGAAGGCAAGCCTGATTGTGAGCATCTTGAATTGAAGTTTAGTAGAGCACATCCCAAACTGCATTCATCTCTTCGCCACCGGCACTGTTTTGTGTCCCACATCTCCCCTCACTCGGTCCTCTTTATTTTTGCTTACTTGAGAGAGAAAAAGAAGAGAAGAATCTATCTGTCTATCTGTCTGTCTATCTATCAGTTGTTCCTCATGTGCTCCTCTGTCCCGAGCACAGCCAGTGACATGAAGCAGTGAAGAGTTTGCCAGTGGGTCCTGGCGGAGGCCCCGAAGGGCACCCTGATGGGAGAGGGCCCAGTGCTGTCTCTGTGACTTGCCTCCATGTCTCTGTGGCTCACATGCAGGGTGAGGGGAAGGTGGCCTGGCAGTCAGGGTCCCTGCTTCAGCCGTGTTGGCCCCATTACCGCAGGGGAGTTGGTCCCTTCAATCCATGAGTGGCGTTTTCAGACCTGTCCTTTGGACAGTGTGGGGACATGTGAGGAGGGAATGGGTGGGAGGAGAACTGAGGGTGAAAAAAATAGGTCCATTATTTTTTGAAAATCACCTGAAGCTTTTTTTTCATTCCGTTTTTCAGTTGTGTTGACTAGCGACTTATTTAGTCAGTAGAGCTTCCTCGAGCAACCACGGAGCACTGGGTGGCACGCCGTGGTTCCTGAGTGCGTGGCTTTTAAGGGAACACTCAGGCCCACCCCGGAGAGCGCAGTTCTGAATGAGGCCTGACGCTCTGTACATGGAAGGCGCCCCAGCTTTCTCTAAAGTGTCGCTTGATCTGAGCACTCCCACTGTAAAGTGTCCCCGTGGTCCCTGAGTACCCAAATGAATGCGGACTGTGAGTGCTGTGGCTCTCGAGGAAGGTGCAATGGTCTGATCAGAGGCTGTAAGTGGAGTTTCTAGTAGGTTCGTTCCTCACCAAATGGTGTACCTTTACGCAGACACTGAGACTCGGAGTCTGATTGGCTTCCTGGACAGGGAGGAGCCTTCGGGAATAGATTCTCACCACCGAGTCTGTGCGCACACTGATGGCGGAGAAGTGGGGTTGGAGGGACTTTGTTCTAACAGGCAAGGCTGGCCTCCTGCCCCCAGCCTCCGAATCTGCAGGAGAAGAGGCGCTGGGGTGGCCAGGCTGCGTGCTCCAACTGTGAGTGACTGTCAGCGTTGGCCAGGTGGATGTGGGGATGGGGCTCTCCGGGCAGAGATGACCCACCAGTTATTTACAACATGGAGCAAAAAAGCTAATTCATGGTGGTTATTCCAATTAAATCTATTTTCAGATTCACACTTTACTATTACAAGCAATTCACTTCAGCTCCCTTTATATCTAAGGCCTCCAGCTGTAGCCCTTTAGGGGACAAACTGGTGACAAAAAAGGGGAAGTCTTCTTACATCGTGGTGTTTCATGGTAGGTTCTAGGCTCTAGGACTGCTGCAGGGAGACGAGGAGAAGTCACTGCTGGGCTGAAGTGTCTTGAGGTCCTCATGGAGGCGGTGCCCTATCACCTGGGCCTTGGATGGTGGGTGGGAATTGGAGATGTGGGGAAAGGAGACACCCCAGCAGCTGAAGGTCCATCACTTGGGACTCGGCACATAAGCACAGCCTGGCCATTCCCTGGATCTCACAGACTTTTCATTGTTAACGATATACCTTGTAGCCGTGTCACACATGATGCAAAAGGGGGGAGGAAGTTTGGGCACTTCTAGCTGGACCCCAGCACGTCTCAGCGGGCCTTCTCCAGAGAGCTGAGACAGCAGCATGTGAATGGTTGGCAGGCATCGTGGACGGAAAGTTCTTGCTCTTTTATAGGCTGAAAGCAGGGGGTCTACCCGGGTGACTTTGCAGACACCTTGGCAGTGGGAAGGGTGAGATTTCCAGTTTGTAATGTGGTGACTTACTCATGGGTTAAGCATTCAGGATCACACTTTTCTAGTGGTTTGAGAGGTCTTCTCCAAACTTCGAAACAAAGACTGGCCATGCTGGTCTTGATCAAGCACTTGACGTGCTGAGTGCAGGACTGCGGCAAGGCCTGCACATGTAGTGCATTTCCCACTCTCCTGTTCCCTAAATACTCTATGTTTTTAGATGTAAGTTCCTTTTTTTTCCAGGGTGAGGGGCCACATCTGCTGCTGCCAACCTTGCTTACCGTAGAGCTAGCCATCTCCGGAAACTTTCAGAAGGGCAGTTGAAAAGCTGTGTTGCTTCTTTTGATCCCTGTGTACTGCTGTTGTGAGGCTCAGGGGTTCGAGTGGGTCTGCGTTTAGTGTCGGCGCTCTACTTGAGAGCACCAGGAATGACTCCCCACCTCCAGTCATTATAAACCCATCTACCCAAGGCATCCTTACAGTGGAATAGAGATTAGACTCCGTGACCCCTGGGTGGTGTTCTCTAACTTGAAATCAGTGATTGCAGCGTAAGTCTACCTGGGTTCTACCTGGGTCTGTGATAGTCCTTGGTAGACAAGGTGGTCCGTGGTGTCTGCCTCTAATGTGGCAGCCACCTTTTAGTTTTTCCTTCTCTTGGGTGGCTGGGGCACCTAGAAACAGCCGTTAGGGGTCATGCGATAACCTGGACCGTTTTCTCAGATATGGTCAATTTGTGAGGGCATTGCCTGGATGGGATTTTGCGTCTATGCATGGGAAGGGAGTTCAAGGGACTTACAGTGTTGGCCTCACACAAAGTGCTGCCAGCTGGAGGGTAAGTTTCCATCCTCTGCTTTCTGGTTGGAAGAGAGAGAAGCGTATACCTCATGGGCTTCTTTGGCTGTGACTGTCCTCCCCATCTGACTGCTGAGACAGCTCTTCCCTGCTCTCCTGAAGGCCAGCCATCTGAATCTGGGGGGAGATGTCCAGTTAGATTTCATTAAGTGCTTTGAGTTTTTTTCAGTAATTCCAAGAGCATCCGCAGGTTCCAGGTTTCCGTGCAGCCTTGATGTGAGGTGATCACCACCCTGCTGCTGCTCTGGCAGCCTGAGCTGTGGCTCAGGAAGGTGCTTTTGGTTTTGCTTATCTTAATGCAGAGATGGTAGAAATTAGAACCATATCAAGTGTGATTTATGATCTGATTACTCCCAGCTAAAAGTAATAGATGATTTATTTACAGTTACTACCTATCGTCTTGTGCTCTTTTATTCCTGAAAGGTCATATGTAATCATCTTTTTTTTTTTTTGCGGCACGCGGGCCTCTCACTGTTGTGGCCTCTCCCGTTGCGGAGCACAGGCTCCAGACGCACAGGCTCAGCGGCCACGGCTCACGGGCCCAGCTGCCCCGTGGCATGCGGAACCCTCCCGGACCGGGGCACGAACCCGTGTCCCCTGCATCGGCAGGCGGACTCTCAACCACTGCGCCACCAGGGAAGCCCCATATGTAATCATCTTGATCAATAATCTATCTTTTTTTTTTATATATATAGAATTCAGCATTTTATGTGGACTGTGAGTCATTGGTTCGAGCCCTTCAAGAACTGCCTCTCTCACTCCGACTCAATGTTGCTGCTGAATTGGTCCAGGTAAAAACCCCGATAGCATCCTGAGGCTGGTATGAATTAGGGCAGGAGAAGAAGAAGAATGAAAAACATCCCCCTGCAGGATGTTTCAGACTCAGCTTTTCCTTTCATCAAGCTGAGCGTTTTGTATCAGGTAGAATTTCGTAAAGTTTTGAGGGAGAATGAAATACTTTCTAAAGGTTTTTTCATTTTATATTTGAAACATTTTAAAGGATCAAATGTAATAGAATTGAATGAAATGTAAAAAGTATAGAGTCTGCCTTGTATTGTACTCAAAATGTTTATGTGCCAGGCTTTGTGTTAGGCACTAAGGTTACCGTGGTGAACAGACAGGCATGGTTCCTGCCCTCATGGAGCTTAATCTATTGGGAGAGACGGGTATTGATCAAGTTATCAAATTATAAGTCCTGTGAAGGGGAAGGACAGTATGCTGTGAGAATATGTAATAGCGAACCTGATCGACTTTGGTGTGATTAGGAATGGCTTTCCTGAAGAAGTGGCAGATAAGCCGAGATCCAAAGCATAAGAACATTTGAGTTGGGATTTAAAGAAGAGTGACCCAATCAGATCTGCATTAACAACTGTGCTAATAACAATAACAGTAACAAAGAACATTCTGGCTGCAGGATGGAGAGAGGGCTGTATTGGGGTGTCTGTGTTTAGGGTAAATCTGCACAGGCACACCCATGCAAGAGTAGAGTGGATGAGGGGAGGCAAATTAGGAGGCCACTGCACGGCTCAGGTGAGTAATACTGTAGCTTGGGCCAGGCTAATGATGGTAGAGATGGCAGGGAACTGGACTTTACCAAGAGGTGTATTACAAAAGTAAAATTAACAGGACTTGGTGAAATACCGGAAATGGAGAGGGAGCAGGGAAAGAATTTTCTAGGTTTTCCAGCCTGTGCAACTCAGTGGTAGCTAGTATTAGGAAGGGTGAGGCTTGGACATTGTGGGTTTGTGTCTCTGAGATGTCAGAGTGAAAATATTAGTCAATTGGATGTAGAAATTTATAGTTCAGAATCAAGGGTTGGAAATATAAATTTGGGAGATATCGGTTGTAAGGTAGCTAAGAGCGGAGCCATTGAATCGGCTAAGAGAGGAGGGGCCCAAGGGCTATACCAGAAGGAACTTTGAAATGTAATTGTGGCTAGATGGGATTTTGTTAAAAAGTGAAACCCTAGGCAGTACTAGTTGTCAATAGAATACCAGCAACTAAAATGATCAGTTTTGTTCTGCAGTTGAATGTGATGCTAAGCCTGGGCATAGGCAGGCATCAGTGGGTGTCCACCCAGGTGTCTCTGTGGCACTTACGTCAAATTTAGGGCAGCAAGTAGAATTCAGGGCTGGAGGACACTTAGGGGCAGAGAAGTAGAGAGGATAGCATTTGCCTCTGATGGGGAATCACCCTGGGACTTCTTTAGGAGTGTTTGGGGGTATTGGGGCTTGTCTTAGTGATTGGGTGAGCACTCCTCTTCCTCTGGCTGTCCAGAGATGGTCAAAGTCCTGACATACTTGGTTTGATCCCACACAATGAGGAGTGGTTAACAGAACACATCAGGGAAACACAGATGAAGGTGATGGGGGCCCCAGGATTGAGGAGAGAAACGGGAAGTGGTGTGAGCATTTGAAAGTGAAGGATGATGATGTCAGAGGCAGGCCTCAGAGGAAAGATACAAAATAATTGTACTTTTGTAAATAGTAACTTTTAACTATCTAGCCAGGTTTTCCCACTCCTCCCATGAGGGAGAGCGGTTATTCTCAACTGTGTTTGCATGTTAGACTCACCCGGGAGTTAACAAACAAAGACAATGCCAGCCAGCCAGTGCAGACCCACTGAATGATTCCAGGATTAGAACAGGGGACCACATCCCATCTTCGCCCTGCACACTGACAGTGCTGGATGAATATTTAAGTTCCTGTGTAAAGCCACGCGGTCTTAAAAGCCCTAAGGAGCTATTAGCAAACTGGATCTGCTCAGGATGCTTAAATGTACAAATAAGGGGACAACACCTCCAACAGCAGCTGACCCTCCTTCTGAACCTACCCACTGATGCCAGCCTGGTCACCACAGGCCTCCCTCCAGAACTGTGGTTCTCAGCCTTCCTCTACATTACAGTCACCTGGGGGGAGGGTTTAACTTTATTAAATTATAACATATAGAGAAGTGCGTGCGTAAGTCTTTACACATGCAGATCAAGGATCAGAATGCCGCCACCACCCAGAACCTCCCCCCACCCCCCGAGACAATACTTCCCTAAGACCACTATCCTGACTTCTCATACTCAAGATTAGTTTTGCCTGTTGGGGGCGTTTTTACAAATGTAATCAAATGGAATGTTTTCTTTCCTGTCTGGCAATTTTTACTCAAATAATGTTACTAACGGTCATTCTTTTCTTCTTGGTGAATTTGTTCCTTCATCTCCTATATTTGTGCATCTTAGTTCAGTGAACAGATCCGACTTGCTAATTACTTCTCCGTGACTTTTTACAAAGCCTGCCTCGTCGCAGGCTTAAGTGTACATTCACATAGACATACAGGACTGTCCATTCTCAGGCTGGTGACAGGAGTGCACAGCCCTTTTGATTTCAGCTCTGAGCAGGTTGGCACATGGCTGAGGTGGGCACGGTAGGGAGGTCTCCCACACTTACCCCTGCAGCAGTAAGAGGGGTGCTGGCAGGACCTGGATGGAGACACTTTGTGACCTTCCTGTCTGAATTGAGTTTCCTACTCCACAGTCTGATGGCTTCCTTTGCTTTAATTTCTGCTTAAGCAAATACGGCAGGACTCACATTAACTCAGATACTGTGCTTCTCTTTCAGACGGCCCTTCCTTTAGAGCTTCCTCCGGTGAAACCAAAGAGAAATAATGATGGCAAGGGACTAGGGATGCAGTTAAAGGGGCCCTTGGGGCCTGGAGGAAAGGGGTCCATCTCTGAGCTGAAATCTGCTGCCGCTGGCTGCCCCATGTACCTGGGTAAAGACAGCCTAGGACCGGGCCCTTTCAAGGGTTCTCAGAACCCCGCTTCCCCACTGCAGTCGGCAGCAGACGATTTGGAAGAAGAACTAGATCTGCTGCTTAATTTAGATGCATCTGTAAAAGAGAGCGGTGACATCTTAGCAGACCAGACAGCTCAGGACCTGGAATCTGAGAAAGATGAGGACGTGGCCCAAGAAGAAACAGGTATGGTTTTCATTTTATTCCCCATCCATCTTCTCGATTCTGGTGTTTTTCTGAGAATAGCTTCACCTCTGTCACGTCCCTACACATCTTCATCAGTGTCTGACATCGATCTGGCCTTGTCCACTGACATCTATTTCTGTGCTCACGTCTCTGCTTCCCCCTGAGCTGACCTTTCTGACAACATTGCTCTCACTCGATATTACTGGGCTTCCAAAGCTGCTACCTGCCTGATTGCAATCTTAAACCCGGGGCTGCAAATTGAACTCGTGCTGTAAAAGGCATTTCGATACCCGTGGCCTCAGCTGTGCAGCAGCAGACCTTTTAATCGACTGTCTGAACAGGCCTGTTGATCAGCTCTTTGTGCTTCTTGCTTGCTATTTCGATCTTGGTTGTTTTGTTTTGTTTTTTTTAACAAAAGAAGACTTCCTCATTTGTGCATGTTCTGTTAGATGGCGGGCCATCTGACAGGGAGAGGCCTAGTGACTGCCCCGTCCATACACTGCATTCAGGACCCTTTAATGGCTTTAGTTTCCAGGAAACTAAGCTGTTAGTCTTTTAAAAAAAACTAGTGAACTGTGAGATTCATCATCCAAATAAATAGAAGAGCAAATCTCTACTCCATTTATGAATTTGTTTAGGTATCACTGGATCTTCTTAGGGAGCAGGAAAATAATAGAACGTTTCCCCTTATCGTGAGCGAAGTCAGACTTTGGCTGATTTCCAGCACGGATCAAACCCCAGGGAAGCGTTAACCCTCGGTTCTGGCACTAACGTGAAGTTGTTAACGTTGCTTTTATTTTTTTAGATCCTGCAAAACCATCTGCGTTGGAAGGAAAGAACGTGGCATCTGAGCAACCAAGTATATCCAGAAATGTTACTGAGGAAGAGCTTGAAGATTGGTTGGACAGCATGATTTCCTAAACTCGATGAAAGAAAAAAAGAGAGAGAGAAAGAAAATGAAAAGTGCCTGAAGCCAATTTTGGTTGCCTTGTAAGGGAAGGCGGGCCCAAGGCTGTCCTTCCAGAACAGCTGGTTTACGAGCACGGCCCGAGCCCGTGTGGCCATCACGCTTAGCAGTAGACGCCTACCTCCCCCATGTTCAACAAATCCGAAATGAGACAGTAAGAGGCTCGCTGCATTTGTTCTCTGGCTTAGTAACTGAATAGACTTCTTAAGGGCAGGAGATGTTACGGCCCTTGTGTCCAGTTTCTTCCTCTCAATTTTTACAGCATAGCGGGTGCTGCTGATGAAGAGAGCTAAGCAAACCAGGCATGCATTTGGCCAAAATAAACAAACGCTGGTTTGTGGATTTTTTTTTCTTCCTTTCTTTCTTGTGCGGGGAGCCGTGGGCTGTTTGTTAGTCTCCTGTCCCTTTTCCCAGCACCACAGGGTGGTTGTAAATCATCCAGAAAGGGGGCGTTACAAGAGGCCAAACCGTGAGTTGGTGATTATGACTTTATTGCAGTGGGCACTTCATTTTATTTAAGGAGATTCACCTAAACAGAGCAGCTCCACTACTTACAAGGGAGACCATAAAGCGTTACTCTATTTGGCATAAGATTGAGATTTTTTTCTGAATTTTCAGTACAGTACTTTTTTTTCTCTGATAACAGCAGTTGACAAGCTGTTACTGAAAAAAAAAAAAATCATATGAATAACCTTTGAGTGCAGTTTCATAAAGTAAGACAGAAGATCCACACAACTAATTAATGGAACTGTCCGTCTCGAACATAAATGTAAACAACTTGCATAGCTATATCTAAAGAGGTTTTGTAAGGCACTTACTCGATACTTCCGTGTCGACAAAGTGGCGGTTTGTTTGTTTCTATTTCTTTAACTGCTTAAAGCTTTTCAAGCTGATTCTGGATACATTCACTAGCAAGTACCATGGGAGAAATTAGACTGCAGTTTTAAAATGACTTTTTTGTAGCTCAGACCGTGAGTCACTAGTGGAGTACCATCATGTGGAATTCAAGTGTTTAAAATTCCAGGTATTGTGCCTCCCAAACTTCCTGCTTCTCTAGCCCTTCCCTCAGTGGTACCATCCCAACGACCTAGTTAGTTAGAACTGAGAAACCTGAAGGCTTTCAACTAGAGCTTCCTTGCAGCTGGGCCGTGCTCTTTTTTTCTTTCAACATTTTTGACAGGTTATCCCGCACAGTGTACGTCCATTAGATACAAAAAGCCAGATCAATTCCAAAATACCACAGATGTGTAACAAACACTTCCTTGTAAGGGAGGCATTTTAGGAAATGTCACTTTTCAAATGTGTTGCAGAACTGTTAAGAGAAGGATTTTATTGACCGTCCAGAATGGTGGAGGCTTCTTTCATTCCCATTTATCCAAGCTGATCTTCGTACTGTTTCCGGAAGCAGTCACCAGCAGGGAAGAAATCCCAACACCTTTCTTGGTACATCTTCCAGACATAAGATTCCTGAAATAACGGGAACAAAGGAGACTTCTTTATAAACCACAGTAAGCTGGAACCCAATTTATTTTCCCTCTCGATGTCTCCCTTTGGGAATACTGATGTGGATAAATGTGAGGCCCAACTGGTACATTCTTTCTTGCACTGTTCCCAGCTCAGGCTGTTTTGGGAGCAAGAAGTTTCTCCCTTCTTTTCTCCCTTCTTCTGACCGCCCCCCCCCCCCACCAAAACAAACAAAAACCCCACAGTGAGACCAACTCGATGATCGCCACTAAAAATACTTAAAGATTTAGCAGAGGGTTGACTCCACGCCATTTGTAACTGGTAGAAGGCAGAATATACGAATCCAATGACGTTTGACTATTTGGTAAGCTACCTTTTCCTCCCCTATTCTCTGTCTTTACACTTCTTTTTCATACTTAGTCACAGAACCCCTCTGACACATACTTTCACGCACCCTGTCACACCCACACCTCCGCATCCCTGTGTCACCCACACAGGAGGTCGTTATCTCTCTTAGGCTGTCGTCTCACCATTTTGCTCCGACTCTCCTGCTCTTTGTCGGAGCCACCCACTCAGCTTTGCATTGTCTTTTTCTCTGTAACGTTCTCCCCACCTCCAGCTATTCTGCCCTGAAGCAGCAACTATAAGGATTTAGAAAATGTCAGTGTTTGCTGGGAAGGATAACCAAGGGGGCCTTTTGGAATAGGTGGGAGTTGCCTTAGAATTTTGGCTTCTTACGTCACAAAGAGATGGTGGAACAATGCAGGAAGCAGTGGGAAAACGCACAGAAGAGACAAATGGGGGTCACCTCTCTATTTCAGATATCCTGTGCTCTACTGAGGCTTGACGTAGAAAGGGGAAGCTCTATCTGAAGGTGTTTCTCACCTGACCTGTGTGCTCTGTTTCATCTTTATTAATCAAATACATCAGGAAGAACCTGGAACGAGGAACAAAGGTTTAACAACTGAGAAAGAGACAATATTAGATTCTTTGGTTAGAAAACCAAAGTCAAGTGAGCTGGAGAGAGGATTAAATACATTGTTCAGCATCATGCTGACTCCTATACCTTTCAGAATAGGGGAAACGTGGCATGACAACATACGCCATCATCTTCTAATAATAATACACATTTATCTCAAAATTAGCCTTTTTGTGAGGAGAGGTCCTTAAACCTTGAGCTAAGATCACTTGTGAGGAAGAATTTTGGCTACCATTTTATTGTTTTTTAAAAAAAGTCCTAAGGTAAACAATAAAATGGTAACCAAAACTCTTACCATATAATTCTTAGTAGGCCAATTTATCATCTTATAAGAATATAGAGTTGAAATTTTGTGTGTCTCAAAGATACGTTATGGAAAAGTAAAAATATTTACTCTCACTCAGTTGCCCTGGAATTCGGCAGCACGCAGGTGACGGGCCGCCTTGACAAGAGCAAATATGAATTGGTTGAGAGGAAGGCCTGACTGGAGGGGGTTCCAAGGAGAGTGGGACGAGAGAGATTGGAGACCCCGAACATGCACACTTTTCCAGTTTTGCTGGAAGGGAAGGAAGAAGCAGGGCAACAGCTGGAAGGAAAAGTGGGGTCACAGCCTTTTCTTCTTTGTTTAGGATTAAAAAATATTATATGGTGATAGGAAAAATTCAGCAGAGAGGAAACTTGCTGGAGTTAATATGACCTTGACTGAGAAGGGGTGGGATCTAATTCCAGGCTGAGGGGCTGACATTTGCTTGGAGCAGAAACGGTCTGCAGCGCACACCTGTCAATCAGAACGGGGAGGGGCAGGGCCTATGGACAAAGACACGGGCTCACGGGGACTCCTGCAAGCTCTTTCCTAACTGCCTCTGCTTTCCGGAGACCAAGGAGGAAAAGGCATTGGCAGAGCGTGAACTGTATGACGTAACTGTATTTTACTCACTGTTCCTGCCCCTGCCCCATCACCTTTGCTGACCAAGGATACTCACAAGTAGTTGGCTAAGTTGTGCTCTTGTAAGGTGTGTGTTTCAAAACCATGAGGGGTCGTGTCAAAGTAGTCATTGCCGATCCCACAGATGAAACATTTCGTCTAAGAAGAATAACAGGGAGAAAAGGCATGAGTAGGCGTGACATTACAGGCAGGTAGCAAAAGGGTGAGGATCTCTGCTTGAATTGAGAGACACTAAAATATTTCTGTCTTTCATGCTTTAGGCTGTTTGTTAGTCGTCTTCTCCAGAGTGTCACATACCTAGCTTCTACCTAGTGGAGGGTACTTGCTCCTTCCTAAGCCTGGGGCCTGGCGGAGGCAGCAGGTGGGGGTGGGGGTGGTGGTAGGGCACAGAGCAGAGGACAGGCTTGGAAAACAATCATGGTTGGTAATTTTGCCTACAGCTGGCCCTAAATAAGAGTAGAACCTACTGTTTAAAAAAAATCCATGTGCTGTGAGATAACGGAAATCAAGTTGGGATTTAGTAGAACGGTACCTCCATGTCCTCTCGTACTTGTTCCTGCTGGTCTCTCAGCTCCCCAAAAGCATCAATAATAAGACCTGGAATTTTAAATACAAAGACAAACAAACAAAACACTTCAAATAACCTGTTTAGTCAGGGCAGAGGAATGATAGATGGAATGGCAGAGGCTGTTATGTTTTGTTAAGAAAAATGGAATATTACTCAGCCATAAAAAGAAACAAAATTGAGTTATTTGTAGTGAGGTGGATGGACCTAGAGTCTGTCATACAGAGTGAAGTCAGTCAGAAAGAGAAAAACAAATACCATATGCTAACACATATATATGGAATCTAAGAAAAAAAAATGTCATGAAGAACCTAGAGGTAAGACGGGAATAAAGACACAGACCTACTAGAGAATGGACTTGAGGATATGGGGAGCGGGAAGGGTAAGCTGTGACAAAGCGAGAGAGTGGCATGGACATATATACACTACCACACGTAACATAGATAGTGGGAAACAATCGCACAGCACAGGGAGATCAGCTCGGTGCTTTGTGACCACCTAGGGGGTGGGATAGGGAGGGTGGGAGGGAGGGAGACGCAAGAGATATGGGAACATATGTATAACTGATTCACTTTGTTATAAAGCAGAAACTGACACACCATTGTAAAGCAATTATACTCCAATAAAGATGTTAAAGAAATGAATTATAAAGCTGAGTGATACAATTAAATCAAAATTAGGGAAAACACTTGTGTTTTCAAATGCTGAGTCCTGGCTAATGATTTCTCATGGTTCCTCTTACAACGCCTCTCAGCAGTATTTGACGCTAACTGTTCACTCCTCCTGGACTCTCTTTCTTCCTGTCCTTCCTTCCTTGTCCTACTGTTTTGCTTGGCTGTTCCCTTTCTGTCTTCCTTATCGGCTCTTCCTCTTCGAGTCCCTGAGGCCCTGATATGTATCAGTCAGGGCTCCTCCTCAGTTTCTTTGCTTTTCCTTCTGGGAAGTCTCTACGCCTACATCTTTGACCACCACCACCAGTGGATCCCGTTTCTTTGATTTTTGTATTCATTAATATTTGTCTTGTGTGTCCTTATTGAATGTAATATTTCTATCCTATTCCATTCCTGACTTGTCTCTTGAAAGACCCATTACAATTAACTGCTTATTAGCCCTCAACGCCTGCACGATGTCTCATAGGTACCTCAACTTGGCATGACTCAAACTAAATTCATCACCCTCTTTCTCTAACTCCTGACAAGCTACTGACCAAAATACCACTACCTCTACCCCGCAAGGAAGGAAAACACATGTCACACTCTCACAGATCCTCTTTCTGCTGCTTCCCACCCCATTGCGTGGGAGGAAAATGATCAGGGCAGGAATCATGAGGATGTGGGGCGACACTAGCCAATGGAGATATTTAGGAAGCAGAATGAGACAGAAATGATCAACTTAGAGTGGGTAATGAAGGAGTGGGCGAGGGGAGTCCTCTGTAAGGATGCTCAAGTTTCCTGTATCAGTGCCTGGGTGTATGTTTGCCTTTATATATGGTAGACGTTCAAGAGATGTCTGTTGGGGCTTCCCTGGTGGCACAGTGGTTGAGAGTCCGCCTGCCGATGCAGGGGACGCGGGTTCGTGCCCCGGTCCGGGAAGATCCCACATGCCGCGGAGCGGCTGGGCCCGTGAGCCATGGCCGCTGGGCCTGTGCATCCGGAGCCTGTGCTCCGCAGCGGGAGAGGCCACAGCAGTGAGAGCCCCGTGTACCACAAAAAAAAAAAAAAAAAAAAAAAAAAGAGATGTCTGTTGAATTAACAGGTGAGCGAATGCATAAACCTCTTTACATAAAACAGTTAAGTCAGGTGCAGAAAGGCAAAGAGAATCAGATTGAGCCCCATGCAGATGACATAACTGGCAAGCATACCTTGGATGATGGCCAGCAGGATGACAATGACGAAGAAGAAGAATGTAATGTCAAAGACGATGCGGTACATTTCGTACGGGTCCCCAGCGGGGTCTTCAATTTCATCGCCAATGCCACCTCCAGCTCTCACTCCCACGTACATGTGGAACAGGTAACACTAGGGAAGAAAAATGATGGCGATTCAGGTAAAAGGTGCAGAGTTCTGTTTGTTTTTACAGAGATGGTCAGATCATTCATGTAACAAGATCAAAACATGACAGCCCTGAGGCAGGAGAAGGGTACTCTTCACAATAACACATTCATGCTGCTAACTCTGTCCTCTCCACCCTCTGGTTAGGTTGGTGTCTATAAAGATGGAAAGGTTGCTGTTCCACGTAGCCTTTAAAAGGTGTTTTTTGCTCTTTTCTTAAAAACAGTTTTGAACTCTTTGACACACACGTGAGAATTCACTCTAGGTGTGTGTAAGTTAAAAGAACTTTCTGCCCTGATGAGGATGGCCTATGCCAGATACGAGTTTTCTCTCACTTAAGTTTCAAGTGCCAGCCTGGACTTGGGGCCGGGCTACAGCCTCCGGGAAGAGGCCTCCCCTACTTGGCATCCTCTGCGCACCCGGGAGGGCGGGGCTCCCCGCAGAATCTCCTCCCAAGTGCCCGTGTGCTCCAGGTAGGCTCCTGGGCCAGGGCTCACAGAGCAGGCTGCCCTCTGTCTCTCCTCCTGACTGGCAGTGATGGCTTTGGGATGGGAGTGTGGAGGCAGTCTCATGGCTGGTAGATCAAAAGCCAGTGGCAGCACGGAGCCCACGCTGGTCATACGGTTGCTCTTGTGCCTGTAGTGTTGCTGTCTCATGGGCTGCTTGCCCCAAGAAAACTCACGCAGAGATTTTAGCCAAAAAGCATATCTATTTTCTGGAGAAACGGTCACAGGCGGGGGCAGGGGGTCAGTGTACTGTCACCTGTCTCTGATACACACATTCTTTTCCTGAAATCTGGTCACGATAAGCGTCTAGAGATGCTACTGCAGCTGTGCTGGCTCACCCTGCGCTGTGCCCTTCTATGCGTGCAGGAGCCCCAGCCCCGCCCTGACCCAGTCCTGCTGCTGTGACATTTTTCAGACGACATGGCTGTTCTGAAACAAGCCCCACTGGCTTGCTGAAATAAACGGAGCACCAGATTCATGGGACTTTGCTCTTAGCTCTCAGAGGCAAAGAATCAGAGTTTGACTTCCGTGAGATACAGACACAGGTAACTCACGTCTTCGCCACACACAGATGTGGATGGATGGTGATCCGCTTAGCTGTGTGTTTCTCCTTCCGCCTGGGCCCCGACAAGTGGTCTATTGCATCACTTCTGTCTTTCCAGGACCCACCTCCCTTTCGGATGAGACATCAGTGTTCTACTCTCATCTCTGTCCTGCTCTGCCCACAGCCCTTCTGTCCCAGCCACGCCAGGTGACCCTACAGGGAATTCTCACCGTCATCATGTCATCACACTTCATGTCGGGCTCATCGTCGTCTTCACTTTTGTTGTAGAACTTGCGGAAGAAGTTGAACGCCACCACGGTATAGAGGTAAACCACCACGGCCAGGAGACCGACAGTCAGGACCAACTGGCAGCGGAAAGACAGAGAGAGAGGGAAGAGGAGGTGGGTCTTCTCCACCTTGAAAGGTTGGTGGGAGACTCCAAGAAAACAGAGGAAAGGGGAAAGATGAGGGGTCTGGAACGAAGGCTGTCATACAGCAGGTGCCGAAGGAAAGCAAGATCACAGAGAGAAACAGGCTTATTGGGAGAAAAGAGTAATGATGGACTGTTATGGAACAAACTGTGTTCCCCCAGAATTCATATGTTGAAGCCCTAACCCCCAGTACCTCTGAAGGTGACTGCACTTGGAGATAGAGCCTTTAAAGAGGTGATTTAATTAAAATGAGGCCGTGAGGGTGGGCCCTGCTTCAATCTGACTGGTGTTCCTACAAGAGGAGGAGGTTAGGACTCAGAAGGAGAGATACCAGGTAGCCGTACGCATCGAAGGATAATCAAGTGAAAAAGCAGCAAGAGGCAGCCAGCTGCATGCCAGGCTACCCACACCTTGATCTTGGACTTACAGCCTCCAGAACTGAGAGGAAATCAATGTCTGTTGTCTAAGCCCCCAGTGTTCAGTGTTTCGTTAAGGCAGCCCGGGCAGACTAACAGCTGGGGTACTGCACGGGGCGCATATAAACTACACAGGGATTTAAGGATGAGAATAGTGACGGTGCTCTGAGGATGGTTACTTTGTTTTTTCACAGAGATAGCAGTGACCCAAGGCTTCAAGATGTCGCTTTCACTCTAATGCTGCTTTTATTTATTTGCTTATTTATTTAATTGAAGTAGAGTTGATTTACAATATTGTGTTAGTTTCAGGTGTACAGCATAGTGATTCAGTTATACATCTACATGTATCCTTTTTCAAATTCTTTTCCCACTTAGGTTGTTACAAAATATTGAGTATAATTCCCTGTGCTCTATACAGTAGGTCCTTGTCGTTTACCTATTTTATATATAGTAGTGTGTATATGTTAATCCCAAACTCCTAATTTATCCCTCCCTACCCCGCTTTGGTAACCATAAGTTCTAATGCTGCTTCTAAAGAAACTACAAGAAATTAATGTAACATTGTTAATCAGCTATACTTCAATAAAAATTTTAAAACATATATATATATACATATATGTATAACTGAGTCACTTTTCAGTACAGAAGAAATCAACACACATTGTAAATCAACTATACTTCAATAAAATTTTTTAAAAATTAAAAAAAAAAAGAAACTACAGATTCCTTGGGCTCATGGGTATCCCTACATCACAATATTTCATAACTAACCATGAACTGGATAATTGTCACAGCTTTGAAGTTACTATAAGAATTATAATTGAGCAAAGTGACATTTTTCATAATGAAGAAACCTGCCTTGGACCTTTGCCAGGGACATAGGGCCTGTTTGTTTCTCGGCTTTCAGAGGCACAATAAATGAGGACTATGCAGGACCTGCTCATCGGGCCTATACCAGGGACTAGGTGCTGGGCTGGAGCTGTGAAGATCAACAACATAAAATCTTTCTTTGCCCTCAAGCTGCTACACAAAAGGGAGTGGGCATGATAAGTACCAGAACAGACATATTCAGCAGCTTCTTGAACAATGAACTTAGTGATTTGAACCCTGGATAGCAGACCTCACGGAAAGCAGCCGGTTTCAAAAAAGAGAAAGAATGTGGGCTTTGCACCAAGGAACCAATGGGCTTGAATCTAAGTTCTGCCACTTAGCAGCTGTGTGCTCTTGGGTGAAATACTTAGCCTCTCTGAGCCTCAGTGCTCTTCTCTCTCAAGTGAGTGTAACACTTACCTTATAGGGTGGTTGTGAGCCTATTGCAATACCCGGCATATGGCACAAACTGGGCACATTTTTTTTTAACAATCTTGCCAGAGTTTAGTCGGCAAGCCCATATAAGACATTCATTGTTTAATAAATGCTGGAGAGGGCGTGGAGAAAAGGGAACCCTCCTACACTGTTGGTGGGACTGTAAATTGATAGAGCCACTATGGAGAACAGTATGGAGGTTCCTTAAAAAACTAAAAACAGAATTACCATATGACCCAGCAATCCCACTCCTAGGTATATACCCTGAGAAAACCATAATTCAAAAAGATACACGCACCCCAATATGCAGCACTATTTACAATAGCAAGGACATGGAAGCAACCTAAATGTCCATCAACAGAGGAATGGGTAAAGAAGATGTGGTACATATATATACAATGGAATCTTACTCGGCCATAATAAAGAACAAAATAATGCCATTTGCAGCAACATGGATGGACCTAGAGACTGTCATACTAAGTGAAGTAAGTCAGACACAGAAAGACGAATATCGTATGATATTGCTCGTATGTGGAATCTAAATGGGTACAAATGAACTTATTTACAAAACAGAAGTAGAGTCACAGATGTAGAAAACAAACTTATGCTAACCAGGGGATAAGGGGGTGAGGGATAAATTGGGATATTGGGATTGACATATATACACTCCTATATATAAAACAGATAACTAATAAGAACTTACTGTATGGCACAGGGAACTCTACTCAATACTCTCTAAAGGCCTAAATGGGAAAAGAATCTAAAAAAAGAGTGGATATATGTATATGTATAACTGATTCAATTTTCTGTACACCTGAAACTAACACAACATTGTAAATCAACTATACTCCAATAAAAATTGTCTTTTAATTAAAAGAAATTCATTGTTTAAACTTTTCATTTAAGGTACAGTTTTGTATAACGCCGTTAAACCAAATCAACAAAATCTGGACTTTCTATATCTGAGTAAAGGGGAAGAAAAGAATTCTAAAAGAACAAATTGTAGAACTGGCATTCCATAAATCCCGTTTTGGGAAATGCCACCTTTATAGGATAAAACTTCCCAAGACACACATGGAAAAATAATACACAATGCCCTTTCTCCCAGGAACCTATAAGGAAGTATTTACCACTCTCTAAGCAAACATCTATATCACAGGTTCTGTTCTTACCTCCCCAAACTTCAGCTTCTTGTATGTGGCAGCAAATTTCTATCTCTAGCTTTCCTCCCTTCTTTTTAGTGTCAACTGAGAAACCGGCGCCACTACCAGAAGCCTAGAGAAATAAACCATCGTAATACCTGATGATCTAGCACCCTTTCATTTTAGAACAATTAAAGGTTAATCTGACCTTTTTTCTGGTTGGAATTTTTATTTTTTAAGGTGTACAATGTGATGATTTAATATATGCATACATTATCAAGTTAATTAACATATCCATCACCTCACACAGTTACCGTGTGTGTGTGTGTGTGTGTGTGTGTGTATGTGTTTGCTGAGAACACTTAAGATCTACTCTCTTAGCAAATTTCAAGCATACAATACAGCATTTTTAACTATAACCACCGTGCTTTACATTAGATCCCCGGAACTAATTTATTTAATAACTGAAAGTTTGTACTCTTTGACCAGTGCTCCCCATTTCCCCCAACACACCCAGCTCCTGGTAACTACTGCTCTACTCTCTGGTTCTAGAAGTTTGCCCTTTTTATGATTCCCCATGTAAGTGACACCATACAGTATTTGTCTTTCTGTGTCTGGCTTATTTCTCTTAGCATAATGCCCTCTAGGCTCATCTATATTGTTGCAAAAGGCAGAATTTCCTCTTTTTAAATGGCTGAATGATATTCTGTATGTTCGTAACAAATTTTGTTTATCCATTCATCCACTGATGGACACAGGTTGTTTCCATATCTTGGCTATTGGGACTAATGCTGCTGTGAACATGGGAATATAGATATCTCTCTGAGATACTGATTTCGTCTCCTTCAGATATATATACCCAGAAGTGCAACTGCTGGATCATGTGGCAGTTCTGTACTTAATTTTTTGAGGAACTGCCATACTGTCTCCCCTAATGGCTGTACCAAGCTGGGTACATATTAACTCCTTTCTTTTCTCCCTTCTCCTGTAGAGATTTAGAGATGTGAGGGAACATGTCTCATTCGTGGATTTGCACTTAATGAGGAATAAAATGCTAGGGAGTTTGAATTTGTTCACAGGAGGAGCCATTAGAGGACTTTAATCAAGGGATTGACCCTGACAATTCTGTAGAAGACAGACTAGATATTGATGAGACTGGATGTAGAGCAATGACTAGATAGGTATATATAGAAATTGCACACATACACGTATATAACATATATAGCTATATATGTCTACCTATGTACACATATAGCTGTATATATGTGTATATATGTATAGATCTATATATATCTAAGTCATTGGTCTTTTTTTTTTTTTTGGCTGCATTGGGTCTTCATGGCTGCACGCGGGCCTTCTCTAGCTGATGCAAGCGGGGGCTACTCTTGGTTGCGATGCATGGGCTTCTCATTGCGGTGGCTTCTCTTGTTGCAGAGCACGGGCTCTAGGTGCGTGGGCCTCGGGAGTTGTGGCACGTGGACCCAGCAGCTGTGGCTCGCGGGCTCCAGAGCTTAGGCTCAGTAGTTGTGGCACACGGGCTTAGTTGCTCCGCGGCATGTGGGATCCTCCCTGGCCAGGGCTCGAACCTGTGTCCCCTGAGTTGGCAGGAGGGTTCTCAACGACTGCGCCACCAGGGAAGCCCACCGGTTATGTTCTTTCCTAACCCTATCTAGGTCCCTCCTGTTCTGCAGCAGTATAAACCCCATACCTGTTTGCCATTGTGAGTGACAGATGACAGAATAGTCCTCAGAGTCTTGAAGCCCATCGCGATATCCAGCAGATGAGCAGCGAAGAAGAAGTTGTTGTAGTGGCCCAGGACTGACATGGTCGTGTACCAGGCGAGGTAGAGAAAGGACTGTGGAAATGGAAGAAATTGAGCAGCTTTTCAGGCATTCAGGGGACTGAGGTGCTTTGAGCTGGCCCAAGGATTGCCAAGTCAAGCCCCATCTGCCTCATACTACTGCACAAGAGAGGAGTGTCCCCCCAGCACCCTAGGGCCCTCTGTCTTCGCCCAGCACTCCCTGCATCTTCCTGAGCTGCCTCCATAGCTTGTTTCTTTGTGGCATCTAATGACATCCCTGGACTTGGGGCACAGAATTTTGCTTTCCCAGATGCCATACTTACATTGTCAGTAAAAACAACTCCCAGCTTCCAGATATGGTACTTCATGTCGATGGAACTTAGCCTAAAGGGGAACAAATCATTTCAAAACTTAAAAATGTCAAGATTTAGTTAAGTGTTTAATAAGGGGAAAAAATGAATTTTTTTCTCTCTTGGGTTTAATAACCTAAATACAGCTCTGAGGTTTATCAAGCTGTATGTGTTCACCATGAGAATGAGAGTGGCTGAATCACACACCCTGAAATTTTAATTAGTCTTTCTCTTTCAGCTCTATCAGGCATAAAGGCTGATAAGTCTTTCAATTTTTTTTAAAGCAGTGCTCTCCGCCCCCCCCCCCATATTTTAGAACCTAGAAGAAACACTTAGGCGAGACCAGAGTCTAAGACAGCGAAGACATGACTGTGAGCTTTCCCTGTAGCACAGGGAAGAGGACTGGAAAGATAAAGGGTCTAGTCAGCCAGACTTTGGGATTTAACTCCTAAGCTCTGTACCATGACACCAGGGAGGCTGCCTCTGCTTTGGTCTCTTCTACTGGGCTAAAGTCGAGGGCATTTTTGTCCAACCCCAGGAGTTCAGCAATGCGTTCTGCTCCGTAGAGATCTCCATACTTGTTGATCACCTAAAGCAGAGAGGAGGACAGGGTGAGCTCAGGCCGTGCAGCACCACCAATGTTTTCTCCAGCCCCAGTGCCGTCAGAGCTGTGTTACGCTCTGGGCTCTTCCAAGGGGTTGATAAAGACATGAGTCAAAATGCAAAAGGAAAATAAAGAGAAAAAAATAACCTCCAGAGAAAACAGAAGTGATACAGACAATTAAGTGAAAACTGCTTTTCTAGCTATCATTTAGCAGGAGAGAAAAAACCTAGTATGTAGAAAACAGTGATTTTGTTAAGCTGATTAAGGCAGATGAGTATAGGAACTAAGCCCCAAACCTACATGCGTTCATATAAAACCCCTTCTGTGGCTTACTCTTCTCGAGATGCCATCATAAAAGCACCATTACATTTATTCCTGTTCGTATATGGAGAACTTAAACAATTTCCGTTTCTCTGGAGGTCATGGAGTTTACTCCCCCTGCCCCGCCCCCCAACAAGGCGTACCTTTCTCTTTACAAACTTGTCCCAGTAGTTATTAGGAAAAGATCTGAAGAAGAAAACGAAACAGGGAGATTCTTAACATCAAGGCAAGCACATCAAGAAACTTTGCAGTTTGTCTGGACCTGTGATCTTTTGGGGTTTTGTCCTGCTCATTGAAGAATTCAAGACTTGATTGAAGTTCAGAGTCACCGCAGGTCTGATTTCTGGTTTCACTGCTTTGCGGTGAGTTCTGAAACACTTGGAAAGCTCCTTTGCATTTTCTACTTCAAAATTATGGTTAAGAGCCAGGAATTGTGATGACAGACTAGCTAGAGGCAGGGATATGTGTCTTGAGCTCAGTGTAACTAGAAACCAAACGCTGCAGGAAACACATGCATTCAACCTTCCTTCACTGAGTGCCCACTTTATGGCAGTAACTGGGGCAGGTGCTGGGGACACGGTGGTGGGAGGTGTAGACAAGGTCCCTAACTATGAAGTTTCCAGTCTGGAAATCACCGTTAGTTAATTTACGTGGGGGTTTTCTTAACGGAGTGCTCTTCTGCTCTGTTCTCCATTCCTGCATAACTCCTGTGGGGTGTGCTTTTCCCCGGGAATGAGATCCCTCTCTCCTTTGGAGGTAGTTCCTATGCCATCCCAACCTTAACCCCACAGAGGGGACAGCTTTCTTCTGGCAAGTAGCTAGTACCAGCTCCACTGCGAATACCTTCTTATTGTTAAAGTCGTGAAATAACTGTTACTTTCAGGTATGTTGGCAGAAACCATTTAAAATATTTTGCTCCCCTCCAGAATGATCAGTCCTTCCTGAGAGGTTCCTTGGGAGTCTAGTTTGCAGCCAAGGAACCTCTGGCCCTTGGTGCAAACGTTCTTACTTCTGTTTTCCTTCGTGTGTAAACCGTTCTTGTTTGTTAGCTCTGGAACACAACCGTCCCCTATGCTACAGAGGCCGCCCAAGTTGGTGATGAGGAAGGAGGGCCTCCCTCTGTTCGTGGACCTCTCAGAAGAATAACCCTGAGCAACCGGCACCTCTCTTACAACAGGGTGGCAATCTTTAAACAAAACCAAAAAAATTGTTTGGATATTTAAAGCAGTCTTGGTCTTTTTTTTTTAAGATTTTTTTGGGATGTGGACCGTTTTTAAAGCTTTATTGAATTTGTTACAACATGGCTCCTGTTTTGCTTTTCTGGCCTCGAGGCGTGTGGGATCTTAGTTCCCCCGACCAGGGATCGCACACGCACCCCCTGTACTGGAAGGCGAAGTCAATAACCACTGGACCGCCAGCGAAGTCCCCAGCAGTCTTGGTCTTAAACATCCAAATGCCACTTACAAACAAAGCAAACTGCTAATAGATTTTATCTACGGGGGATGGAAGTAATTATTTTGACCTCCTTCTTTGTCCATTATTCTGCTACTTGATTTTTTTCATGAATGGTATTTAGAATCCAAAAAGTGGAAAATTCCACAAGTGATCCTGAAGGGCCAGTGACTAAAGGCTCTGGTCAAGACCCTTTCACAGATGTGATCTTACTTTGATCTGAATATTCTTGGCTCCTGACCAGGTATGTAAGCTCCTTCAAGGTCGAAGCCATAATTCCACTTGGTAATAATATTCCTTTAAGTGTGGGGTAGGCCAAGAACCTTCAGAAGGGAAATGCATAAATAAGGGACAGATCTATATATGAAGGGTCAAGAAAAACAACATAAGCTGCTCACCTCTTAGAAACCAGCAGAATGCACAATGAGATGCTATTACACACCTACCAGATGAGCAAAGTTATCTGAGGATAACAAGTGCTGACAAGGAGGCAGAGAAGCAGGAATGCTCACAGGGTGCTGGTTTAATGTAAATGGGGGCAAACACTTGCATATCCTACTATTCAGCAAGTTCGTCTCCTGCTACCTACTCCAGAGAAACTCTTATTTGTGCACCAGGTATAAAAATACTCCTTACAGCACTGTTTCCAACAGGCACTAGTGGGAAACAGTTGAAATAGCCATGGTCAGGAAAACGGATAAATGCACAATAATATACTCCTAATGGAAAATGCTGCAGTTTTGAAAATGACCAACTCGGGCCACACATATCAACGTATTCAACTGATGAGTTCCTGAAGAGGGTGCTGAACAGAAGATTCAAATGACAGTACAATGCGTATAGTATAACTCCATGGATATGAAGCTCAAAACCAATTAAGATGAAACCATGTATCTAGGGACACATACCTAAGTGGTAACACTATAAACTAAGGCAAAAGAATGGATAGCACTAAAGTCAGGAGGGTGGTTAGCTCGGGTCCGGGGAGGATCCGGGCCAGAGAGGATAACGTCTGGGACCTCAAGGTTTTCAGCGATGTTCCACTTTTAAAGCTTTGTAGTTCATTTTATCACTGTACTTTAAAATATACGTTTTTATGTTTTCTTCTATATGTGTATTTAACAATACAAAAATAAAATTAAAAAAGAAAGCTCTCCATGACATATAGTTAACTCAAAAAAGAGCAGGTTACAAAGCACTACATGTACAATGATGCCATTATCGTGAAGGAATAATGGAAGTTCATTGATCTAAATGTTTTAAAACAGCTGTTTTTCTTATACACGCGTTTCCCTATTCACGGGCATTTCAGCCACTTCAAATAAATGTCAGCAACTGTCCTTGTTAAAACAGTTTAGTGTTCTTGTCTCATTACCTCCTTAGGATAAACTTCTAGAAAGTGAACTGCGTTCTTCCTGGGACTTTTAGGCTATATCATCTTGTGCCGCAGACACAAGCGTTAATTACAGAAAGCTTACCAAGGAATGAGATTATTTGATATTCAAATTTTCTATACTATAATGACAAAGGGTCAGAAATAAGTCTTAGTAGTTTCCCTTATTCTTCCTTAAAAGTGAGGAGACTGGCAGTGACCTGCAGGCCTGAACAAGCTTTTGATTTGCCTGCTCGCACCTATTTTTCCCTAGGAGAGGAGTCTTCCCTTTCTCGGGACTATTAAAAAAAGCTCAGCGGTGCCTCTGTAGAGCTGCCTCTCTCAATTTGCCTAACCACCTTTGAAGAGTAGAATTTTCTTCCTGCAGGGGTCAGGGTTGTCGTTTCTAGATGTGCATATTTTATTGGCACAGCCGAGAGACTCAACAGTCATCTTGTTCACATATTCAGCCCTATTTCCTGACTTTTCTTTCATCCCATTAATGTATCTTGCAACTCTCATTTCCCTGTTGTGAATACACCGGCGTTAGAGCATCACCTTTGCTCGTGGTGACGGTCATTATTTTCCTAAATTTTTATTGTGGTAAAATATACATAACTTAAAATGTACAATCTTAATCATTTCGCTATAATCCCTGTGTTGTACAATATATCCTTGTAGCTTATTTTATACCTAATCGTTTATACCTCTTAATCCCCATCCCTATATCGCCCCTTCTCCCTTCCCTCTCCCCGCTGGCAACCACTGGTTCTCTGTATCAGTGAGTCTGCTGCTTTTTTGTTACATTCTCTGTGTTGTGTTTTTAGATTCCACAGATAAGTGATATCATACGGTGTTTGCCTTTCTCTGTCCGACTTATTGGTGATGGCCATTTTTCTTTAACAGGGGAAGGGAATAACGAACAGCCATGCGCCAGGCACTGTACCAAGCACGTGACAATCCATTCATGAGGCCTCCCAGGACTGCAGGCGGTGGTATTCTCATCCCTCTATTAATGAAGAGGAAACTGAGGTTTATAAAACCTGATTCCCTCGCCCTAGGTCACGGGTGTCTACGTTATCAAGCTGACTCAGTATTCTACCTCTTTGCCTCTAGAATCAATGCTTGTCTCCACCACGTTAGCACTTGTACACATGCCTACCAGGAAGGCAGGCTTCACCCCACGGGTCCTAACATCCCCACCCAGATGGGCCTATTTTAACTGCCCGTGGAACTGCCTATCAAATTATATTGGGAGGCGTTCTAGTACCAACCAGGCTATTTGTTTAGGGAGAAGACTTCAGAGACGGTGCTGTCACAGGGCTGCTGTGCCATTTGGGGACTCTGGAGAAGCTGATCAGTTTGATCACTGAAACCCCGGGCCAGGGAAACACTGTACGACTCGAACATGGAAAACTAGATTAAGTAGTATTGTGCTGGACCATCTGGTCTTAATTAAAAATGCTCAGCACTTTCCGATGATATCCTCTGTCCCCCATTAAATGCATAGGGACACATATAACTGTTGGAGGCACGACAGGCTGCTTTGTGAAAAGGCAGGGGAGAAAACAAGTCCCAGAAACCAAAGGAAGGCTTATATTAATCGGTCTCCAGGGCTGCTGAAGAAGGTATTATCCTATTTACAACAGAAACTCCGTTTTCTTTTTGGGGTGGGGGGGAAACTTACGGTGTGTTGATTACCAAGCGATCCCATTGCCCCTTGATGTCATCTTCAGAAGGCTGTTCGGTGATATACAGGCCATCAAACTCCAGCTTCCTGGCGATCTCTTTTTCTCTTTTGAATACCACCAAAGGAACCTAGGAGTGGGAAGACACCGGTTACTCAGAGAACGCTTTCTAACGAAAGCATCCTCTCCCACGCGTATCTCACAAATTGGCCTTCCAACTTCAGGGCAGCAAACTCTTTGTAGTGGGATTCTTAGGGTGCCTCGTTGTGGGTCCAAAGCCAAAGAAATCACTTCTCAGTCCTCTGGCTCACACACCTCCCTCTCCAAAGCTGATATGATTTGGGTCATCCTTTAAAGAGCTGATAGTATTACAAACTGTGGACTTCTTGACCCGTCCTGGTGAGAAGACCATATTTAGATGAATCACAGGGCCGAGTGACTTAGGTCTCCTAAAACACTTAGGCTGGAGGTAAACCAAGACTTAGAAAGCATAATAAACTATTCTAGAATATATTGGACAGCTGCAGAAATACGATGAAGAGTTCCAACCCCCTTCAATGGCTAGGGTCATATTCATCTCATGTCTCTGAATTCTGATTAATGAAATATGGCTTAATGGTTACAATGAGAGGATTCACTGGGCTCTGTGCATAGGCTTTCGCTATTGAAATTTTCCTCCTGACATTCCTTCCGAGAAGAGCTCCTGCCTGGCACACTTATTTGTTCCCTACCATCGTTTCCCATTCTCTTATAGTTATGACTGCTTCTAGCCTACACATGGTGGCATGGTTCTAAAGACCTATCACAAAAGCAGTACATACACAGAAAATGCTGGGAAGATAATCCACTTGCTCCAGCCATCGCCAGACACACACACACTTCAGATAAGGGACAGAATGAGCAAGGTCAGAGGATACGACTGGAATCCCAGGAAATGAGAAGGCAGAAAAGCCAGAGCTCCACTAGCCAGAAAAGCTTAACTCAGAGCTAGGGCTTCTCATCCACCTGGGAAGCTACTGGTTACTTGGCAACATCCCTGAGACCTTGGTCTCCAAACTGTTGCTTCTAATAACTCCCTCTCAAATCTCATGATATCCGTACAACCCACGCTGCTCCTTTATTTCCAAGACAAAAAGGCAAAATTTAGATAATGGTTCGTAAAGAGTTACTGCTTACCCTTTTTCTTCCTCCCTTAATTATTTATTTTTTATTTTTAAAATTTATTTCACTGAAGTACAGTTGATTTACAATGTTGTGTTAGTTTCTGGTATATAGCAAAGTGACTCAGTTATACATACATATACCTTCTTTTTCATATTCGTTTCCATTATGGTTTATCACAGGATATTGAATATAGTTCCTGCTTACCCTTTTTTTTAAACAAGGCAACAACACTGAGAAAATAAAAGAATCATGACAGGAAGGTGGCAAAGGCTACTAATGGACATTGCACACTGCAGAATCAGTGCCTGGTGTTGGTTCGTGGATCGTGTGGGAGGGGAAGCAGGGAAAGCCACCCTGACTAGCGTCTGCTGTATGTCGCGGTGACTCTGAGTTACAATAATAGTATCAAGTACTGGTCAGTACTGATCACTGGGATTTGAAGCATTCTCCGTCAATCTTTTAGGAATTTGTATTCCCTCGTAAGTACAACTTCCACATTTTTATTCCCTAGCTAGTGTTTATTTTTGTTTTCTCTAGGTTACCCGTACCCTAGCCGACAAGCTGAGCTCTAGATGGTGAACTAAGGAATAGTAGCGAACGTGCTCTCGTTTACTACGTCTGGCCCTGAGTATTTTACACATGTTAATTCATTTAAATCCTCCCTTTAGCAACTTCAGCGGTTGGTGTTATTATTATCATAGTCATTTTTTTTGCAGATGAGGAAACAGAGGAATGGCGAGGTTAAGTGGCAGAGCTGTGGGTCCAACCCCGGAGGCCAGGCTCCAGAATCCATTCTTTCATTGTTACAGTGGAGGCCTCAGGGCAGTTTAGGACACATGGTCTCTCCAGTAGAGCAGCTGGACTTCCTAAGTGATACTGCAGTCCACTGGGGGAAGTGAGAGCCACAAGGATAGGAAAAGACTTCCTGGACTCTTCTCAGGGAAAAGGTGGCTTGGTATAGGGCCAAGGAAACTTCCTACTTAAGAGAAGTAAGAAAAAATGTAATGAGAAAAAACAATTGTGGTGTATGTAGTAGAAACAGAACTGGACTTGGAACACCTAAAACAGAATGACTGAAGATTGACAAAACTATAGCAGTGCCTGAAGATGGCCCCAGAGAACCACATCTCCTGCTATTCATGCCCTTGTGTAGCCCCCTTCACCCTCTGTGCAACACTGAATCTTGGCTGGCCCTGTGACCTGCCTGAATCAACAGAATGTGGTAGAAATGGCACCTTGCCAGTTCTGGGCCTAAGCCTTAAGAAGGTCTAGCAGCTTCCATGTGTGCTCTTTTCTGGACACCCAAGCCATCATGTGCAGGAAGTCCGGCTACCCAGCTGGAGAGAGCATGTGAAGAGACCACGTGGAAAGGGAGATGCCCTGAGTCTACAAGGAGCGGGGAGAGAGGCCCAGCTACCCCAACGGAGCGCAGCCCTCCAGCTGTTCCCTTGCCAACGTGCATGGGCCGTCTTGGACGGTAGCCCATCTGAGCTCCCAGCTGGTTGCTGATGTGACCACTTGTACAGGGAGCAGAGGAACCGCTCTAATGTGCCCAGGCAGACACAGAATCAGAGAGAAAATGGTTATCATTTTAAGCCATTGAATTCTGGGGGGTGATTTGTTATGCAGCAATAGGACAACGGAAACAGTAACTCATCTCAAATAGCTAAGACCTAATCATTTCTGAAAGGTGAAAAGCATTTTTATAAAAATTTCAACATAAATTCAAAGGTGAGAAGAGCCCCTCATTACCAGCTCCACACGTGACTTAGCCCGACGATTTGGATTCTGTGCAATGTCACGAGGGGTGGCTGAAGTGAGGCTCCTGGACCAAGGCTTCTCAAGCCAGAGTGTGAATACAGATCACCTGCGGATCACGTTCACTGCAGATTCTGATTTAAAAGGCTTGGCTAGGGGGCAAGAGTCTGCAGTTTTAACCCGCTCCTGGGTGGTGCCCAGGCTGTGGCTTCACCAACCTTAGGCTATTAGTCTAAAGTCTTAGAGAACAAAGGGCTGGCTGGGTTCAAAAATGATGCTTCTTCCCCAAGGAGTCTGATTACATTCAGAGTGGCTGGCAACTTACCTTCAGGCAGTAATAGCCCACCACGCAGACTAAAGAAATGATGGTGTGGATAACGGCCAGGGCTCGCAATGTTGGGGCCATATATCCAGTGCTCTCCTGCAGGACAAAGAATACCACTGCTTCTTCCTCTTCCTCATCATTAAAGGAATTCCACAGGTTTGCAATGTCTTCTGTCTCTTCTTCTAAAGGTTCCTCGGTGACCTGGCCCAGAACACACACTCTCTTAGAAACACCGGAAAGACCTCCGCCACTGGGCTCTCCCCACGTATTTTATACTGCTGGCATTTGCTGTGCAAATAGTAGTGATTCCGTATTACTCGATGAGGGAATGAGGTTTTTAGGTACCTCGTTCCTGGGAATCTCCAGGATCTCTAATAACTGCAAACAAAAGTTTTAAGAGACAAAACCTCTCTCTTGAAAACAAGCCAAAAATTGAAAAGTTAGGAAAGTGTTACTACATGTTCTACAATCCTTCAGCTGCAGGAGGTAATCTTTGAAATGCTACGGCCTGGGGCTTCCCCAGTGGCGCAGTGGTTAAGCAACTAAGCCCGTGCGCCACAACTACTGAGCCCGTGTGCCACAACTACTGAAGCCCGCGCGCCTAGAGCCTGTGCTCCGCAACAAGAGAAGCCACCGCAATGAGAAGCCCGCGCACTGCAACAAAGAGTAGCCCCCGCTCGCCGCAACTAGAGAAAGCCCGCGCGCAGCAACGAAGACCCAACACAGCCAAAAATAAATAAATAAAACAAATAAATTAAAAAAAAAATGCTACAGCCTGGGAGGAGGCTAGGACAAACTCGCATGTGCACAAGTGCAGACATTTCCCTTCTTTCTTAGATGCCATTAACACCCGTGGCTTCACTGCCATCCTCACACAGTGACTCCCAAATTGGCGCCTTTGAGGCTGTTACCGTGCATGTCCAGCTGCTTGCTGGCTGTCTCCACATGCATGGCTGAGTCACCTCAACCTCTCCACGTGTTTAAAGCTAGCCTTCGCCATACCCCTCTACAGACTTCCATTTTTCTGCTGTGGGCAACAGCAAGCCATTAGTTTATCAAGTGCACTATTGATGTGGAGAAGAGCATGTTTTATAAAAATTAGATTTGTGGTTTTCAATAGGAAGGGAGAGAGGCAAGAGACAGAATAGTCAGTTAAAGACGATGCCAAAAAAGAATCCAGGACCTACAGCATTCATTAGTTCATTCTACTAACATTTATTATGCATCTACAGTGTACAGGACCCACTTACCAACATTCAAAATCTTCATTTGTCTTGATGAGTCCCTGTCTTCCACATCCAGAAACCAACTCCTATATAATAATTCTAACACACGTGCCAACTATCATGGTTCTTTGTTACCTTATTCCTCAGGGAAAGAACTGTATTTATCATTCAGTTTGAAATACCTTACAGCTCCTAATATAGGGTCTAGCCCATTGTAGACACCCAACAAATGTCTGAAGAATTAAGTAGTAACTAAAACAAGCCTGAATGATTGAAATGGTGCCCTAACTGGCTTCCCTTACAACCCGTCTCTCTGTTCTCCCCACTGCTAAAGACAGTGTCCTTTTTTTAGGAGCCAGTGTCTTAGAAATTTCCTTAAAGTTTTTGCTTGAATTAAGAGCATAACCTCTATTACTTTTTAAGAAGTATATAATCTGTTCACCAAATACCCCCTGAATGAAGTATCACCTTGTAAAAGAGCAGGATGAAGTTGATAGCGAAGGCTACAAACAGAGCAAGGAGCCTCAGGTTGTAGAAATTCCTGGCCAGGTAGTGCTGAAAAGAAAAGGACAGGCAGAAGTAGAAGAGCTCTGGCAGGGAGAAGGACCTTCCCTCTTTCACACAGATGATCTTCTCTGATTAGAAGTTTACACAGGACGACTCCTACTCTTTGGTAACCACTCATCTAGGACTGTCCTGGCCCTCTTACAACTTATTTGGGGGGACCAAAATGGATGATTTTTTAAAAAATTGCTTAGAATGATGCTCAAGGGAACCCTGCTCTGGTTTAAACCTCAGGGAAGCAAATGCCTAAACACGCCGCCAGCACAGGACTCATGCTGTTATGAAGGTACGTGTGCGCGCGTGTGCGTGTACCCTCCACACAGCAAGTAAGCGGCCCATTTGGAAATTATGAGTGATCTAGGCCCACCGAAGACCCCTGAAGCTCCCACCCTGGCTGCAGCCAGACTGAGGCTGAGAGTCTCTGTCTCTTTGTAAGTCACAGACCCAGCGCTTCTGCCTCTCCCCTTTTAGGGGGAACCATTCCCATACCCACTGCCATCTTCCCGGGAAAAATCGACACTTGAGGCCTGGAATGGTAGCTGCTTGGGGAAGCTCTCACCCTCTCCGTGGAGGGGGGCTCCCACCAATGGTGCTGGGAGGTGTAGTCCTGGCTTTCAGCAACTGTGCCTCAGTGGGCAATTTGCCAGAGAAAGGATATTACAAGCTGGGCTGAGGGTGCGTGGAGTAACAAAGCTTTTGAGGACTAGCGTGAGAACCTGACACAACACAGGAATGTTCTTTCTGCATCTGAATGATCGCACTACTTCTGAAGTTTTGGACCAGGATGGGCCAAGTCCCCACCTAGCACACATAAAGGAGCAGCTCTTCTAGAGAGAGGGCGGGGTAGAGGGGCTGCAGCACCTGCCGTTTCCCTTTTCCTTTCCCTGCCGTTTCCCTTTTCCTTTCCCTCAGAACACAGAAGGGACAGACAGATAATTGAGAAGAGGGAAGGAAGAGGAATGAGAAAGACGAGGAAGAACAACTAACCAAACGTGAAACAAAGTCAGTGGCCGCTTCTCTGAGGTCCGCCCGGGCCAGCGCCTGCACCCGAGCAGGGCCAGGGCCAGAGCACTCACCAGCAGCTTGGTCTGATAGATTTCCAGCCCTTTAAAGAAACTGGCCATGAAGGCTTCAGGCTTCTCAATTTTCTGGCCACACCATCGCTTCTTCCTTTTCGTCGCATCTGCCCACCCGGCCTCGGCCTGCTCTTCTTTGGCTGTGTCCTCTTTCTCCCCATCTTCCGTGCTGCAGGAATGAGAAGCCCACTCATCATGGAGGGGAGGGGGAGGCCTGGCCCTGGTAGGGAAGCTAAAGAGAAATCTTGGCTGGGGGTGGGAGATGTATTATTCCTTGAGGGTGGGGACCTCAGGTCTTTATTACCCATAGTGCTTGGATGTCAACGCTGTATTTAGGAGCGGTGCCTGCTTTGTCACAGGTGTACATCAGTTATACACAAGTTCTTCTGAACTTAGCCTTACCAACCTTTTTCCCCTTCAGAAATGTTGTCCTTTATTTTCTAGGCTTTCATGGGCATTACCAATAGTACCTATTCTTCTAAGTTTGTCGTAGGAATTAAATGAGATATTGTATAAAAGAGCTTAGCAAAAGGCCTGGTATGTAACAGTTATTCAGTAATTACTAGATATCACCATCATCAACATTATATGAAGTTGCTAAGTGTGAGTGTTTGACAATTTGCTCGGTCAGATGGTGAAACTCTGATCTACTATCTGGAGTCTAAAGTGAACAAAATTATTAGACTGTGTTTATTGTATAGATGGGGTAAAAAGAAATGTATCCACACATGAAAAGATGCTCACCATCACTAATTATCAGGGAAATGCAAACAAAACCACAAAACCTCACGCCTGCCAGAATGGCTATCATCAAAAAGACAACAAATAACCAGTCCTGGCCAGGATCTGGAGAAAAGGAAACCCTTGTGCACTGTTGGTGGGAATGTAAATTGGTGCAGCCACTATGGAGAACAGTATGGAGATTCCTCAAAAAACTAAAAATAGATCTCCTATACGATCCAGCAATTTCACTCCTGGGTATACATCCAAAGAAAACGAAAACAGTAATTCCAAAAGATACATGCACCCCAGTGTTCACAGCAGCATTATTTACAACAGCCAAGATATGGAAGCAACTGAAGTGTCCGTCAATAGCTGCATGGATAAAGAAGAGATACACACACACACACACACACACACACACACACACACACACACAATGGAATATTACTCAGCCATAAAAACGAAAAAAAAGAAATGTATCCAGGGCCTGCACAATATCTGTTTCTTATATTAGTAGAAATCAAGCTTTCTATTTACCATAACAACAAAATGGCGGTTACCATCAAGAACGATTAAGCACAGCAGTTAGACAGTCCATGCCACCAAGAACTTACTCTGCCTTCTCAGACTCCACTTTTCCTTCGGCTTCATGAGCTGCTTTTGTCTCTGCTGCCTAGACAAAAATAACAATCGGTCAAACTTTCCTCAAAATAAACGAGTTCATGGTGATGAGCCGTATCACTGGCCATTTTGCTCTCCATGGTCAGAAGTCCCAACGGCTTTCTCTCCTTATGCTTCTGCTTTTCTCAGGATCACAGAACACAGATGTCCTGCTATATATTAAGCTGCTCTAGAGTGATAAGACAAAGACTTCAAGCTTGAAAACGTAACCGCCCTGTTATTATTCAACCCAAAGAAAAAACTTTTGCTAGGACGTTGTCAGAGCCCCGTGGCAGTGGTCCTACTGCTTCACGGGGTCGGGGAGAGATGGAACACAGGTCCAATCCAGAACCTGCGTCCATCAGACAGTATCTTCAATTCTCTCCCATCACCCCAATCCCTCTGGCTGATGACCATTGCACTTAGAATAAAATTCAAGCTCCCTAACACCAAAGCCTGTAAGGCCTCCATGATCATGGCCTTTCTCTCCATTTTCACCTTGCATCACTTGACTCATTTCCAGCACAAACATTCAGACCTTCGTTCCTTTCCTGGGACATTCCAAATCCTTCCCTGCACCAGGACCTTGGCACATGCCGTATCATTTGCCTGGAATATGACTGCCCTGGCTTTTGGTGGGCCTGCCATTCTTCAGGACTTGGTTCAGATGATACCTTTGCAGATGCTCCTTGAGTATCCTACTTACAGTAGGGCCCACATTCATTCTGTAACACATGACCTTGTTCATTTATTTTAGCATATGTCAAAAATGATAATTAGTTGTTGTCTTCTTCCACTAGAAATTAAGCTCCTTTAAAACAGAAGTGTTGTCTCTTTTGTTAATCAATGTATTCTCATATGCTAGGAACACAGCCTGGCATGTAGTGGGCCTTGAATGAGTCCCTTTTATGTATCAAACTCTGTTCTAGGCCCTGGGTGACATCAGGGAGCAAAACAATAAATAAATTCATACTGTCAGAATGCTTATGATTCTGATACTTCTCTCCCTGACTCTCTAACCCAGGTGAGACATCTCTCCTATACATTTCCATAGCACCTGATAGACTTCCTAATGTTCTTCATGCTTGTACTGACCTGTCCAATGTCTATCTTTTCCACTAAATTATAGGGACGATGCATTTCTCATTCACCACTGTATTCCCAGAGCCTAAAACAGTGACAAGTGCATATTAACTATTCAATAAACATTCATGTAAAAAATGAATAAAAGGGCTTCCCTAGTGGCGCAGTGGTTAAGAATCCGCCTGCCAGTGCAGGGTACACGGGTTTGAGCCCTGGTCTGGGAAAATCCCGCATGCTGCGGAGCAACTAAGCCTGTGTGCCACAACTACTGAGCCTGCGCTCCAGAGCCCGTGAGCCACAACTACGGAAGCCCGTGTGCCACAACTACTGAAGCCCACGCGCCTAGAGGCCGTGCTCCGCAATGAGAGAAGCCACCGCGATGAGAAGCCCGTGCACCACAAAGAAGAGTAGCCCCCGCTCGCCGCAACTAGAGAAAGCCCGCCGTGCAGCAACAAAGACCCAACTCAGCCATAAATAAATAAATAAATAAATTACTTTATTTATTTTTAACAAAATGAATAAATGTTGACTTTGGGCTCTGATCTCTTTACATTTCTCTCCATACTCTCTTTATCGGTAGAATGATGCTGTGAGTTGGATGCTGCAACGCCCAGAACTTTCCATGGCCAAAGGGCTCTGCTATCTTAATCTAGTTGGCTGACTCAAAGTCCAAACTGGCTAGTGGTTGCATCACAAGGATGAAAATGTCCCAAGCATGATAAAACTCACTGGGCACTGTGCTAAATCATATGATAACATCTGGACCTTTTAGGATACTGCAGAAGTTTATCTCACCAGAAAGGTCTCCTCGTATGCTATACCTGGTTTTCTATGCTTTCAGTTACTGAATGAACCTGTGCGCCTTGAGAACTAACCTAATAAAGGTGTGGAAGCAAGTTGAGGGTCAAGGACCATCCTGTTTGAACTCTACAATGTAAACTGGAAGACCATTCAGCAATTAGATATTGAGACAACCACCTAAGTCTCATCTCTCCAGACACGGCAGAGCTGGAATTATCAGATCAGGGTAATCACAGATGAGCTGGTGTCTAACACAACATTGCCTCCTAGGAACTGGTGTCAGTACTGACGGCAAGGTAGAGTGGCAAGTCTTTTTCTAGGGATAAAGAAAGATGATAGAAACAAATCATGCTTACCTGTGCTTTCCTTTTCTCCCGTACAGTACTCTCTAACGTGGGGGGTTCATCCTTGCCAGTAATCTCAGAGAGGTCACCCAAACCCACTTCAGGCCCATGCTTTGAGCCACCTTCTTTCTTTGACTGGAGTCCAAAGAGATCTGACATAATTTCCGCATCTCCCCTCTCCCCCTTTACGAAGTGCACGAGTTCCGTGGCGATACCCGGCTCGGGCACTTCTGCCCTCTCAGCCTCCATTGCATCATCGTGGATACCAAATTGGGTTGGGTCAGGCATGTCACCCAGGATCTTTGTGACTCTGATGTTCTTTGCGCCTTCTATGAGGCCCCCTCCAAACACCGTGCTCCAGAGAATCTGAAAGATTCCTCCCAGTATGGCGAAGAGCAAGTGGAAGAGCCCCACGAACAACGTCCAGAAGAAAGAGAAGAACACCTTCACCAGCTCCTTCAGAGTCATCTTCTTTACCTTCCTACACTGCTTCTTGAGGTTCTTCAGGGTGGCCCTCTTCAGAAAGTTGGCCACGTTTCTCTTCACTGAGGCACAGGCCACGGCAAACGCAGAGGCACACTCAAAAGCCTTGTCGTCCTCTT
Source organism: Aethalodelphis obliquidens (assembly GCF_003676395.1). NCBI lineage: Eukaryota > Metazoa > Chordata > Mammalia > Artiodactyla > Delphinidae > Aethalodelphis > Aethalodelphis obliquidens. The sequence continues at coordinate 1,472,517 of NW_020837995.1, forward strand.
CACCCTCAACTTCTAACGTATAGGAAGAGTCTTCATTTTCTTCCTCCTCCTCTTCCGGCCTGTCGGCTGAGTCCGATTCTGAGATCTGTGAGGCTAACTGCATCTCAAAGATGGTGTCTTCACAGAAGTTCACGAACAGCTCCATCTTCTCCTGCTCTCCGCCTTCGTTGACGACATCAAAGATGAACTGCTGCTTAGACTCCTTCACCTGGGGCTTCTCCCACTGAGTTCGACTGGACTCACTGATCTCAAAATAAACACGCTCAATCTTCTTGGCCTCACCCATGATCTCAATGCGTCCTAGGTACGGTTCAAAGTAAGTGAGTACGCTTTCGGCTGGGTCCAACAGACACTTAAGGCGAGAATCATTTGGCATATGCTCGGAGAGGTTTGTCAATAACACCGCCACGTTAAACCCTATGTCCTTGGCCGGCTCGTGGAACCGGTCTACAAAGTCAACGTAATTAAACATGTCATTCTCATCCGCTTCTGCGCACGAAAGGAGAAAGTCGATCTCTGACTGCGTGTACTGTTTTTGCCCTTCCATGGCCTTCTGGAATTCCTTTTTGGAGATGATCCCTTTCCCATCGGGGTCATATTCTTTGAAGGTGTCTGAGCCAGTTAAGTCTTTAAGTTTCAAGAACATGTCAAAGAATTTCAAGATCATTTCTACATTGGTAGAGGATTCTACCAGTGTGTCAACCATCTGCTTGCCAATAGTTCCATTTACCACATTCCCTGTGAGGCAGGTTCAAAAAGACATACAGATACATAAATAAACCCATGTCATCACGTAACTGGTCAGGCAGATATTTTTTAGAAGACTTATATGCCAAATCGGTCAGCTCTTTTCTGACCGTGATGATTTGGAAATGGGTAGGAGGGAGCAGCAAGCCATAAAGACTACACCACCAGGAGCCAAGGGGGAAAGAAACACAGGGAAGGAGGAGATGGCCACACCAGTGCCTTTTGTCTGGCCTGGGGCCTGGAGAGTGGTTTCATTATCAGATTATCAGGGACACATAGGGATAAGTGGTGCCCCTCTAATCCCCTTAGACCTAGGAGGGTGCCCAACTAGATGGCTGGCATACACACCGGCAGCCAGATGTATCGAAAAGCAATGGGGAGAGGGAGAGGATAGGGAAAAGCAAAGCTTGGAGGTTTTCCCCAGTTCATTCTGGCTTTCCTACTGAGATAAAATGAGTTGGTTTCAGGCTTTGTCCATCAGACCATGTGCCCCTCACTCATTTTTTTGTTTCTGAAAATTTGGTTTTCTAACCAATGTCATATGGCATCAATGACCTGCCAGGAGGATAATCTGCGTGATTAGTACTGTTAGTGCTCGGACCAATTACAGTCGTGTGATTGCCTAGTTATACCAAACAGCCCAACCTTCCAGGAGGGACAGAAGCATCACCACCATGTCCTGAAGGAGATCCAAGAGTTCCTTCAGCAGCTCGATCTGACTGGAATCCTAGAACAGAAACAGGAGATACCCCTGAGCTATCTGATCCCTCAGTAAAGTACAGGGCAGTGAGCAAGGAGAGCCTGCTCTGGGAAGGTCAGGTGAAGGCTACATCCATCTCCAGGATGAGCTCCCTTCTCATGGTGAATGCGGATGCCTTCGCATCCTCTCTTTGTAGCATCCGGAGGCTGGCTGCAGCAGGGTTCATACAAAAGAGTTCCTTTACGGTTTTCCTTTTATTAACGCAACGTGGCAGATATACCAATTGTTGTCCAAAACTACTGAACAACCCAATCCACCAGAGAGCCGTTAGGTATCTCTAGTAGCTTAGGTTGCCATTTTTCATACTGAAGAATTACCAGTGAGCTTCTGGGGAATACTACTGCAATCCCATTAAAGTAGCAAGGTTCTAATCACCAATTGGGTTCTCCTTTCTTTCTTAATTTAGGTTCTCCTGATTCTAATTGGTGGTGATCTGGGTGCCAGTGGTCCCTTAAAATGTTATTAATATATCATCGAGGCTATTCCTCCGGATGGTTTTGATACCAGTCTGTTTGGTTTTCATTTCAGCATTGCAGACGGGGCATTGCCAAGTGAGCTCCGGGCTTGATACCTATGTCACAGAAGCAAAACAAGCCTTGGAAGATCTGAGGTGGGGAATCTGAGGGTGAGGTTAAAAAATGCATTCTGGGCCACACTTCTTTTCCAGACTCTCTCTCACAAAGACATAGTTCTTTGGCCCTTCAGACTTCAGAGGATTTTCTAGCACCTTTGGAGCGTGTCACAGCTGTCCACAAAACATCAGAGAGGTGTAGATTGTCAGAGCTAGAAGAGCCCTCAAAGGTCGTCTATTTTAACTCCCAATATCTTATAGATGATGAAAGCAAAAACCGGAAAGGGGAAGTGACTTCCCAGAAGACACCAGTGAGGAGGTGGCAGGGTCAGGATCCTGTCTCTGGAGCCTCTACACCGCACTGCCCCACTGGGCTGATAAATCGGCAGCCCTCCCAAGAACTCTCTCCTCCCATAAGGCCAGAGTCAAAAGGGGAAAAATGAAAGGGGTAAATAGCACATTCCAGAAGAGAGAGGCAGATGTGACAGCCTTGACAATTTTAGATACATATTATTTAAATTAACGCTGCCAATGTTACTCTGAGCAGCCTGAAACATATCCTGAAGTTCTCCCTCATGTGTTGCCATGGAGAGAGGCCATCGACTACTACAGAGACTACATTTATTTGTTCATAATAAATGCTCTGAGCGATTCCGATTCATCTTGCCAGAGAGATGGGGAGTGAGAAGGAAAGGCAGAGATGGGGGAGAGGGGAAGCAAAGGTGACAGAGAAGGGAGATGTGAATTACAGAGACATGCAGACATTTGACAGAGCAGACGGGGGCGGCGGGGGGGGGGGGTAGGTCATGTGCATAAATTGCAAAACAGTGACAAGGAAGCAAAAGGGATTAGCACCATAAAAAGCAAGTGTTGAGGCTGTTATGAAAAGGACACAAGGGAGAAAGCTGCATTCATGCAAAAGCCTGTCTGGGACACCCCCGCCCACCCCCCACTCCCGCAGGTATGCATTCCTATCTCCCACCTAGGCCCTCATTTTAAAAATGAGACCTGATCTGCATGGTTTTTCCAATCATTTCGTCAAGCAGCTACATCCACAATGGGAAGACCAGGGGGTGGGGATTGACTTAGCGTTTCACACCAACCACACGTCGGGAACAGGGAATGGGCCACAGTACCTGAGAGAGCTTCATCTGCATGTTAGCAAATACATGGAGGAAGCCGACCACTGCATCCCATAGCCTACTGTGAGCGAGGCTCTGCTGGTTCCCAACGCAGGGGCCCTACGGAGAGGAGGACATTCTTATTTCACTGGAGCATCACCAGCTGCTCTGAAACTTGCCCTAGTAAGGGCATTTGACATCAGCTCAGATAAGTAGAGAGCTCTTTCCAAAGGTCACATATTTTGCAGCTCAATATTTTCCCAGGATATTACTTTTCTCCCCACTCCATCGGGTCCCCCCCGCCCCCGCCCAATCCTAAGATTCTATTTCTAGGAAAAATCACTAGGAATGTCACAGTGCGGTGATTTTCAGAGATTTTCTTTTAGCTTCCGTTCTTATGCTAGAGAACATTATTTAAGAGGTAAATGCTCTGGCTGAAACAGGACTGAAGGGTACTCCTGCCGACTCTGGCCCACACCTTGGCCTAAGAGGGGTTCTGAGGAACTCCAGGGTTCCAAAGAGCACAATTTGAAAACCAGGCCCTTGTGCACGCGTTGTTTGCAGGCAAAGTTGCATGTTAGATGTGATGACCACAGGGCTATCTACTTAAGTGAAAAAATCTGAATTACATTCCTAATGCTCAACTACTTTTAGGATTTTCTTATCATTAACCTAAATGTCAGGTACATCATCTCTATCTTTTCTGAAAGCCAGACATAGACGGATGACTTGATGACCAGTCTGCATTTTCCATGTCAATAGCCTTTCCTATTTTGGAAGATCATTACTGAACCACTGTTTCTTTTCTCTTCTTTTTAAAAATAAGTTATTTGAAACTCTTCTCAATGGAGAGTTGTCTATTCTTTCTTAATTATTTAATCATTTATTTATATCAGTATGGACTCCACACATTCATTTTATGCTTTGGGTTATAATTCAGTACTACTTTATTTACTTTCTTTTGTAGCTCTAATTTTTCCAGTTTTGGCCATTGGGAGCTCTTTCAGTTGGCTCCTGTATCCCTTTGACATACCCCCATCATTTTTTTTTTAGCATTCTCTTGCACTATAGCATTCTCCAGGCTCATCCTGTATGTTTCCAGCCCTAGTTCTAGAATCAGCCATTTCTCTAAGGAGCCCTATTTCCTTTCAATGGTATTAGAAACCAAGATCTGGGCTCTAGTTGTGCTTGCTGCTACTGGGGTATCATTTTTTAGGTCCTCCTGGCTGATAGAGCAGCAGAAATATGTGTGTTGTCCAATCCATGTGTATACACATATCCATAAATATTTCCGTATGTAACCATTTGTATCTATGTTAAGCTGAACATGAGTTTAGCATACAAATGTCTCTGACTCTCATTCATTCCCACAGGGATCTTCTGTCTCCTCTGCTTGCTCCTCTGTAACTTCCCACTCCAACAGTGAGAAACCTCGTTCACTTCCATTATATATGTATAATGGTTTCAGAATTATTAACACATATCCACATGGGAAAAACTTCATCAACCAAAGCGCTTATGTATAGCTCCTTTTGCCTTTGGTCTTTCAGACTGTACTCATTTCCAAAGCTTCTTAGGCCAGCACCTTATTCCCTACCTCTTGAGTGAGGCTGTTTTATATATATTTTTTATACATTTAGAGTCTTTTGTCACATTCTGCCTATGTTCTTTATCCTTAACTCTTCCTTATAGCTTTTTCCTATATTTTTCTACACTTTCACTGGGACTAGTGTTCTAGTATCAAGTTCTAGAAAAGGCTTGGCAGAATTCCCAGGGAAGAGGTGAGCAGGAGAAATTTTGCCTGCGTCCCTAAATCACGTAAGCTTGTTTAAAAAACACTGTTCATGTACATTTGGTGTCTGATCCCTAGAAGCCTCTAGATTCTTTGTTGAAACAAAACTGGTTGTTGAAAAAAACTCACATTCACCCCAGATACACTTTTCTTTTACATTTGGGTTAAGTGCTCCATAGGAAGTTCTGGAGATTAGGATGGGCTCTGCAGAGAGCAAATCAGATGCTTGTCAGATCAGTTCAATGACCTTCCTACGTATTTCACATGCTGTGAAACTTCAGCTCAGTCACCTGTTCCTAGGTTTATCTCCCTATGTTCTTACAATCCTTGAGTAAAGCATGGATCAATATCTTCCTTAAAATCCTTCTTTTCAAGTCTTAGTCTTGTGTTTATTTTAGTAAGCAAATATGATCTGAGTGTGCCAGTTGGCTCAACATATAGATCTTAAAAAATCTTATATTACATCACAGAGCACCATGATATGGCTACCGATTTCACAGCAAATTCTGCCTGAGGACGTCCTCTACTCCTTTTCACAGTAGCTAGACCACTGTAGGCAATGAGTAGAGAATGCTGTGAACAGAGAAAGACTGTTCTCTGTGAGATGTTCAACCTGAAATTTACCTGTTGATGTGACTGCCACTGCACTTAGTTTATGTGCTTCTGAAGTTACCTTTTCCATAGAGTGAATTTCTGACAAATTGGTAGGCTCTCATGAATCCTGTGTTTAATCTCAAGGCTCAAGATAATACCAGTTGTCCCTTTATTCCTTCATGCTATCAATCATTCCTCCACTCCACTCTCCATGCTTACTGAACACCTCTGATGTGCCACACATGCTAAAAGTGAAGAATTTTAAAACGAATAAGAAATTTTCTGTTGACAAAAAAGATTTCAGACTAGGAGGGAAAGCAAAATGTTAACCAGATAAATGCAAATAAAGTGTGACACTGCTATTCACAGGTCACAGTGGGGTCCATAAACTACAGCTTCTCGTAGAGTGTAGGTACCACTGGTTTCTATTTATAGGTGAGGAATATTGTCAGTGCTATAGCTGGATGCACAGTCCACATATGCAGCCAAGTATTCTGCAGGGAATTAGAACATGGGAAGGTTAAAGATGTTCTCTTTGTTCTCAGGCATGCGCTCTATAGCACATACCTGGATGTATTCCGTAAGAGAATTGAAAATCTGCTTGGTGACCGCCAGGGCTTTGGAAAAATTGTGCTGTCCAGATTCATCAATGACGTCCTTCCCTGAATAATACCAGTAGAAGTCACTGATTGATTCCTAAGAACAAAAAAGGAGAGTTTAGTATATTTCTCACATAGTGAGAGAGTTTAGTATTTCTCAGTCCATGAAGCTAAACCCAATGTTCAGGAAGAGTACAAGAGCGTCCTACATTTCTGTGACCACTTTGTTATGACAGGAGCCTGGGACTCTGTGAAGAAGCACAGAGGTATCTGATCCCGAGCACCTTTTAAGTACAGATATTCCCCCTCCGCAGGAAAGAACACATAGAAGAGAGGGCAGCGTTCAGCTGGACCTGGGTGACCATGTTATAGGACAATTTATTCACAATGAAAAAATGTACGTTAAAGATAATATTGATCATCCAAATAATCATGATAGCAGCAGCAACATGATAGCTGACACCATAAGTGCCGGGCGTCGTTCTGAGCACGTTACACGTATTAAACCTCTCCATCTTCACCACCACCCAATGAGACAGTACTACTCATTTTCAATGAGACAGGACTACTCGTTTTATAGATGAGGAAATTGGACACCAGGAGGTTAAACAGACTGCTCCAGGTCAGGAACTGGTGAGTGGCAGAACCAGGCTGAGGAATCAGCAAAGAGAAGAGGGCATCCTTTTTATGTTTGTGCAGATTTTCTTGACATTATTTGGATTTTCCTTCAAACCATCCAACCAGATGACGTCTCAACACTAAGAACTTGTGAACCCATCTTATTCCCGCTTTCTGTACCTCTTTTTCCTAGTGAAAGTCTGTTCCCATGCACAGCTTGCCTGGAGTACTGTGGCTAAGCTTACACCGGCAAAACTAAAGTGAATCAGCAGTTCATAACAGAAGATTTGGTAGATAACCACTCCCCCGACTTCCGTCTTCAAACTCACATTTAGGTGTTTGACTTCCCGTAAGTGTGTGGACATAAGATTACAAGACCTTCCTTACTGAGGCTGGACTGTATCCTGGGCCGTCCCTGAGGCTGTGTAACTGTCTTTAGCTTCTGGAAGTGTATGTGAGGTGTGCTACCATCCAACGCCCACTCACCTGCAGACGCAGAAGGTAGTCCACGGTACTGATGATGACGTTCACGGTGGTGGTGTTGCCCATCTGAGTCCGCAGGAAGTTCTGGAAATCTGAGAACACCAGGGTTGGGTCAGAGTCCATCCCTGCAGAGCAGGTGGCTCTAAGCTTCTTCTCAGCTGAGCTCAGAAGAGACTCACCATGTGAAAAGCCTTACAAGGGCACACTGTTTAGGTCCTGAAGGACAGAGCACTGCCCTGAGCCCTCCCCTCCCAGCGGCACCAGAAACTGGACTTAACGAGCCCTGAGGGACTTGACAGCAAGGGGTGGGTGTTTAGCTTCAATGTCTGAAGATTCTGGAAGCAACTTAGCCTGGGTGGCACTAAATAACATTAGCCATGAAGTCAAAGGCCATGTTACATAGGGTTTCTTATTAAGGAATGGATTAACTGTTGTTCTTAAATTAGCAACTGGCTGTATGAAATGTGGCAACCTGAAATGAATCAAAATTTTGTACCTGAATGTTGTTGTCCCTTGACAAATCAAATCTGTTCCACTTACCACTGTTATGTCCTTCACAAAGTAACTGTAGGAATCTAAAGAGATCTCGTGTAAACTCATCATTCTGGAGTACTTTTTCACCTTGAAAACACAGAACACTGGTGAGCATCTGTTTGGCTTTTCAACATAGAATACCTTCCACCACACATGACTGCAAAAATGCTAAAGGAGCTGTGTCAGAACAGCGTGGAGAGGGAACTGTGGATGAATGGTGACAGACCCAATTAAAACTGGAACTGAGGCAACACCCAACAAAGCTAGAATTGTTAGCCCCGGGATGCATTTGGAAGGAAAACAGCTAGGCAGTAATGATTCACAGTCCATAACACATGCTTTGGAAGATGGAAGACACTTCTTTAATTAAACAACAAACTGCTGAGTTAAACTCAACATGCAACCACCAAGCCGAAAATGTGTCTGTGCTGAGCCGATTAAATAAGATCTCTTGGGACTCACACACACGGTAGGAGCTCGGGCCGGAAACTCAAACTTACCACGCTCACGAACAATGACTAGCCGTAAGAGAAAAACAGAAGGATACAGAGTAAGAAAACCACAGACGTCAAGACAGACTCTCTTTAGCTAATACTGGTTCTGTGAACACATCAGTCTGGATATGCCTTATCAAAACTATGGATGGAAACATCTTGCTGAAATGGAGCAAGTCCTTGGAGATGAAGCAGCAGTGAACAGGGGCTCTAACCAGAAATAGTGAACTAGGATTTTAATTGGAAACAGAGAAGCCTTCACCTTCGTCAGTTACTTACGTGTTCCTTCCTCAGTAACCATCCCCAGGCCTTCAGCTTTATTCTGCCTCTCAAATGCATTCAAATCAAGGACACTTGTAACAGACGAAAGAAAACAAGGTTCAGGGCTACACGCACTGGGAAAATGGGTTTTTAACATCAACGAACCCATCAACTAAGAATACCCTGTCCTCGCATTATCATAAATGCGCCAACGTATTGTGGTATGGTTGAGAGTCTAATGATTCCCTGGGTTCGTGCTAAGCCGTGTTGTCCAAGGATGCCTGGAGCTCACAGCCCTTGCCATGTGCAAGGACAGGGGTCAGAAACATGTATGTGATTGTCACTGTTTGTCCAGTTTGAGTCCCTTCTTATGGACGAAGATTTAGAAAGGCTTTCCAAATCAAGAAGGAATAATCTGTTTCTAAGATTTCTTAAGGGAAAGTTTACTTTAAACTGTACTAATTCATGTTCACCTTCCACATTTACCTACTTTCTCTGAGAATCACAAGGAATAGCGGCTTTTAGTGCTTAGGATGAATACTGATGGAGAGAGCTACAAAGTTTCAGATTTTTTTTTTTTTTTTTTTGGCGGTACGCGGGCCTCTCACTGTTGTGGCCTCTCCCGTTGCGGAGCACAGGCTCCGGACGCGCAGGCTCAGCGGCCATGGCTCACGGGCCCAGCCGCTCCGCGGCATGTGGGATCTTCCCGGACTGGTGCACGAACCCGCGTCCCCTGCATCGGCAGGCGGACTCTCAACCACTGCGCCACCAGGGAAGCCCCAAAGTTTCAGATTTTGAAGGGCCACACCCTTTTATTCTATCATTCAGGAGCCAAAAGTAGCCAAGATCACGCTTTCTAGAGGCAATGGTGTCCCTAGGTGTTCCTGAACCTGTGACAAGTTGGCTTTCATTTTTGTCCTCACCTTCCACAACCTTCCCAGCCACAGCCACCAACAAAACCTGCTTAGCCAGGAACCTCTAGGACAACCGCAAAGCTATAATGAGAATAATGATCATGTGATTTCCAACTGGGGCTCACTCCATTTCTCTAATAGGGTCTAACTCCTTAGCCAATAAAAAAGATTTTATGGAACATAAGACCACAAAGTCTCACAAGAACATAGACCTTAGAGAAGCTGATGGCTGAGTCCAGTAAGATTCTGCAAAACCTCCTCTTCCTTTTATCACTGGGCAAAGGAAATGACTGTTGGATTGGAAAGATTTTGGGGAAAAATCCAACACCCCTTTTAGGGAGTCACATATGTTCTGTAATTTAGACGAATTCTAAAGAGAAAGTGAAAATTCCTACTGCCATTAGATTGGTTTTCCCCAGACCCTGCTATAAAAAGGGTCTGCTTGATAATACAAAAGTATCCTTTGATTTTGGGAGGAGGATACGGAACCAGGACACTTGGACATAGCTGCTTTGAAGCATTGCTGCTGATTCAGGAGACAATCTGTGCGGTGGACATTTCTGACCCTTACTCCATCCCGAAATACCCATTTCAAATGTTCTGATTTCTTCAATGCTTAACCATTTTACAAATACACATTATTTTTATAATCAGCAAAAAACCATTAAAATACCTTAAAACTTCTGTTAGAACTCAGTTGGCCTCTAAGGGTATGTCACCTGTCCCTCTAAGCCAGCATTATAAATTAGCTTAGCAATATTAAGTACTACAAACTACCAAGAGAACTCTTAGAAAGTTAATCGAGAATATCATGAGCAATACGGGACTGAACTGCCTTGATTTTCACCATCTTTGAGTCCACATGTACTATTTCACCCTCAGTGAGTCAGGTCTGGCAATATTACATTTTCTTTTCCTGAGGGAGGCTGTCGGTGGGGGAAAAATGGAGCTGAGGACAGGGATTGTACTGCAGCTCAAATATGCTCTGTATATCCCCAGGGTACAATATTTACCCAATCCAGTATGACTAGCAATATTATGCGGTCCACCAAAAAAAGAACATCCATCTTCCAAATTTTCAATTGGACTAACGTTCCAAGTTTAAGAATTATTAATCGGAGGCAAACGAGCTAGATAATTATAACTTTGACTTCTTTCAGAATGAGTTGCAGACGGTTCAAAATACATATGAATCTCGGAGAATAAGCTGACACTTTTCTTAGAAAGATTGCTGGCTTGTTTCTGAAATGAGCAAGTATGGTAACCTTACGACTTTTGGTTACCTATTGTTCATCTGTCAGAGGGTTCAGCCATGAGGGGAGGCTTACGCCACTGGGTAATATAAATGGAAAGTTTAATGCTTTGTTTTTCAGACAATGTCAAAATGTTCCCACGTCAGGATGTGCCTCTGTCAGAATGGATGTGTCAAAATATGTACCCACAAAATATCTATTCAGGCTGAAAGAATTGTTAAGGATTAACAAAGTGCCTAACGGGTCTAATGAACACATAGCCTTGAGTCATACTGAGGGATTCCTCCTCTTTTCCGTTCTTTTCTAGTTTGACTTTTATGAGCATACATGTTTAAGAGAAACTCACTTAGCTCCAAATAAAACAACCTAAGAAAAAAGGAGGTAAGGGCGATTCAAACACCAAACAGGTGTTGGTAGGGGTGTGTGTGTGTGTGTGTGTGTATAGATTACATTTTCCCCTCTGAATGCTATTTGAAGGTAATCCTGAGGGCTGGAGGAACAATACCCATCCTCTTAGCTTTCGGAAGTAGGTACTCCTTTCTCAATAATTCCATGATAAGCCAGTTTATTCTGTGGCCCTCCCCCACCCCATTCCCCTTTCCCTGAATAGTGAAGAACTTTAAAAAAATGCTATGGGTGGTTTTCCCATATTTACCTGCAAGACTGCATAAGACCAGAAAGGCTTTGAAAGAACCCAGCATCCTTTTTCTCCTTTAGGTAATCTAGCATTTTCTGCAAGGGAGACACATTTAAAAGGGAAAAACAATGAAAACTATGGCACACGTACTAACCCTCCTAATTGTGATGGACAGATGGCAGCCATGCAGGTACACCGAGTCAGATCCAGGATGGTGGTTTGTAACCCTGGGTAAGCATCGAGATGCTCCACCTGTGGACTTAAACCTTCAGTTGCCTGAGCGCCACCCTCCACTTATGGAACCATAATATTTTAGGGCAGATGTTTTATTTTATAAAGGTCCACTGGTATTGACAGTATAGTGGATCTTTGACATTCATAGATTTACTGTTTGAAGCCTCTTCTATTTGGGAACAGGTGCCAGGACTGGGATGTAGTAATGTTTACGGTTGCTGAGGTATAATCTGAACAGCTCATGCAATGATTTTAACACACTGGAGCAAGGAGCTTACCTACTAATGAGCCTAGTTGAGAGCTCAGTATCTCTCTCATAATAAGACTTAGTTTCCTCTGTTCCCTGTTACTGGCAAGCCAGGAACTTTGTCTGACATAATAAGAATTTTCTTTTCTTTTTTTTTTTTTTAAAGGGCTCTGTAAGAAAGTCAACTGACGGGGTGGTGGTGGAAGAGAACAGAAAGTGAGGGGTGCCTTTGAAAATGGTAGCTCTTAATGAGAAATTTGTTTGTGATGAGTTAAAGCCTGGGAAAAATTATACGCAATAATGGTAGTCATGGATTTGGAAATTCTCAAAGGCCCTGGGATATAACCCTTATGAATGCCAAAAGTCTTTGAAATTTCATTTTCCTGTGCACACAGATGCTTTTATTTTTAGCCAGAGCCTGGAGTACTCAGGAGACACCAGTGCATTTCTATCTCCTGTAGCCAGTTCCAAATCAGATTGCTGAATGAACTCCATGTGCCAGACACCCCACTTTGTATGTCTTTGTGTGTTCCCTCATTTAATGCATGATGGCAGGAGTTTTTATTTGCATTATTCACTGCTACACCCTCTACCCACAGAAGAGAGCCTGGCCCTAGTGCATAGTCAACAATCACTAAACAGCTGTTAAATAAATGAATAAATGAATGAGTGAACGAACAATAGGTGTGTGGGGTTATGAACCTCACTTAACTGATCAGGCCCCTTTTGCTCACAGTAAGGCAGCTAATAAGGGAAAGGGTCGAAATAAAAACCTAAGGCTTAGAAAACTTCCTCTAGAGCATATTTTTGTAGAAATGATGAAAAAAAATGTAATGTTTTTCTTTTTGAACCCTAGGTAAGCCCTCTTTACTAAGCATACCTTTGTCTAAAGACTCCTAGTCCTGGTTTTATCTGTGTTCCCAGTTACTCTGATATAACTGGTCACTAAGGACAAAACACCAGCAAAGGTGATTCTGGGCGGCCACCTCTGTAGCAGAGTCAACATCTCTTCCCTGAAGTGTGACAGCTGTCAAATGGAAATACCCCAGGAAGTCTGCCCCACCTCCTGCAAGCCCCCATTACCTGCTGCACGCCAGCGTTGCCCCCATTCAGAATGGCGATCCCCAGCTTCAGAGTCTCCACCACCATGGGGCTCATCTCACCTGCCGTGGTAAAGATTCCGTTGAATCACCAAGGAAACAGAGGGTAAATCACATCTACTGGGCTTTACCAGGACCCGTTAATAATGACGTCACGTCATGGTGTGACATCTCTGTGGTAGCTAAGGGGCCCATGTAGAAATCTCAGAAATCACCTTTGCTGGCGCTTATCATCTGAAGGACCATCTCTGCGGCTCCACGCTCATGCAGCCGAGCTTGCTGATAGAGGGTTTTCTGCTTTTCCATTTCTTTCTCCTAGAAAAAAAAAAAAAAAAGCGGGAAAAGACTTGTTTACCCCCAGAGAATCCACCGTGGTCAGGTGAGTTGAGAGAGAGAATCTTTACTTGCCTAAGAAGGCAACAAACATAATTTTGAAGAAAACAGACTTTGGAAATTTATTTTTAGACGCTGTCCAGCTTTCCAAAACTGTCCACCCATAATTTACTCACCTTTTGATGCTGAGTTTTCTACTTTTTGTACTGATAGGTAACACAGTCTGTTCCCCTGTGATACTATAATTATAGGAAGTGACCCCAGATTAAAATGTGCTTGCTTTCAATGTTCAGTCATACAGGAAAACCTGCTGAGGGCTCAGCTGGAGTTTATCTGTAGGAAACACCCACTTATCCAGAATGCTCAGACCACACTTAACTGAGACTCTACCAGCTATGAGATGCTAGAATGTCAAGGCTCTCCAGAACTGTAATTGTCTTCATTTACTTTTACTGTTGTAAACTTTGTCTATAAGACAGTACAAGTAAACTCATGTCGCTCTATCTTGAGAGATTCAGGGTCCTGCACTGCCTCAAAATTAAGATTGTGATTAAGTACGTTTACAGAATAACGGTGCAAAAAACCATCCAGTGTCTCTACTGCTGTGAATTTTCACTTTTGAGCGTTTGAATGTGCCCTTCTACGGCCCCTGTTATGACCACACTTGGGTAGAGGTAGGAGATCTTCCAGAAGAGCAAAGCTGTGGGGCCGTTTGCTGACTGAGCCGAGAGACAGACAGCAACCACAGCTAATGTATTTGCCACCAGACACATGTGGTGGGTGAGCCATGTGGCTCATGTCAGCACCCACCCCTGAAGGCCCTCCTGCTGTCTTCAATCTTAGTGAGAACTTACTTCAAACGTTTTTTCCTTGTCTTCCTCCCCTTCTTCGTCTTCCCCACTCTGACAACTCTGAATTCCATGCAGCAGGGAGAGGAGGAGACAGACAATCAAATTAAAGGTGAGCCTTGTATGTATATGCATGGCTGGTTCACTTTGTTATACAGCAGAAACTAACACACCATCGTACTCCATTTATTGGAGTACATTATACTCCAATAAAGATGCTAACAAAACAGAACAAAACGAAAAGGTGAACCTTGTAAACAAGACTCTACTGTGTGAGGAAGGGGACAGGATGTAACTCACAGGTACCTCAGGACCTCAGCACTCTGTAAACCCAAGAACATTTGGACCACTGCAGGCAACATTCAACTATAAAGGCCACCTTTGCAGTTACCAAGGGGTTCAGAAATGAGAAATGGGAACGCCGAGATCACACAGTCAATGGGGACCCATCGGGTTGAACCACAGACCTGAACTCTTCTACTTAGTAAAGTTCTGGTGTAAATCGAGAGACAAGAGCACAGGGAGCTGGCCTTTCTCAGCAAGAACCAGGGGTTTGAACAAAAGATTAGGGAAACCCAGACTGTGAATCCCAAAGTGACCCCGTGGTGCAGCTGGTAGGGGAATGGGCGCTCCTGTACCCCAACCTACCCCCCTTGCTGCCCGACATGAAGTTCTCCCATTTGAGAAGCAGCAGTTTGCTTAACCACCTGGCATTCCAGAGGCCACCGTCCCTCTCTGTGACACAGAAACGTCATCTCTGGTCACTCCATCTCTTCCAGAACACTAGGAACTTCCTGTAGTCTCTAGGCCTGTTTCCAAATGTACTGAACCTCCTTCACCTACAGATGTGTCTGAACTGCTGGACGTGTTCTGAGCACTGAGTAAAA
Source organism: Aethalodelphis obliquidens (assembly GCF_003676395.1). NCBI lineage: Eukaryota > Metazoa > Chordata > Mammalia > Artiodactyla > Delphinidae > Aethalodelphis > Aethalodelphis obliquidens. Next base: position 1,487,544 of record NW_020837995.1, read on the forward strand.
ATACGAGGATGAAGTGGATGCCTGAGCCCTGATTAGCTGGCTCAGAAGCATCATGAGAACCCAGCCACCAGACCCACTGTTTCTGCAAAGCTTCAAGGTTTCTATAGGATGATGGGAGAGTGGTTCATTAATGCTGCCCATATGGCACGTGAACTGTGCGAGGCCTGGAGCCCAGGCCATGACCCAGTCCCAGGCCTGCTGCTTCCTGTGACAGTTTTCATGTGCCTGAAGAGGTCTAAGGGAAATAGAAAGACTGAGACAACGGGCAGAAAACCCACGTGTACCTTGGCCATCATGCTGGCATAGGAGGTGTACAAAGGGTCGTCTTCCAGTTTGCTGGAAAGAATGGAGGAAATATTTAGCAGGCTACCTTTGGACCCAGCAGAAAAGACCAAGTGCCGTATACATCTTCAATGTACTAGTGAATTAATCAGAAACTCCCTCCCTCACCCCGATTCTTAGAAACCACTGTGAAAATCTGAATCAGCCTTGGCTTGACATGGAATTCAGGGATGAAGTTACAATTTCAGGCTGCTTCATCTTCAGACTCAGGGTCAGGCGTTATGATGAAAGGGCTTAGGTAGTTCCCCTAGAGGTTTCTCGATGGCCAAGAACAGAGCAGCAAGGAGGGCTGCTCAACTCTGGCATCCCCTCTGTGCACACTGCAACCTGCGGGAGGACGGTGTGGGGTCGACACAGCTGTGCCTGTGCCTGGGACGAGCAGGGCGCTCCGGCAGTGCTGACCTCCTCTCTGTGAGAGCATTGCGGCTAAAGTGGAGTATGATCTGATGAAGCGGGTCCGGCTGCTTTTCTGTCTCCTCCGCCTCTTCTTCTTCCACCTTGGGAGATCTCTACACAAACCAAGGCAGACAGGTTTCAGGCGCGGATTCCAGCACATGGCACACCACCGCATGCGAACAAAGGTAAGAGCACCAGGCACAGAGCGCATCACCTCAAAGCACAGAGAGAAACCGCGACGTCATATGTTTATTTCAGGACAGAAGCCCTAAGGATGCAAGGTCTGGGAATGAAATATATGTATTTTTCAGCCAATTAAAGAAACACTGCAGTTTGGGGGGTTAAAACGAAATGAAAGGAAAAGCAAAAGCCTGACCGCAGGGGAGGCGCTACAGACCCGCGTCAGCAGAACTCTCATGCAAGCTCTGGGCACCCTCGGTCAGGAGGGAAGCCCTGGAGAGTCCCCGAGAGGCCGCGTCTCTCCGTCAACACCTGACATTCCTCTTGGAGAGCTGGGCTGGGAACAGGTGTGGGGCAAGAGTTATAAAGCACTGGGGCTGTTTTGGGGTCTATTACTATTCTAGACTCAACCCACGGAAACAGTTCTCTTTCCTGCCCTCACCCCTGACCCTGAAAATCTTGCTGTTCCTGAGAGATGCCATCCTGGAGCTGTGAGCCTTGCAGTTTCTCCTCTTTTCTCTCTCTCCTTTTACAGAAAGGGAAATAGCAGCTGATGCCAGACGTATAAGTGGATTTTCCAGCAGTGGCAGAACAAGCAGGGTGGACCATATTCAGTAAATTGGTGAGAACTGCGCAGGTTGTGTGAATGGTTCAGAAGAAGGGAGAGGGTTGAAATGATGTTCATTGTCAACGTCACACTAATCAAGAAACTGGGAAAACCAAGTGACTGTCTTTCTCACCGACAGGAATATATGAAAAGACTGAAGGGCATAGAGAGAAATGGAAAGAAAATGCGGGAGGAAGGATTAAAGGAAAAAAGCCAGGAAGAGGATAAGAAACAGAGGGAGATGGGGAAAGGGAAAGAGAATGTAACATGGAAAGTGTAAATATGAGAAACACAGGGCAAGACTAATGGAGAGAAGTAGGGATGAGAGAAAAAAATAGATGGGAGAAATAAGGAGAAAGAGGAAAAGAACCAGGGCTTGGCCAAAGGAGAGGAGGGTGTATTTTCTTTCTGAACCAGGATGAAGCTCAGTGTTGCTGCCGCGATAAGCTTTTCCCCTTGCGTGTTGTTTCAAGTAGTTTTAGAGCATGAAGCCTGTTAGAGACGAGGCGTGGCAAATCTTCAGAAGGGCCAAATACAGAACTGTGAGATGCAGGAAGGGCATTTAGATATGCCTTCCCCAAAGTGGAGCTACTGACCGGACATGCAGGGCTTTGGCTGGGGTGGCTGGCCTCCTGCAACCAAGGGTGCTCAAAACTTAACTTAGCATGAACTTTCCGAGGCACGGCTGCGCATCCCAAGCAACATCAGCTGTTAGTGAGGACGGGGGAGGATGATCACAGGACCAGCCCCTCCAAGTGAAATTCATCCTCTGGCTCTTATGACCATTATTAGCAGGGTTTCCCCTGATAACTTATACAGTTAGCTCCTTTCAGATTTATACACCCAATTCTTTGCGCATCTTTAACGGTTATAACGCACACACATGAATACAAAAATCAAATGCATTCGCACCCATATCTGCTCCCAGTTGAGTCAGTACTTACAGCCAAATCCTGTACTAGTTTCTCTTCAAAGGAATACTCCTCTGTTTCTATCCAAAATCTCTGATAGCCATGGAGGAAGAGGTTAATAGAGCGGTGCCTGAGCGGAAGGGGTGAGAGTGAGGTCAAGAGGGGTCCACGGGACACCTTGTTTTAGTTTGGGCGGTTAACGGTTAGTAAGCAGTTTTTGTACAATCCTTATCTTCTGATTGGTCAGGGTAGCCAAGAGCACACCGTAAGCATTCGTTTCAAAGAAACCAGAACCCTCTAACGTGGCGGATCCTGAATATCTGGTTCAAGACCTGGAGGTCACTGTAACCCTCCTCCGGTCTCCTTGGGTCTTTATCATGTTTTCCCTATAGTGAGAATTCATTAGGCCAAGGAACAGTCCTGAACTATCTGCTAACTACGGCGATTTGGTTATTCATTTTGGCGGATCCCATGTCCAGGTGATCCAATCTAAATCATGCTGATGGTGAGGGGGTCAGTCTCAGATACGCTGAAAGCAGCAAAGCGTGGCTCCTTTAAGGGCCTCTGAGGAACCACAGCTGCAAGGGCTCCAGGAAGCAAAGCTTGGGCACGCTGCACAACTTCCGTGTGCTTCACAGGTTCTAGCTGTGGCCCTGGTATGTGGGAACACTGGATACACTGGCACAAGCCACTCACTCCCTATAGGACAAGACTGACATCTGGGAATATTAGCCGCTGAAGAGCCAGTAAGTGGTTACCCAAACGTGAGGAGGAAAGGAGAGAAAAGGAAGGTCAAGACCAGAGTCATCGAGACCTGGTCATGGTTTCCAGTAGAACACAGCCCTTACCATCTTTCTTCAAAATCTGACCAATCAGAGTTTTTCTTAAAAATTGTACAAATTTGTGTCTTTATGGGTCATGTTAAATCATGGTCAAGAAAGGAGGAGTGTGCAGAGAATGAGCGGGTCTCTCCACAGGTTACATTACCATTAAAATGAGTATAAGCCTGTCATACTGAGTTTTTTCATTAACCTTTTCCAGCCAAACCCGTTGAAAGGTGCTCAGGAAGAAATTGTTAATTTTGTGTCTGGGGAAAAGCATACAGGTTTTCTTTTAAAAACTCACGTCAGAGAAACAGTTTCCATATGATAAAATAAATCCCTTTAGCCCTTTAGTTTGGAAGACTCCATGTAGTTTAGATCCTCATAAGATGGAGAAAAGGAGCGGACTCCACCACTAGCTTCTTAGGTAGTTAGTTTTTATTGTCGTTATGAAATCTACGTATAATTCTCCATGCTAGGGAGAAATCCAGGGCAACCCTCTAAAACAGCTGGGTTAGGGGCTGGGGTGGCCACGTTTCATCAAGGACACAGTGAATTCCTGGACTTACTATTATCCATACAGGGACAGAGTCGTTGAAGGAGCAACCAAAATATTAAAGGACGGTACGAACATTGTCAGTGGATTTAGAAAAAAAACTGCTTGTTTTTGAGAGATGTAACTGCCGCCTAGCTGGCCCTGGAGGCATGTGCTTAAAGCTGAGCCCTTCTGGAGGTCACGTTAGCACATCAGGTATGGCTCTCTACCAGAGGGGAAAGCCAATGCCTTCTTGATGTTTTACCACTTCTAGAAAACAGACAAAAGTCCTAGGCGTTTTTGCGTTTTCTACTGGACTATAAATTTCATTTGTCTGCCAGGGCTTCAGCAGGCTTCATGCCCATGACTTCCTGACTTAATTTTTCAGCTTTTTATTAATGAATTCTACTTGATTTGTGATGCCTCCACCTTTCCAGAGACACTAGTTTATTTCCTCAGGAGACCTGTAGGAGCAGGTGTGTGTCTCAGAGGCCGTGATTCTCCACCATCTTCAAAGACCCTAACTAGGAGAGCTCAGTTGGCCAGCTGGCTCAGGACAGGGATATAGGACACTCTCGACAGATGATGGCCACGATGCACAATGAAAGCAAAATGTCAAGCATGGGGATACTCTTTCATCTGATATTCCAAAGAAACACATTTATTTACATGGGATTCAGAATTTACTTGGCCAAGTCAGTTTATTTTTCCTGACCAGGTGAGGATGTTCCTATTGATTTGAAAGGTGATGAAGCAGTGGCTATTCAACTACCAGCTTTGTTTATGACCATAGGCTCAACCTTACTGACTGTGCAATTAGTTTGAGGATGGGAACGTTGCCGTATCACCAATGACACCGAGTCAGCCTCAGGGGTCGACACTGGCCCAGTCTATACCGACGCTCTGCCCTATGTTGACACAGCGTGTGTTCACACACAATCCAGAAAAGCCTTCACATATATTTGACTTCAGATTATAGACTAAACATCCAGGGAAAGGCCTCATGCCCATGACTGGCCTCTTGGGCCATCTCTAACCAGTGCCCTTTCTTTATCTTGAAGGCAAGTACATCATGCTGAAGAAGTCTCAGGTTACATGTCTGTACTTGCTGAGGAAACATAATAATTTTGGTGTCATCCAAGTACTTGAACATGGAAATATTGTTTGATCTGGGGATGGAATCTGGGGTAAAGTATTTTAGAAAACAGTCCCCTTTTTCCAGGGTGCCTTTACAGCTGCACAAAGAATCCCACAGGGCAAAACTAGAGAGCTTCCATCTGCTTACGTGGCTGACTTTACAGTGCAAAACGGTGAGCTGAGGCAGGCTTGGGGGCACGAAGGAATCTCATCTATTTTCAGTTTTTATGCTTACCTTAGCAGGCCATTATACTACATGCAGACTGTAATGGCTCTGGGGGTGAAGGACTCCAATCTCTACCTCTGGGATCATGAGGGTCAGGGCCAGAAGAGAGCACAGCTCTGGGAGGATACCTTAATTCTCATCTCTGACTCACATGCCAGGAGAAAATGACAGAATACTTGCCTGGGCAGGTTGTAGAGAGGGGCCATCCTGAAACAGGCCACCACTGCCCGTTTCCGCTGCTTTGATAGCAGTTTGTGCCAGACCGCCTTCTTGGACCTCAAAGGCTGTTCCACCTGAGAAGAAATCACATGGGTAGGTGCACACCAGGCTGATCTGGGTGGCAGAAGGTAGCCACCTGCAGCCCAGACTTCTCAACCCTAGAAGAATTTTGATTTCTCAACTGTAGTCAGCAAAAGGTACCCAGCACTAAATGATTCAGTCTGTGGGAGGCTTAGGTTTTCTTTCTTTTCCCAACTGCTTCTGGTGGCTTATTGCTTTACAAATGAGTAGGGAGCTTGGATGGGTCATTTGAACTAATGGGAAAAATTTTTCAAACACTGGGAATGTTAAGCATTGAGGAGTCTTGCTACAACGAGGCACCAAGATGACACTTTGGGGGTAGGCCAGGATGATCCTTGCTCCTTGCTTTCTGTCTTACAAGGGTGCTCTTAACTAAGAGCTGAGTGTGGAGGAGTTTTATATTTTGCAGGGTAGTCTTCCTTCCTCAATCCTCAGGGTAGACGCTACTTACCTGCTCTAGGTGGAAGACAGCTGCTGAAATTCTCTGCACACGCTCCACTGTCTTTTCTGGGTTGGAAGGTTCTTCACTCTTCAAAACATCCTTGTATAGGTTCAGTTGCCACTTTACAGCTGGGTCATCAGACTGCAAATTGAAGCATGTACATGAAATGAGCAATCTCTTATATCTCTTGAACTGAAAAGGCCTTTTACTCCTAGCATGGTTCCACAGTATTCAAGAGTCTTTTCTATTAATTCCTCTCTCATTTTCTCTATTATCTTTTTCTGGAACAAAGTAGACGCTTTGTAGGAGCTTCTCATTCTAGCCAATATGTCTCTCAACCTTCTGTCATATTTTCCACCCCTTTCTCTCTGCTCTGCCTTACGATTTCCTTAAATCGAGCTTCCCATTCATAAATTCTCTTTGCAGCTGCATCTACTACATTTTTTAACCTATAACTTGAATTTTTAATTTCAATGATTATTTTTAACTTTTAAAAATCACTGTGAGGTCTTTTTCAGGGCCATCTCCCCTCTCCTTTTTAAAAAATAATGTCCAAGTCTTGTTTTATAGTTTACATTGCTGCCTTTATCTCTTTAAATATTTCAACCACACTTTAAAAATTCGTTTCTGTAGCTCCTTAGGCTTCAATTCTTCATTTCGTGGCATTTTCTGACTCTCTAATGGTGGTGGATTTCCTTTCACACTGTATGTTTGTGAGCTTGTATTCAGGAGGAGTTTTGTTGACTAGCATCTCAGCCCATATTCTAGCAGGGAGACACTCTCTAAGTGGTTTCATGGCTGTTTTTACAGATGATTCATGGGTTTCACTGGTTCAAGGCCAGCTTTATGTACGTTTTTTGCTCTACATTCATGCACAGCATGGGAAGTTAGGCCCCACACTCCCGTTCCAGGTTACTAAAAACCCCAGCCCCTATAATATATATATATCTGGTCAGGAGAGCTCTGCAAGTTTTCCCAACTGCATCATCTTCTCTTCATTACTATGATTTAGAGCACCTATTTTCTGGCACTTGGAATTTCTTTTTACTGTCTTTTTTGTAGCATATTTTACCCACCGTTCCTACATACTTGGGATGGAAAGGAGAGGCTATTTGTGTCACTTTAATCTTCCATCTCAGAGCATAATATAATGTATCTGAGGAAAGAGTTGTTCAGATGTGCAGGCTTGGAAAAATCTTAAATAGCCTTAAAATCAAAATTGGTCTTGATTTTTTTTGTTTGTTTTTTTTTTGGTTATATCAATTCAGGTACAAAGTTACTTTGTTTATAAATCTCTAGAGCTGGAAGTGCTAAAACTTCCCCCAGGTGTCTGTTCCCCTCTTTAACAAAGCTCACAGTCAGTAAATTATGAGACCTAATCTAACCCCCCTGCTATGGCTTGATGCTCACACAGTGGGAGGTGGGAAGACATGTTTTACTGGGCCTCTCTGCAACAGCAAAGGAAAGAACAAAAATTAAGGGCCAAAAAATGAAAAACTAAGGGCAGAGAGTTAGTTCTACCGATTAAGCACAAGTACTCTGAGGCTGTTTTTAGAATACATTTAAAAAAACATGAGTAAACTAAGTGGGTGTGTGGCACCCTGCAGCCAGAAGGAAGCCTGTGTGAGTTCTCATTGTCTTCCTGCTGCATCACCTTTTCCTGCAAGTGCAAGTTATTCCACAGATGTTCCTTCACCTCTTCGTCTGTGTCCTTCTGTGGAAAGAGATGTTGAATTTTATTCCTACAGGTCAATATGGAAATATAAAGCAGGGATGCACTGAGGGCCAATGGACAGTTTTGCTGCGATCTTTATTACGAGGACAAAAGAATAGAATTGACAGAGACTCGTCCCAAAGGGCATGCGCTGACTCCCAAGTCAGCTGTAAAGACAATGGGGTGTTGGGACTTCCCTGGTGGTGCAGTGGTTAAGAATCCGCCTGCCAATGCAGGGGACACGGGTTTGAGCCCTGGTCCAGGAAGATCCCACATGCTGCAAAGCAACTAAGCCCATGTGCCACAACTACTGAGCCTGTACTCTAGAGCCCACGAGCTACAGCTACTGAGCCCGCGTGCCACAACTACTGAAGCCCGTGTGCCTAGATTCCGTGCTCCACACAAGAGAAGCCACCACAATGAGAAGCCCAAGCACCGAAACGAAGAGTAGCCCCCACTCGCCACAACTAGAGAAAGCCCAGGTGCGGCAACGAAGACCCAGTGCAGCCAAAAATAAAATAAATTTAAAAAGATTATATATATATATATAAATGGTAAATTAAAAAAAAGAAAAAAGATGATGGCGTGTTGCCTCTGTGCACCTTGGCACCTCTGTGTCCATTGGTCTCCAGGGAAGAAGGACAAATCCTTTAGGGGCTGAGCACTGATCACCACCACCTGTATTACATGCTCCACCAAAGCAGATGGGCGACTTACATAGCTGTACCGTGATTTTGCGAGGGAGATCAGCTCCTGATCGCCTGGGGTGCACATATTCAAGCCAATGGGCAGCATTTTCTTGAGTGCAGCCACGATGAGGGAGGTCTGGATGGAATACAAGTCCCCCCTCCGCTTCGTCTTCTTCCTCTCCTGGTCCTGTCCTCCAGACTAGGAGATGAGGTTGAAACAAACTGGTTGAGTGACTCTGAAAGGCACCGCCTCACCTTGGAGGCAGCCTGCCTCCTGTGGCCCCATCAGTACAGGGTGGGCCTTTCTATTAAACATTTCAGAGGACAGTAAAGGAGCATATGAAACAAAGACAACCAGGTGGCCCTTCAAGACCGGCCCTGACCCTGAGCCCTCTCCTTGTGCGCATGCTCACGGAACCACGTGACCAGACACACACCACGGACACCCACGGTCTCTGTTCGCTGACATCTGGGCAGTATGAACAAACTGGTGTTTCTACTAAAAGAATGATTCGATAACTGACAAAATGACTGCAGAGAAGAACTGAGAATCCTGATGCTGGGCGGCAGTAAACAAGTGAAAGAGCATCTACCCTAGAACAACTGCTGGTGGCCAGGGCTGAAGCGAGCCTTTTGGAGCACCTGCATCCCACTCAGCCTCTGCTCAGGGCAGCACACGTTCCTGCAGGAAAAGGGGAACCCCCGAGTAGGTAGGGCTGCTTTGGCATCTGGTTGGGACAGAGTTAGGAGAAGCAGTGCAGACAAGTGAGGGAACGCCCCAAGTCTGGAGCAGTCTGCCCTCTTCTGGTTACACTTTCTCACCCCTTTCTGGGAGCGTTCATCCAATGAAGTGGGAGGTTTGAGAGAAGAGGCCAATGCACTAGGCTATGGCAGCCCCAGGCAGCCAACTGAGGACCCTCTGCGCCCACAGCACGAGGCGGGTATGGGTGGGCTCAGCAAAACAAGGCTCTGCGGTGACCCGATTTTCCCGAGTCAGGTTCCAAAAGAGCAAAGCGGCCCACGTAATACGTCATTTGCTGGACCCTGCCTCAGCTGAGTGGGCTCTTGCTGGAAGTGAGGAAGGGCTGGGTGGCCAGAGGCAGAGAATGAAGTCAGGGACCATGACAGGGGAGAATCGGGGCTCATTAAAACTTTTGCTTTATGAGGGCCTTCAAGTGTTTGCAGCATCCAGGCGGTCACGCTGTGCTTCACAACAACCCAGACACATAAGGCTCTGGGAGCCGGGGAGAGTCCAGATGCCTCCTCTGAAACTGGCTTGTAAGACCTGGGGCCCTGGGCTGGAACAGAATTTGTTTTGTGAAGGACTGGCTTTCTGAGAGAAGATTAAGTATGGTCAGAATTCACACCGTCTTGGGGCTGATCTCTTTAAATTACTTCCCAAAGTGTGAAGGAAGTTCATAATTATTAATGGACACTCTTAAAATAGTGGCGACTTCTTCTACCCAGCTTGTGGTGGCTAAACCTTCGGGTGGTTACACCACAGAAACCACAGTGAAATCCCTGGCCAGCAAAACCCAGTCTGACCAAATACTGCCAGGCGACTCTACTTGTGCCTCGTGCTCCAAAACAACAGGTCAGATCCAGGACAGCAGTGGGAGGCGGCAGTGAGAAACATGAAGAGGGAGGGGGATGTGAGACAGACAGGCAAGATACACAGTGTCTTATGTTCTAGACACACAGTAGACGGCTGATTCACGCAAAGACCTCAAGAGCTCTATCATTTACCGAGTGCTTTCTGGGTTCCTTAGATGTTCTATCGGGTAGAGAATTCTAAAGGTTGTGCCTAACGCAGAACTCATTTAAAGTCTAAACTACCTTTGAAAATTGTAAGGGTGATTTGTGAGGTTCTATCCTCAGATTGTCCATAGAGGATAGAACCCAGTTTTGTGAATATAAATTATGAGGTATTGTTACATATACATTACATATAAATGTAAGAGGTAAATAGTAACATGCAGTATACAATCAAGGAAGTATGCAATATAGAACTCTGTGGATTTGATAGGCAATTTAAATAATTTCTTGCTCACTATTTTATTTGGCCAATCTCATGTTGTTCTAACTACAAATGCTAAATATATGACGTGGCTCCAACGTGCCTGCTACTTAAATAAAGCATTTCTAATCCTCCCAACAAGGCTGAGACACCCAGTCAGTTTTATAAAGGGGAACATGAGGCTCAGAGCAGTTAAGTGATTTTTCCAAGGTCACACAGCAGTTAAGAGTCTGGGCCAACATCCAGGCCGACATCTACCCGGCCATGGCTCCATTTTCCTTTTCTGACTAAGAGCTGCACATGACCTGGTTCCTGCACATCTCCCTGTCTCTGCTACAGACCTGAGTGCAGAGGGCTTGGGACAAGTGGCAGCAGACACGCATCAATGGAGGCATAGAGAAATATTTCCAGGCAATAACCTGCATAGGTTACTAGAAAATTGTCCCAGGGTTTATTCCACTGTGTGCACACTTTATGCAAAAACTCATGGCTATTTCCAATCCCTGCTGCTGATTCCAAATCCTTGACTTTAGTCCTTGGAAAACTCTCTTTGACGCATAGGAGCCTTGCACAAGAGGCAGACATGTATAGTGTGGAAGGGCTGGGATCACTAACAGCAGATAAGAGGAGTGAGTCTCCCGAGCTCTCAGCCCCAGTCAGCGTCCCTATCTGTTAGTATGCTGGCTGCAGAGTGGGCAGCTGGGGAAGGGAGCAGAGATAGCAAGGAGACCTCGGATAGGGCGAGGCTTGGCTGGCTTCCCCGGCTTCCCCATTCCGAGGGTGGGTAGGGCCTACATTCACTCTTTGACAGGCAGTTGTCTTCCCTGAAGCAGGCCCTGGGGACCTCCAGGTGGGAAGATCCATTCTGTACCACCCCCACGGTGATCACAGTGCAGAGGGTGGCCAGAGCCTGGCACCTCTAATACTAGGACAGAAAAGACACGTCATGCATTTGACCTGTACCTTTACTTGCATGGCCTGTGTGGAAAGACAAGAGAAAAGAAACAAGGAGAAGTCAGTCAGTGAAAGCAGGGGTCCAAGACACAAGGCACCACATGTTAGTCACAGCTCTTTCACCCCCATTCCTCTGCCAACACCATAGAAAACCAACGGCTCTGGAAGCCGGTTGAGCACAGCATGAAGAGCGGGTGGGAGGTTAGGATGGAGGTTAATTGGATCAAAAGGACTTACACCCAGACCAAGCAGTGCATCCCTGGGGCAAGGTCATCAGAGACCAGCCTTCCAGAGTGTGTGACCCTCAGACCCTGGTGGTCTTCAGATCTGGCCACCCAAGTGAACTCTTACATCTCATGCCTTCCCCTCCTCCCACCTCCCTCCTGGCACCTGGGTGGGATGCAGACGATCTGTCATGTAACCAAAGACCCCAATTTTCTTTTTTCCTTCCACCCACCACATTATCAACTCCAGAAGATCTGTGGTTACAAAAAGAGTAGGGAGAACTGAACTAACGGGCCATGTGTGTGCTTCCCCTAAAAAAAGTTTCTAAAAAATGTACTCTAGGAATATCCAAGGTGGTTCAGGATCACCCCACAACCCAAAGGACGGGGAATCTCCCTTCTGTGCTGTGACCTTTAAATATAGCTTAGGTCAAAGGCTCCTGCACGCTATAGGTTCTAATTTTATTATTTTCTTCACTTATTGCTAGGATTAGTTAACTCAATGCATTTCCCTAATGCTGGAAATGCTTTTATTTATGTGTGTATGTAAATATGTATTTATCTATCGATCTATTTATGCATCTTTTAAATGTCAGCTGAAAGTTTTTATTTCCGAAACAGAAATCTAGAAATTCCTATACCTTCAAAATCATGTCATTTCCCCACACTTTATCACCAATAGTTTATGACCAAATAGACAATTTATGTGTGAACTTTAAAAAAACAGAGACTCTTAAGGGAAAAGGAGTTGGAGGAGGACACAGCACACGGTAGGTGGTGTGCAGTGTTGAGACAGCACACGGGGAGGCTTCGGAACGAGGGCAGAGCTGTGCCATCTGAAGTGCTCATCCCCACTGAGGGGGTGAGGGAAGTAGAGACCAGTCAACCCAACGATAGATGGTAGAGGGAAAGGTGAATGTCCAGAAGCCAGTCTGAGAATGAGAGAGCAAGAGGGAGAAGGAGAGGGAGACAGAGAGAAAGAGAGAGAGAGAGGCACTAAAGGAGGAGGGAGGGCAGTAAGAGAACAGGGAAGGGTAGAGGAGGGAATGGTAGACAGAAGAGGGGGAGGGGATGGGAGACAGAGAGATGAAGTGAATGGGGGAGGGGAGGGGGAAAGACAGGGAGAAGAAGAGAGAGAGGGAACAGGAAGGGGGAGAGAGAAGAGACGGGGGAGGGGGGCAGAGGGAGAGAGAGCACTTGAGCTACACAAGTGCAAGAGCAAAGGGAATACAAATGAAAGTGAAAAAAGGTGGGGGGGTGGAGGGAATGAGAGAGAGGAGAGTGAGCAGCTAGCGGGATGGGAAGAAGAAGCAAACAAAGTCACACGCATCATTCTGAATACCCTGGACAAGCATAAAGGTGTCTTCTCAACTCCTCCCTGCCCTTTTCCAATACACTGAAATCACGCTCATGGGGTGGGGCGGCTTTACAGGAGGCACTCTAACATGTGCTGCATCACAACTCTTTTACTGTTTATAATCTTGGTCAAGGAACTGGCATTTCTTGGGCTAAACACATTCTAACTTACCATTCCCCTCTGAGGAAGCTGCTGTCATTTTTCCAGAAAACAAAACGAGTTTAAAAACAAAACAAAAAACACCGTGCTCAGCTTAGTTATGTATTGCTGAACATATATTTGCAAACTGGTGTTATACAAACAAAATACAATACAATGAACTCTCCCCAAAATGTGCTTTAGCTGCTGGAAAAAAGGACACATCTTTGAACTGACCTTCAATTGATCAAGTAAGAACAGTGTGGCCCACTGTATATTTTTTCCACTTCCTTTCCATCTGCAATGGCATGTGCAGTGTGTGTGGGCGTGCAGCATTCCAGCACACATATCTCTGCCACATGCACGGAGGCCAACTTTATTTATCCAACACCAGAATTCAATTATGAGTGCAGGTAGTGACCATGCAGATCAGGTAGTAGAGAGAACATGTAATTTCAGGGAGGCAAAGGCAATGGGGATTCAGCTGATAATAAAGACAATACCCCCTCCCCATCCTCGCAATATGTAGTTCTACATCCAAAAAATACCAGAAGTGGCTATGAGTTGCTGTTTATTGGAGGCATGATATCTCTCTGTCTGAAATAATGTGCATTTATGTAACATTATTCAATTCTAGAGATGCATTTAAAACTGACTTTCCAACAGGGCCTACTAGTAGAGCTGCGAGAAGCCAGGCAGTAAGCTCTAGCCCATTCTACAGATTGGTAAACTGGGGCCCCGAGAAGTTAAGTGGACGATGCAAGGCTATACCTATACCGAGCAGCTGGGCCAAGAGTGGGACTTCGCTTCCTTTCAGGCTCTAGTCCTGTTTGCTACTACACTTTGTGCCTCAACTGAGGCCACAGGAACAATATGAATATCTGTTACCCTGAGAAGCACAGCAAATATTATTTAACATCTAGGGAGAGTCCTTACATCCACTACACTGTAACTTTGACCCTCTCCAACACATCTCAGAAAAAACTGGCATACAATGTCAATGGAAATGAAATGAAAGCATCTGCTCCTATGGACTAACCTTACCAGCAGGAAAGATGCACAGGTTCTGAATACGCTCATCCTCTGACAAGATTAACATACCCTTTTCCTCGTTCAGTGATGTGAATGAACAACTTCAGGTTAGTCTGTTAGTAGGTTAGTTTTGAAACATCATTCTTTGTCACCTCTTCTCTTTCCAAGTATAAACCCAAGGACCCTGAGTAGCCATTCATCACCAGAGGGCTGAGATTATCTTTGCCATTTCTGCTCATCTGGGATCCAAATCCTTGTACCAGAATCATTTTCTTTGCTTTTTTTGCCATCCGCTGACAATAACAATGGATGCTAGCTGGTTCAGTCAAAAGCCAAAAGATCTACCCCAAGTTGAAGGTAGCAAGGAATCTGTCTGGGATTCAGTGACTTTCGGTAGGTGGACAGGGTCAAACGAGACACTGTAATGGCTGTAAGAAGACCCTTCAGAGGGAACTTAGGGATAGATATCCAGGGATCAGGAGTCTGAAAATATCCTTCCTCCTGTACCTCACATGAGCTGCTGTGTATGCCAAAAGTCAAATGCAAAATAAACTTTGGAAAATCAAATAAAAATTATCCAAAGCACAAAAGGATGCACCTGAAGTAAGCTTCCTTTGCAGCAAAGATTCCTCTTGAATGTGAATATATATACACCTAATCTCTCTACATTGTATGTGCACAGTTCTATTTATCAAACTTTACCAAACAGCGCATACCAGATTCTAAACTCCAAGAATCAAATTTTGGATGCTGGAAGAAGTGTTAATGTCAACATAGCTTAAAGATGGAAGGGATGGAAAGTTCAGAGTGATTGCAGCTGACCAGAGCTAGGCACGCTTGGTGAAGTTTTGGGTGTTGAAGTTTTCACTTTTGGTGGCCCCTGGTCTGCAGCTCTGCATACAAAGGTCTTCTATCCCAAATGGTTATTTGGAAGGTTGCCCCAAGAGCTTTGCTACAAACACGCGACTGTCATCTTTCCAGAACTGGTTCTCACTTCTGAGGGGTTCCCGTGCACACTCCACCTTCCTGGTCCTCAGAGGCAGCACTGTACCAGCAGTGAGAGAGATGCACATCTCAGGTGTCACACGTCTCTTATACGTGACAGTACAGTCAACCCTCACCCAGGCACGCTTCTCAGGGGAAGAGAGTCCAGGTAAGCCATGACAGCCGGGAACGAAACAGCACATTTAAGTAAGCCTTGTTTTCGTGTGTACACCTAAAGGAGTGTGTCTGAGAATTCTCTCCAATAAAAACAGCAAAACCTCACTGTGCAGAGCTGACTCAGGGGGAACCCGGAGGCCGGCTGCCCCTCCTGTATTCAATACTGCAACACCCTCCCTGTAGGTGACTCTGTTTTCAGACAGATCTTTGGAACGCCCTCTTTCAAACATTTCCCTGCAGGGGGATGGACAAATGTTTGGGTTTCTGAATGCAACTCACGTGGAAAATAAACAGAAGGCATTAAGAGGTCAGCACAGCTGAAATAAAGCAGCTACTAGATGTTCAAGATAGGAAGAAAACAAGTGCACTGTAAGAATACTGTGTCTACGAAATCTTCAAAGCAAGGCAATGTCCTCACAGCTAATTAAAAGGTGGCTCTAGGCACATGTATTTTTGTAGCTTTTCTACACAGCAAGTAGTTCTACTTTAAAACAAGTAACAGCAGCTTTTGTTTTGGAGACCTCTCGAAGGCCTTAGGCAAGTCTTGAAACTTAAACTTTCTGACGCACAAAGCAGCTACTTATTCATAAAATGTGATGGCCATGCTTGTTTGAGAGCAGTTTCTTCTGGCTCATTCTCAAAGAAAGAACAGTGGACCTGTTGGTTTCTGTTGTTTGACCTAAACGCAGTAGGAGCTAATCCCTTCATACACCCAAGACATGTAGCTTAGGTCAAGGTTGGAGAGTCTTCGGAATTGATTTCTAGGGACTTACTTTTGACATCTTGCTTTTGCTGTCTCCAGTTAAAAATGCCAAATTATTAATTTCGTTCTGAATCACAAAATTTTGCTCTTCCCTCTTGAAGTTCTAAGTGGGGGGAAATAAAAAAGCAAACATTACAAGAAAGTTGAGGTGTACCTTTCACCACCAACTCTAAAATCCAGGGCCCCCATCTGTGCTTACGTGAGATTTACACCACAGGATGAAGACCTCTGCCACCATGCGGAAGAGCTGGTCAGAGTCAGCATCGGGGCTTTTGAGCCAGTTAGATCTGAGGTGAAAGATAAGTGAATATGCATGTGGAATTCAGCAATGATTGAAAGAGTCACACTCTAAAAATTATACCGAAATCAGATGCACACATTTATCCGGAAAAAATTGCAATCCCATAGAAGGCAATCTTCAGAGAGACTAAATATCAATATATTCCTTGCATGCTTAGACATAGGCATGCAATTGTTGTAGGTATTTTTGAAGACCTACAATAATCATTTCCATGTTACCAAAGGATTCCAGGATTCTCTTAGCAAACAGATGTCAGAAATCAACATTTCAAAATGGTCAAAGGTAAGGTTTTGTTTTCCTTTAAACTGAAGAGGTGATTAAGGTTACATTCTAAGTTTTGGGACAGGCCTCCTTTAATCCTCAAGTCTATCGAGACTAGGAAAGTCTTGGTCAGTATGACATCTAATCTTGTCAAACCTCTGAAATTGTGAGCACTCTATAAACATTTCAGGCCTTGCCCGTTTTCCTTTCAAAGCCACTTTTATGAATGAAATCTGTAAGACAATAATTTTTTTTAACTGTTATATAAAGTGTATAGGCAGAGACCAAAACCTCCTATGCCCTTTGAAATGGTTTGCAAATTCCCTATAAATAGGCATTACTCATTTAAAAAAAAAATACTAGGCTAGGCTAAGAAATTTCACAGTGGCAGCAGGAAGGCTCAATTGCAGTAGAATTCAGTCATTTCCTAAAAGTTGTCTTGCCCCTATCTTGTGCGTTTGAATTATATTTTGAAATGGCCGGGTGAGTAAATATCTGCATAAAGTAACACATTAGAAATTAAATTGTCTCTCGTCTTTCTTAAAGAAAACTTTGGGGCTGTCATGAATAGTCTAAAAAACCTAATGTCCCTTGGTGGTATGCATGGTAATAGCTATCAAAAAGCCAGTTCCCTAAGCCCTGGGACATCAGACTGAATTGCTCTGAGCAGCCTGTACCGTCTGCCCATTCACGGAAGGCACCAGGCTAAGGAAGAAAGGTGAAGACTCATGAGGCCAAGACCACCTCTGGATTCCTTTCTCATCTCCTCAATTCCTTCCCGCCCTGAGTTCCAGCCTCATGGACATTTTTGTCTAATCTTCCTTGTTTTCTACCGCAACTAGCCTCTCCTTTATAGGCAGACACTACAGGTGGTCTGCCCAACACTCATTCTCCTCTTCTTCCTTAGGCACAAACCCCCATTTTACTCCGGGTGGCACTGTGCCCTGCTGAAGGTCACATTACCCAGCCCCCCTCGAGGGACAGCCGTGGAGCTAAGTTCTGATCAATGAGATGGAAGAGGAAGCTGTTGGATGAGCCTTCTGGAAAACTCTCTAAAAAGGATCAGATAGCTGAAGGTGCCCTTTTGCCTTTCTACTTCCTCTCTGGAATGAAAACATGACAGCTCAAACTCTAACTGGCATGTTGCACCTGAAGTAACTTTGAACATGGACGCCAATGTTGAGGACAGAAAGACAGAGGAGTGAGGGTTTCTAACGAAGAGCAGCCGTACTGGCCATGGACTGGCTATCTCTGGACATTCTTCACGTGTGAGATTTAACTTCTAATTTAAGCCACTCTGTAAGGTATCCATCACTAGAAGCCAAATGCAATCCAAACTCGAGGCTTGAGACTGGTAATGCTTTTTGATTTCTTTCATATTGATTTTTCAGGAGCGCTTTTTCAGGGTCAAGTGTCAGGTTTTATCAGAGCCGCCAGCTGTTCCTTCTGCAGCGTTTTGGTTTAAATGTGCTTTATAGGCTTGTACTGTGCCTTGAGTGGGAAGAGGCAAGGGGTCACATCCTATCCCGCCCAGGAAAAGCACAGCCACCGCCAGTGTGAGTCGCAGGAACACTGAAAACAAAATCTCAGGTAAACATTTGCTCACAGGAGAAAGAGGCTTTGCATACCTTTGCCTTCATATGGGAATGCAGTTTCAGCTGAATGAATTTTGTTTTCAACACCCTTCTTCCAAGAGGCAGATTTTTACTCTTTGTCTTTAGTGAGGTTCCTTCTTCAGGTTCAGAATGGTGGGTACACATGAACCCACCGTTAAATGTTTTCCCCCAGGCACGTAAACTCTCTGCACCTCTCAAACCAGATTAAGTCAGTATTTGCAGGAAGACGGAAGAACCTGACCTTGCCTCTCCAACTTGCCCGTATATACGTCCTACCCCCAAATGATGCAACCAGACTCTCTCCTCCCTGCTCCCAGCCTTCCACAGAACTCAGACCTTTCTCAACATTCAGATATTTGATCCTTTGGGAGGTACTTAACCAACCTGTGGGTTTCTTATATCATCTGCTCTGCATGCTACCAAAAGGCAGCTGGGAAATGCAAAGCTGTAGGTGGGGAAGACAGTTGGGTTTAGAGGCAAAACAGAAACAAAAGGCAGGAGAATAAAGGAGAGTTAGACCGCTATTGTCAAAATGACAACTTAACAGGTTTTTGAAGAAAGTAAAGCCAGTTATCAGGTTTTGAAAGAAAGTAAAGCCATGTTCCTATATTCACCGCCCAGTTGTCTGACTAAGAGGTAAGAGCTTATCTCTGCCTTGTTCCTGAGCCTCTTGTAGAGGATACAGCCCGAGGTGGTCACCACACAGGATTCACTTGGATTCCCTTCAACAGTCTGCGAGATGGGTTTTCACCCAAAATCGTACTATTTAAAGTTGGTCGTTTCTGTTCAGAGTGTGTCTGATTTCCAGAAAGGAGGCTGAGGCGCTGCTGCCTTGTGTAGAGAGGTTTGTTGAACCTGTGTTGATGTATAATCTCCCGGCATGAGGACATGGAACCCTGATTCGCCCTGCTCGGACCACAGCACGCTGGGAGCTCTTGCTTATTCTGGGTCAGCTTCAGGTTCAACACTGACCCACAGAAGCTTCTCTTCAGAAGACTGTTTCAGCTGTCGAAGAGACTTGGAACACTGCTGTGACAGGGCTGAAGGAAGTCCAAAGGTTTAATATGACGAGAGAAAACAGGGGAGGACAGGACAAGATGGCTCTCTTCAATGTTTAAAGAGCTGCCACAAGAGAGACTGGAGTAGTTTTGTGTGGCTCTAGAGAGCAAAATCAGAGTTGATAGGAGATACAGATCTGAACTCAAAAACGGTTCAGAGTCGGGGGAAGGGGAATTGAATAAAGGTGGTTAAAGGTATAAACTTCCAGTTATAAGATAAGTAAGTCCTAGGGGGTGTAAGGTGCAACATGGTTAATCTAATCAACGCTGTATGTTATACATGAAAGTTAACAGCGTAAATCCCAAGAGTCCTCATCACAAGGAAGAAATACTTTTTCGTGTCTTTTATTTTGTATCTGTGTGAGGTGATGGATGTTCGCTAAACTTATTCTAAGCATTTCATGATGGATATAAGTCGAATTGTTCTGTTGTATACCTTACACTTACAGAGGGCTGTGTGTCAATTATATCTCAATAAAACTGGAAGAAAAAAAATGAACGAGAAAGAGTTGAACCAAAATGGCTTTAACTGTCTGAAACGAGAATGGGAAGGCACGCACAGTATGGCTGTACCTGTCATCCATAACCGTGGTGGACAATCAGGCAGGAAATGCACCGCTAGGTAAAGGGAAGAGGATATTGATTCATCCAGTTAGAGGTAAGATGAGCTGGCCTCTATTATTCCTGCCAACTCCACAATCCCGTGCTTCCAAGCCAGCCAATTCTTTTGGGTGAAGAAAGAACTTGAAGGAGGGAAAGGCACACACACAGGAAGGAAGTATTTCTAAGTGAGGCTCAGATGGCCATAATGCTCCCTGGTGTTCAGGGAAGAAAGGGTTGAAAAGTGGGGATGAATGAATTAGTGATGATCTCAAAGACTCTCTGACATTGCCATTTTTAGCAACTGTCAAACAATGTGTAAGTGGAACACACTCTATCTTGCATCTTGATTGTCAATAGTGACAAATGCAGTTAAAGAGCTATTCCAGGGGCAACCTTACTCTACTTTCATTGCTGTTTTCACCTCAAACTCTGACAAATTCCTTCGCTAACCTGCTAACATAATTATGTTATCAGAAATGACTAAAATGATGACCCTGAAAGCAGGATTTCTTTTGAGACAGTGAGTAAAATTCCCCACAGATAGGTAAGGAATTTCATACACACACACACACACACACACACACACACACACACACTCATATATAGTGTGTGTAAGATGTTTATTTTGTAAAGCTAAATATAAGTAATCTTAAGTAAATATTTTAAACAGTAAGTACAATTTACCTTATGAAATGCTAAATGCTAAATGCTAAAATGGGCATATCCAGACGTATTCCTTGCCCATGACAGAATGGCATAACACTCAAAAGGTCAGCAACGTTCCCCCCAATATCCCTAGGTCTTTTCAGTAACTACAATGGAGTATTTGAAAATTAAACCTTCCCAAACTTACAGTTTAGGCCTCTAAACTTTAAGAGGGTGTGGTATAATGAAGACATCTATGTGGTCTTTGCCTTCCACTGGGACCTACAGTCCTTTGTTCCTTTGTCTGTTCATGAACATTAGGCTCCTATGCCTTCATTTCCCCCTCATCCAGCTTAAATCCCATGGCCAATCTTTAGAATTACCCTATAATATACACCCTCAACTCCCTAACCCATTTTTCTTTGTCACACTCATTTTGCAAAGCCCCAACACTGGTTAAATCCAACTCTCTTCCCAGTCTGGGCCTGTACCTGGCAGCCAAACTGGTTGGAGAAAAACACGACTTGCCAATGGATCCCACTTTCAATTCACGAGCGCAGATCTCCAGTGGGGCCCTGCATGTGCCCGGCAATCCCACCCACTTCCCTGGTCCACCTGCTCTCCCACTCTCCCTGGGCGCTGCCTCCTTACTCCTCAAACCTCCAAGCACCTTCTCTATCTTAAAAACTCTCCTCTTGAGCCTACTTCTTCCCTCAGCTAGCAGCCCGTTTCTCTGTTCCCCTTTAGAGTAAAACTCCTTGAATAAGTTGTCTGTACTGCTATCTCCAAGTCCTTTTCTCCCATTCTCTTCCAACCTACTCCAAAGAGGTCCTCATCTCCATCGCTCCATTGAAGCTGCTCTTGTCAAGGTCACCAATAACCTTCATTCATCATTCTTCCCTCCTGGAAATCCCTTGTGAAGTTGGCATCCAGGACACAACATTCTGTTGGTTTCCTGCTGCCTCACTGGTGGCTCCCTTTCAGTCTCACTCACGGGTTCCTTCTCTTCTGCCTGACCTGAGCACATGGGCTCAGTCCTTAGAACTCTTCTCTCTCCCTCTCAAGCCTTTACCTATCTCATCCAGTCTCACGTCGCTCAAAGACCACATATCAACGTATGGATGACTCTCAAACTCTCATGTCTACACCAGACCTCCCTCCTGAACTCTGGACTCATATATTCAACCGCCCACTCAACATTTTCATTTTTGTATTGAAGAGGAAACTCAAATTTAACACGACTGAAAGTGATATCCTGATCTTGCCCTAAAAAAACTTCTATATCCACAATCCTCCCCAACTCAATTGCTGGGAACTCCATCCTTCCATTTGCGCAGAATCATCTTTGACTCCCCTCTTTTCTCTTATTCCCAATCTGCAGTCCCAAGGGCTCTACCTTTAACACAGGCCCAGAATCTGACATCTTCTGTCAACCTTCATTGCTACCAGCCTGGTCCCAGCCACCACCAACTCTTTGTTTTTTTCTTTTTAATTATGGTAAAATATACGTAACATAAAATTACTCATTAGCAACATTTAGTACGACCATCACTCCTAGTTTCAGAACATTTTCAGGACTCTGAAAGGAAACCCCAGCCCCATCCTCTGCCCCAGTCCTGGCACCACTAGTCTGCTCTGCACCCTCAGCTCTTGACTGGGTCACCGTGAGCCTCTCGGCCGGTCTGCTCACTTCCTTATTTGCCCTGATCCCTCACCACAGCGGTCAGAGACTGAGTCAGATCACATCACAGCTTATCTTCAAACCTGCACCAAATGCTCATCTCGCTCGGCCCCGTGGAGAGAAGATGGCTTCTCGGACGTCTCCTCCTGCTTTCCTGGCCCCTCACTCTTCTCCAGCTGTACTGGCCTCCTCGTGATGCCCCGAACATCCCAACGCACACCCCTTCCTCGGGGCTTGCACCAGATGTTTCCTTTTCCTGGGAACATAACCCTTCCCCAGACCTGCACGGTTCCCGACCTCACCTCCTTCGGGTCAGTGTTCAAATGTCGCTTTCTCAGTTAACATTCTTTTAAAACTGCCACCCTGGCACTCTTAATTCCCTTTACTTTGCTTGTATAATTTACTCAGATAAGTAAATTATAAGTAAAGTGTATAAGTAGATCTATAAGTATATAAGTAAGTATATTGTAAATATTGTAAATATGCAAGTATTTGTTTTGCTTATTGTCTACTTGCCCCACTCTCCTGCCGGAATGAAAGCTCCCTGGGCCAACAGCTCTTTCTGTTTTGCTCTCTCTTGTCCCCTAATGCCTACAACGGTGCCTGACACCCAGTCGGTAATGTCTGTTGAATGAATGTGTGACAGAGCAGCAGAGGGGCAGAAGTGGGTCGCTGCTGCCCTTATTCGACTAACTCCCTCTTCCCTGTGGTGGCCTGTGAAGATGGAAGGGGTGGCCATGCCACTGATCATGTAGAATCACTGACCAAGGAGAGCATTGCCCAGAGGTCCCACACTGGGGATTCTGTGGGGGAGGGGCACTGGTGGTGGCAGCTGTGACCTCCCTCTCTCACCTGCAACAAAACCCAATACCGTCTCTCCATCCTGGGGACTTGCCTAGGCCTCCTCCGTACCTGTTGTTGTCCACGTAGCGGATCAGCATGGGGTAGAAGGCATAGAGGTCTCTGCAGAGGACGGCAAACTCATCCAGAATGAGGAGCTCTGCCTCCTGGGCGTCCCCTTTGCTGTCGGCTTTCAGCTGCTCCTCTTCCTGCACGGTCTTCACAGCCTTCTTCTTCAGCTTCTCCAGAGTTGGGATGAAGTGGCTTCTTAGCAGGTCCGCCCTGGCTTTGCCGATGATTGGTTGGGCATACACTGTGTTTGCAAACAAAGGGCCTCCCCCTCATTTTGCATGTTATGACAATCGATGAAGGAAAGAAGGGATACTCAAAGGTGAGGCTGCGAAAAGCCGTCAACTCAGGATAGCACTTGCCCTTCCATCTCGTGAAGCCTCAGTTGCTGGGGGTGGGGGTGGAGCTACAGGAGAAGGTCGCTATTCCTGTTCTGCTTCTCTAGGCCATGGGGAAACCTTGCCACCCTTTAACTTTTCACGTATGGTGTTTGCTATACCTCTGAGCTCTTCATAACAGGCGATCTTGTTTCATTTTAGAGTACATTCATGTTGGTTTTGGCTGACTAGCGAGATTATAAACCTTTTATTCATAATAACCAACACTGTGCTCAGTCAAGAGTAGGCACTCAATACTACGTTTTCTGGTTTATAGAAAAATCTCTTGTTAAAAATATATGGACCCAACCACAGTTCTCAGCCCCCAGGACTTGAGAACTGCCAACCTACTGCCTGGGGACTCCTCTGGGCCCTGAGAAAAGAAGAGAAACTACTATCATCTATAATAAACTGAGAGGCAGACTGGGGTGGCCACTAGAAGTCCATGAGCAGAAACAAGCAATCAGTGGGACCTGGGACTATGGTTCCAACCTTCTTGAAGAGAAAGATAAAACTTACATGCCTCATCGAGTTTCTTAAATGGAATATCCTATGGGTCTAATCCATAATAAAGATGAGAATCAGAGTAATTATTTAAAGATAAGTGAAATAAAATTCTCAAGAGTCATGAACCATTCACAAAGTGCACTGATTGCGTATTTTGTGTATTTCAACGGTTCTTTCATGTAGGGCGTTTCGACTAGAAACAGCCTATAATCCAGCACTTTTTCTTTTTAATCTCACTTTACCTTATTTTTTGCTTTCATAAATACGGTTGTTTTAGAAAGAGAAGGCGAAAACAGTTCTCTGCTGAGAAGCATTAACCAACAGGTGGAAACTTCACGTTTCACACTCCAGCCTTCACCGGGCTGCATTTCTGCTCTGGATCTGGAATCGGAACGGCTGTTCCAGATTTGGCTGATTTGAGGTTGCTATTTAAAATGGACTCTGTTCAGGCACCAGGAATGAAGCGGCCTAACTGAATGAGATATGGGTTCACCTGTGAAAAAACAGGTCACGTTCAGTTCCCATCAGGGTGCTGTGACATCTCTCCACTGCAACTCTGGGGAAGCTAAGGGAGTCCATCCTTCCATTACCTTCCTTCCCTTAATCCAGATTTAGAAATTAGAGCTCCTCAACAAATTGCCTTAGGGTTAACAATATTCCTGGGCTAACAGGTAAGAAAGGAATGCCAACTTTATCTACTCATATGTTCCCAGAGGTCTATACTGTCTAGGAGCCATCAGTACCCGAAGTGTTTATAATTTGAAGTTCATTTCAGAGACAGGAAGGCGGTAGAAGTTTTCTTCCTTGGAATATCTACTCATTTGTCCGGGAAGCTAATAGCTACCACTGATCCCACCGCTGTGTTTTATGGTTAGGAGATTGTAGGGGTGAAACAGCTATGGTCCATCAAAACCGCAGGTCCATCAAAGGCAATGACTTTGCTTTAGCTTCTGTCTTCTCAACTCTACTCTGACAGAGGACACTAAAATACTCATGGTTTCCTGACTGTGGAAAGTGTGGTTACTTATTTTCCAAGGCTCTCCTCTTTTGGAGTTGTTTCAGGAGCAGAAAATCAGCTAACAACATTCATTAAGAGCCTACTGCATGCAAGGAGGAATACAAGACAAGACGGAACTCCTAGTGAGGCTACTGTGAACCTAAGTTAGAGAGCGTCTTAGGAAGCATAAAGTGAAATACAAATGCTAGAAACTTACAGTACAGCCCAGATGGGAGTGAGTTTTGTACGTGTGGAAAACACAGGACCACTTACCGAGAAAATATGGACAATTATTACTGTAGGAGCAAATGGAATTCTTAAGTACCAAAAGCAAACAAGCAATGATCATGGGAGTTGGGTAGACTTTATCAAGAAGGGCTTCCTGGAGATTCGAGGGACCTGGATTACTTGGGGAGTTAGGCAGGAGCATTTGCTCCAGGAAGCTCTACAGGGGAATAAGTCAATTCTTTTCACTGTTAAATAACTAAGTGCGGGGAGGGGGAATAGCTTAAAGATAGACTAAGAGAAGAAAAGAGAGTCCAGGCGTCTTGGTGCTGGGGCCGGGGCCGGGGAGGAAAGGCATGTGTGGTACCTGCAATGCGCTTCATCCAGGAGGCCTCATCGATGCCCAGGTTGTTGTTGATGATTTTCAGAATGTTGCCCAGGATGACACTGAGGTGTTCAGAGGTGACCTTGGTGCACCAGGGCCCTGTGCTGGGGGGCAGGTGCTCAGGCCCCCGCTCCCACCAGTAGGACAGGTAGTTGCAGAGCATGGGCAAGATCACCTCGATGACGTGGGGCATCTCCGTGTACCGGGCCCCTGACTCGGCCAGGTCGTTGATTTCCTTCATCAGGCCTTCCAGCTGGGGGATGTCAGGGCACATCTCCTCCACCGTGTCTGGCATCCCCAGAACTGACCGAGAGGGCACAGGAAGAATAAAGGGACAGTAATTCAAAAGCACAAATAGTGCGACCTTCTCTCTCTCTGTCCACCCCTCCTTTGGTCTTTAGACATAATTTTCCACCCCAGAGCCTCAAACAAGTCAGCTCCGGATACAGGGGAGCTTTTGCTCTCCTGCTGCCTTTGTAAAGACTGAAGCTTCCAGAGGCTGGGTTATCTTCTAGATGTCATATTCAGGTTAGAACACTTAAACTGAATCTTAGAGGAGCATAACAGAGACATGGCCGAGGGACATTTCATAAGACTTCTCTGTGATACAGTCAGTCTCTTGCTTCTCCATCTTGGCCTCAGTGCATGCAGGAAAGGCAGGGCTAGGAGAAAAGCAACCCATTGGTGTTGAGTTGCCAATTTGTGGTTGGGTCACCTGGATCATGTCTGTACTGTTTCAAAAAGGAAAAAGAAACATCTTGCATCAGAGATTCTTTCAGCTGGACCAGAGACAACACCTTCCATCCAGTTGAAATCTCGAGGAAGAAAGCTTTGCACATACATTGATTTCTGCATTTACAAAAGAAGTTATTGATGACCTGAAGGAACCTTTGCCAAGACCTCTTGTCATTCGCTTAAACCTTTTTGTTTCTGAAGGTTTATGTGCAGGGAATAGTGAGTCAGCCCTATCTCTTCCTCACACTGAGTGACTGAGGCCGCTTCACTGAACGAGGACACACAGGATGAGATGATGACAGCGTTCAACATTAAACGTTGTCAGATACAAGAATAGCAAAAAGAAGAAGCCAAGGGGATATGTGTCTTGTTCTTCTTAAGGCAAAAGACACTCTTTCCCTCCAAGATGGGAGGAGAGACCAGAAACATCCTGAGGTTCCTGACGGGTGAGACAAAAACAAGGGCTCTGAGTGGCAGGGCGGGGCATGGTTGAAAAGCAGCACGAGCCGAAAGCTCTGCAGAGCGTCCATTTATGTCATAGCCCCCAGGGTCCACCTGGGCCTGGGAGGCAGCTCATTGCAGACTCCACCCACAGGCCAAACTTCTCACAGTGGGGCCGAAGCATCAGACACCAGGGGGGCTAGGGAGTCAGAGGAGCAAGAGGAAAATGTGGTGCATTTTAGATCCACTAGTGGAGCCTATTAGATCCACTAGAAGATTTGAGGAAATTCTTTTTGATATTAGGAGTAAAGTGTAAAGTTCTCATGAATTTCAAAGGACAAAGCAGAAACTTCAAATAAAATGTGACATTTAGTGAACTGGGTTGTGCCTGCAGGCCCTTTGCCACGGGGTTACTGCTGGTGTGAAATCTCTCTTTTCTAGATTTTAAGTCCATAGGAATGGAAGTGTTAATGAATAAGAGGCCACAGCAAATTCCTTGGCTTTTAGGAATATTGGCCAATTGAAGGGACTGTCTTGATTTCTGTCATAATTTTCCTGCCTGGAGCAGAGATCCAGAATAATCCTGGCTGCCTTGGAGACAGTGAATCGGTAGCTGTTACAAGTGGTTCTAGGAGATGGTGTGCAGCTGCATGCACAGTGATGGACGATTCGGAAGAGCCTCCCTGCTATGGAGCAGGCCCTATGAGGTGCTAACACCCTTTCCCTAACTGTGATTTTCTGTTGCTATCGGTATGGCCTTTTGGCAGGGAGAAGGCTACAGATCTCTCTTCCTTGGAAGTTAGGAGTGAACCAGTGTCCTTTAAATCCAGACAATTCAAAAGGACTAGTAGCATGAAAGCCAAAGAACATCGAACTCCTATGATTTACAGCGTAAGGGAATTATACAGGTTAGACACCATCCACTGCCAATGCTGGTCATTTGCAGAGAACAAGTCCAGCCCGTACCTTGCTGCAGAGCAGCAAGAATCGGGGGTGACATCAACATGGGGGTCTGGGGAGACTCTCACGAACAAAATCGTTTGACACATACAGTGTCAGAATCAATAGGTACGAACAGTACAGTCAAACATTCTACCGTCAAGCTCCGCACACAGAACAATGCCAACTGCCACAGATGCAGCTGAAGTTTACAACTGTTTGTTGTAAAATTATACGTGAGAAGGCTCAGGGCATGTGTGTGTTTAAATGTCACACAGAGAATACATCATCATGGACGCTTTTTCTTCCTACCTAAGAGAAACACAGAGTTGCTTGCGGTTGCTTCACTGGAGTCATTACAATGACCTTTAAAAGTTATTTATATGTAATTGGTCCTCGAGGGGAAGAAACATTTGTGATTTACGTGTTGTTTTGTTCTTCAAATGCCACATAATAAACCTGCAGAACGAATGCTGCTGAGTTATCTACCTGAAGAACAGCTCAGCTGGGTCCTATTAGAATCAGACACAAGAATGTAAGAGGGGACCATTAGAACACGCTGGCCTTTCATCTGCTAGATCAATGGTTCTCAAAGTGAAATCCTCCCACCAGCAGTGGCAGCATCACCCGGAAACTTGTTAGGACCTTCAGAATCCAGACTTACTGAATTAGAAACTCTAGGGGTAGGACTTGGCATTCTTTAGCAAGCCTTTCGAATGATTCTAATACATGCTAGTGTCTGAGAACCACTGGGAACCACTGAGTTAGATTCCAAAGTAGTATTTTCTTCACCAAGCAGCTCCTCCCTCAAGAAGACAGCATCAGAGAGCACCGTCTCTGTAGTATAGGCAGACAGCTTACATGGAAACTGGACCTCCTTTCTCTCTGGTTGATCTTTCCAATAAGGATTTGGGAAGTAAACTGGCTGGTGAGTAGGATGTTTTGGTCAATCTACTATTCTGATTAATAGACCACTGCCACACATAACCAAAGATTTTATCTAGCGCATAACAGTATTAGACCTTTTCCAGTTTTTGGATGAGTCAGAAAATGCTCCAGGACATTACAAGATAGAAGAGTTCCTAATATGAGTAACTCTGCTGGCAAAACACCAACTGTTAATTAAGAGAGATGCCCAACTGACTGAAGCCTTGATAAATCAGTTCATATTGTATTTCTCAACCAAAGACTCACATCATTTGTCACGTCACATCATCTGTCACATTCCTTTCCCTGCTTGGTCCCTCAGGCCACCTACTTTGTATAATGAATGAAGTCTACCTTCTCAGAGTCCATCAAGCCATCAGTCATTCTCTGGCTGCAGGCAAACCTGGTTATCCCAGAATAAATATTCGCGTACACTCTACTTTTCAACAGCCATACACATGGTCAGCATTCAGTCTTTGTTGATTCATTTTTTTTTTTTTAAGATTTGATTTTATTTATTTTTGGCTGCCTTGGGTCTTTGTTGCTCTGCATGGGCTTTCTCTAGTTGCGGTGAGCGGGGGCTACTCTTCCTTGCGGTATGCGGGCTTCTCATTGCTGTGGAGCATGGGCTCTAGATGGGCGGGCTTCAGTATTGTGGCGTGTGGGCTCAGTAGCTGTGGCTCGCAGGCTCTAGAGCGCAGGCTCAGTAGTTGTGGCGCACAGGCTTACCTCTGGGAGCTCAAGAGCAGAGTAGGTCTCTCTCTCTCCCAAGGTGCAAGCTCTATACGTTGGTGATACACAGACAGAGACACACTTTTTCTTGAATCACAGTTGGAGCAGAATAAACGTATAAGTATCCAGCACTGTCATGACTGGACCCATGTCCCTCTGGAGCTGGGGAGCAACATTTTTGCTGGCTTTTGCCTACAGACGTCACAGCCCTTCCTTAACATTGCCAAAGCCTGCTCAGTTGTTCAGCTCTTACTTTAGCTGCAAGATGTGACTCATTCGGAATCATGAGATGGCAGAGGAAAACAAGGTTGGAACTATATTTTTCCTAGTCCATGAAAGAGGAGGAAGGGTGAGATGAGGCTAAGGAGGTTGGGGAATTAACTGAGAGACTTTGGAACGTGGAGGCATCTTGGCGATGCTTCTCCCTCGACGAGCTCTGAGAACACTAGTCTCCGCCGTATTCTAGCTCAGGAAGAGAACTTTAAACAGTCTCGTCTAAATTGTCCTGGTCATCCTTTCTGGGGCTCATGTGCTTCTTTTATCTGAAGTAATAAAAGCAAGTGAGAATAGAGCCACCAAGGCTTATTAGTACTCTGGATCCTTAGACGGAAAGAAGAGTGGTGACAGAGAAAAGTGTGACAGGAAGCTTTCCTCTCCTAGAACCCTTAGGACCCATGAGAGCTTGAAAAGGGGGCTTGAACCAAATGGAATGGATGCACAGTCTAGTCACCTGCTGGTACTGTGCATCAATATTTTAAGAAAATATTGGTTCTGAATAGGATAGGTTCTGGTTAGAAATGGTTTACTATGATTTTTGGGGGTCTGTTTTTCTTAATATTGATCAGACCCACGGTGCGGTAATTTTTGCTTCATGTCGCATCAAATCATTGTAGTTCTTTCCCGTTGGAGTCCAAGCTTCCTTCAAGGTTCCTGCTGGAAGCTCCTCTGTTCTAATCCATTGCCATTCAGCAGGATCACAATTCATCCATACACGGGGACTCTCTCTTCTACCCTCCAGAAGCAGGTTTACCACCTGCCTTGGATTCCAGTTTTAGGTTATCCTAGAACAGGGGGTGGGAAAACTTTTCCTATAAAGGGGTCAGACAGTAAATAGGTTAGCCATTGCAGGCCCGACAGTCTTTGCTGCCACTACTCAACTGTGTCACTGCAGTTGAAGGGGAACAGAATGGGCCACCCCCAAATGCGCCCCTTTGGCAGAGGGGTTACTTTGAGCTGATTAGTTTTAAGAAACTGCAGACCCAGGAGAGTGTCTGAAAGCAGAGTTACTCTTCTGTAAGGAAAATCTGCATTTATAAGGAAAGTTCACCTTAGATACAAGTGCCTGTACCAGAAGAGAGCTCTTGCCCGAGATCACTTTTTCATCTGAAAGACTCATGTGCGTGGCAGGGCAAACTGTTCACCAAACACTTCCTCTTCTCACTTTCCCATGAATGGCTACCCCCTTTGAAGCCCCAGACTCCTAACCCTTTTCTTAGGTCAGGATGGTGTATAAGCCTCAATTGTTGGGCTGGTTTTGAGCCTCATATCTTTGTGGGGCTCCCTTATGTACACATAGGTACATGAGTAAAAGTCTGTCTTTCTCCTGTCATTCTGTCTTTTTTTAGTGGGGGGTTCTCGGCCAAGAACGATGAAGGGTAGAGGGAAAATTATTTTTCCTCCCCTACACAGTGCTAAAGCAGCTGCAGACCACATGTAAATGAGTGGGTGTGGCCATGTTCTAATAAAACACCATCTACAAAAATCAGCAGCGGGCCAGATGAGGCCCGTGGCCAGAGTCTGCCAACCGCTGTTATAGAACTCAGGGCATCAACACTCCTGTCAAATTCTCTTTCTTGTAGAATTTCAGTTCCTTCTTGTGTTTTTCTCTGCTTCATTTTCCCCGAAGATGGAGAACACGTGGTTATCATCCTTGGAAACATGGCCTGTCTGTGGACTTGAAGAGTGTAACGAGGGCTTCCCTGGTGGCGCAGTGGTTGAGAGTCCACCTGCCGATGCAGGGGACACGGGTTTGTGCCCCGGTTCGGGAAGATCCCACATGCCGCGGAGCGGCTGGGCCCGTGAGCCATGGCCGCTGAGCCTGCGTGAACGGAGCATGTGCTCCGCAACGGGAGAGGCCACAACAGTGAGAGGCTCGCGTACCAGGAAAAAAAAAAAAAAAAAGGGTGTAACAAGGTTATTAGTGCAGCTGTGCCCCTCCCACTGACACTCTGGAAAGGAACTGTAAAGGGCAGCCATATCCCCAGGTGCAGAAAGAGAACGGAGACCAGGGAAGACAGGAGAACCTGAATTTTTAGGATGCAAAGGATTTAGAAATCAATTACACTGTCTCCTCATTTTACAGAAGATGAAACCAAAGTCTAGCGCTAACAAAGTACCTGCCTGTGCCCACTTTTCCAGCAAGATGGAGATGTGCCACACGGTGCCAGTTCTGACCTCCCAGCCCCTCCCAGACCACGTGAACCAGCCACAGTGCTGCAGGCTGCCGTCCCTGCCTGCGTGGCCTTCCCTCCCGCTGCTTTCTTCAAGCACATCAGTGATGACCTCTGTGGGATGATACTTACTAGACCTCTCCCTGGGGGTTTTGGCGTTGAAGACTGAGAGTGGGTTGTAGCAGTCAAGGGTGGGCTCCAGGAATGCCACTGGTATGGCACCTGCCAGTGAGGCCAGGCATTCTCCAAGGGCAGGACGTTGCCTGGAAACAAAGAAGTCCATTTAGAAGTGGTGACAGCCCCATGCTGGCCCCATGCATTGGTGGGCTACTTCACCATAGATGGCTCCCCTGGACAGCCTGGGCCCCAGGCTCAGCAAGGTTGCATGCTCTTCCCCCTCCCTCACCTTTCTCTGGACACTAACCAACGGTTTACAATGGTCTCACTCCCTGGTACCTAGTTCTTAAGCAACTAAGGTGATATAATACACTGTGTAGCTTTGTTCTTCTCTCCCAGCATCTCTGAGGGCAAGTTTTGCTGGCATCCAAATTGAATCGGATCTTCCTGGTTCCCAGAATGTTTTGAAATCTTCTGTGTAATTTCTCTGTGTCTGTTCCCTGTGACTGGAGCTTGTGTCCACCAGTGGGAACAGTAGATAATGGGCCAAAAGCACCAATAAGGCACAAAACTAAAAGCCTGCTTTGCGAGAGAAACGACAGGTCCTAAAACACATTGCTTGATTTGACGAAAGAGCTCTAACACCTATTACTTCTCTTTTTTTCCACAAACATTTGTGTGTCCACCATGTATTAAGCTCTGGGTTTTAAGTCCTTCTGTGAAACAAGCAATCTGTCAAAAACAAAATGCTGGACTTCCCTGGTGGCGCAGTGGTTGAGAGTCCGCCTGCCGATGCAGGGGACGCGGGTTCGTGCCCCGGTCCGGGAAGATCCCACATGCCGCAGAGCGGCTGGGCCCGTGAGCCATGGCTGCTAAGCCTGCGCATCCGGAGCCTGTGCTCCGCAACGGGAGAGGCCACAACAGTGAGAGGCCCGTGTACCACAAAAAAAACAAAAAACAAACAAAAAAAAACCCAAAATGCTTGGGATTCCTAGTTCAGATTTGTATCGGATTGGCCAAAAACCCGAACGAACTCTTTGGCCAACCCAATCGTTCTCCGGCTAAGAGGCGTTGTGCTCCTTGCAGGATAACCAAGGCTGCAAGAATAACTGAGGGGAACCAGCCCACCAGCTGGTCAAAGCAGAGCTAGTACTGAAATAGTGCTTCCCCCTCGCAGACCTGGGCTTAGCCTTGGAGTTGTACTTTCTAACCCCGCAGGTCCTTTCTGCTAGTGAGATGACACAGTGACAGTGCTGGCTAGAAGGGCCCCATATGGGGACTGACATCTGTTGCTTTCTGATGAATGGGAGACCAGAGCCATCTGGTTTCCACCCATCAATATCTTTTCTCTGCCACTCACTGGCATTCAATCACAGACAGACTACATGCCCGCCTTGTGAGTTACACAAGTGATGTCAGTTTCCAAACAAGGGGAAAAATTTCTTCCAATAAACCAATAACGTGAGTCCTTTGTTAGACTGTGATACAAAGATAGCCAGTGGAAAATGCAGACAGTAGGTCGATAATGAAGAGCTGGAAGGGCTTACAGGGTTCAGGCTTACAGGGTTGCTGCCTTCCTCTGTGACTGATCAACTCAAACTGAGCGTGGATACTGTGTATGTGAAGCCCAGTAGCAGAAGCTTTGGGAGTGGAGGGTGTCAGGCTGCATCTTGGGGGATGTTACAGAATCATCATGGAGAAAACCGCCAGCTAGAGAGGGCACACTTGGAGCCAAGAGCTAACAACCTACTACTGCAATTCTGTGGAAACAGGAAGGCATTCAGTTCTCAGGGTTCCCTTCAGCTCCCACCAAAACCCAAACCCAAGACCGCGTTAACTGCCCTTCACTATGACAACAGCCAACAATTCCAGCAGCACCAAGAGAAAGAATGTCAAAGCTGCAGGGTCTCTGGATGGGATAACAAGCATTTACTATGGGGTAAGGCAGGGGGCTGGCTAGGGGAGTCACTGTTTACTGAGGGGTGAGCGAGGTAGTCCTAACCTTGGCCTTTGGCTTCCAGGTGGTGAAATGAATGCGGGAAGGAAACATAGAACCCTGATGCAGTATGACAAAATAACACGTCTTTATGGTCTAATTATAAGGATTAAAATCAACCTGCAACTTCATTATAGCACACAGGAAGATACACATTTGAGCTGGATTAAAAATGTGATCTTAACTCGTCCTGAAAAACTGACTTGACAGGACTATCTGGGGTAGAATCAGAATCTGCAGGGGGCTAGCCTGGGGGTCCACAGAACTGTTCTGCTTGAGATGCCAGAGGAATCTACTGGACCAGAGAGAGGAAGGAGGGAGAGGGTGGGTGAGTGAATCGGTAGAAAGCTGTGTATCCCTTGGAATTCCCACACAATCTTAGCCAAGTTAGCAAACTTATGAAAAATGAGATCTTTTCATTACTTTCAAAGACAATTAATATATATGGTTTTATTCCTCATCTTGTATCTTCTTCTTGGGCTCAGCTTTTAGGGGACCAGCTGACACCTTATTTGGCCATGAAGTATTTGAGCAGATAACTTTCAAATTAGCCTCTAGCAAGCAAGAATGCCCTCAACCGGACAAGCAGCTCTCAGCTAACAGCACAGCCTTGTCCTTCCGTGGAAGGTCTGACTGTTAACTCGCCCCATCCAGGTCTGCTCTGGAGACAGAGCAGCAGCCCCCCTGGGCCCTGTGTGTGCTGCCCGGCTCCATTTGGAGGCTGCATCAGTGGTGGAGGGAGAAAGCAGGGGAGGCAGTGGGGCTGTGGAGACCGCAGAGACCAGGCCTCCTCTCTGGGAAGCTTTGCAAAGCTGCTTCACCTCTGAGCAGGCCCCGGCCAGGCCTGTTCTCCCACCTCCCCTTCTCTCCACCTCTTCTTCCCCCATCCCCTCCCTTCTTTGCTACGCTCACGGTGGTGGTGGAGAGGCATGAGAAGAGGCCAACACCCTCAGGGACAGCTGAGCAGAGTGAGGGCCTGTACGCATCAAACATGAGGACACACAGGGGCTGTTTTTTCAGTCAACATTCTCTCCATTTTAACCAACCCCAGGGGCCAGCCAGTGAGGAGAGATACCCCATTTCCTCTCATTAGTCTTGCCTTTTGAGGAGGAAAAGGAAATAAAGAGTTAAATTACGAAAGGAAAGAAATACCATAGAGAGAGCTTTGAGTAAGGAAAAAAATCTGGGTGAAAATCAGGGATGACCAGGGGTAATATCAAATTTGAGAGCAAATTTTACTTGGCCCAGGGAGGGGAACCTTGGAAACAGCTGGTCCTGGGTTGTCTTGGTACTAAACCCATTATTCCTTCCTTTCTCTTTCTCTCACCAAAATGAAAAGTTGTGATCTCCTGAAAGTGGACTTATAGGAAGTTCATCTGATAAAAGGCAATCCTTGGAGCAAAAGACAGTTCTCTAGTGCTCTGCTGATTCCCTGACTCAAAGGAGAGGGACAAGTATAATATTAATTACTGACAAACTGCGTCTCTATAAGCCCACCACACTGGCATTTTCTAGTCTGGAGCACACAGTGACGCTAATCAGTTGTAAGGGAGAAACAACGGTTCTCCTGGCCTCGCTGTTAGAAGTTCTGTAAAAGTAAAGCCCAGAAGTCTTTCAATTAATGTTCCTGGCTGTGAAATACCAGAGTGAATGACCTTGGTCTCCAGGTCCAAGGGGGACTGAGCCTGGCAAAGGCCTGCTGTTAAAATGCTTCTCTGATCATTAGTGCCCCCCCCCAGGGGGCAGTGTGGGTATAGACCAGGCAGAGCAAGGGCTACAGAAACAGTTCCATGGCAACTCAAGGATCTACTGGAAGAGTTTATCAGTGGATAGAGAAACTCACTCTCCTCCTACCCACCCACCCCCTGCCTTAGCTCTTATTGCCTAGAACAGTATTTTTCATGTAATAGTACTTGGTCAATGCTGACAGACTGCAGACGGTTCAATTTACTTTTTTTTAGTTGAAGTATAGTTGATTTACAATGTAACAGGTGTGAAGCAAAGTGATTTGGTGTATGTGTGTGTATATATTCTTTTTCAGATTTGTTTCCACTATAGGTTACTACAAGATATTGAATATAGTTCCCTGTGCTCTACAGTAGGTCTTTGTTGTTTATCTATGTTATATATAGTGGTGTGTATCTGTTAATCCCAAATTCCTAATTTATCCCTCCCTTCCTGCTTTTCACTTTGGTTCAATTTGTATTTCAGTTCTTGTTACTTCCTAAGTTGACCTCTCAATTTTATTTCCATGGACTGGGACCTTGCTTCTCAACTGTCTATCATCTGGGACACAGGCAGAGACAAAGTCATCATGGTAATAATAATTATGCCTGCACATATCTGGTGCTTTGCAATTTTGAAAGTTCCTTCATGTAAATTCCAGAGGATGCTAAGGAGAGGAAGCAACACGTAGCACAGGGGCAGAAAGTGGAGGCAGAGCAAGGTTCTAGATAGAAATACTAGTAATCTCAGTGGTTTAGGGAAAGCCATGTTTGATCAGAACAAAACTGGTCAAAGGGGGCAAAGCAGGAAGGAAGATATAAACATTTCTAAAGTGTGAAGGCAAAAATAAAGTTTTAGTTTGAAATAAAATGGAGAGTCAATGCTCAATGCAGTTAATTACAAAACTTAGTTTTCTTGATGCACCCCCATCAAATGCTCTATCAATTAATCAAAGTATATCCAGATTAAAGAATGTTAAGTATTCTCCATGTTTAAATACACGAAAGCCTTTACCCTACCCTGAAATTCTGTATCTGAAAACTTTGCTTGTCAGTGACCATCTCAGTATTGCCTCAATTAGAAAATATCCCGAAAGAGGTCTCCACTCTGTTTCAATGACGTTTTCCTTCTCACAGTCAACACTATCACTGAGGTGTCCGGTTCTTTTCTATGCACAGTGCACTCAAGCTATATTGAGTGGTTCCTTTGCAACCCTACAGACATTCATTAGCCAAAGAAACTTCAGTAAAAGGTGGTAGAGAAATGGTGGGTTTTGTTATATTGGGTTGGCCAAAAAGTTCATTTGGGTTTTTCCGTAACATCTTACAGAAAAGCTGGAACAAACTTTTTGGCCAAGCCAATACTTTCCTCCCTAAAACCCACAAGAGCTGGGGAAAAATTTGGGAAGAAATTTAGATCTATGCTGAAATTAGAAAATGTGTGATAACTTCATACTGCAAAGTATGGACCAAATCAAGTGAAGATGCTGAAACTGAAACATTCTTTCAAGACCTGGAGCAGAGTGTAGACATCATTGGAAGTAAATATGGGGGTTTTGAGGGGCCCAGGAAAGGAGTTTTGCTGAAACAATGAGACTTAAGGGTGTGAGCAGGCCCTGGGAGACCTGTTGGACGTGTGTGGGACTCAGATTCCATCCTGCAGAGTGGCAGGCAGGACCAGAGTAGGAAGGAGCGTGCATGCCATCTGCCATAACTATGACCTGGACGCCTGGCCTGGAGAACCAGTGGAGGTGAGGTAGAGTGAAAGAGTGAGAAGTAACCTGTTTTGTAGCTGCTGCCTCAACTCCTCTAAAGCAGAGAAGAAACATACATTAAATCACTAAGCAAAAGGCCTATTCTATAGGATGCACCAGGAATTTCACCAACCTCTCATCTGCACCAGCTGTTTACTCTGGTTGAGGAAGGACACCAAAGGATAAGGGTGGATGACTCCTAGGGCTAAAGGCACTGCTGATACGGTGAGAAAGAGTTCTCAGTCGGCTTCTAGGTTTTGAAGCTGCCTGATGTTTCAGCCCTGTCCACTCTCCTCCACCGAACACACACACACGCACACGCATACGTGCGTCATACACACACACGTACTCCTTTCCCTTCTTGAGAACTAGAAATGTACCTAATGACCAAGAAGCAGATGAGAAATAGAGTTCAGAGGAAGAATTATCCAGGAAAAACCCAGAAAACTTCTCTCTACCCTCACAGAATATAAGAAGAGATATTAACATGGAGATAGTTTCAGAAAAGAACAATTAGCTAAAAGTTACTGAGGAGAAAATGAGAGATGTGGGAGGTTAAGGAAAAAGCCAATAAATACACATAATTTCGCTCTTTGAACAACAGCTAAGACAAAAAACCCAACAACAATATAATAAAATGAAAGACTCGTTAAATAAACGAGGACCTAATTCTGAAGACGGAGGGGGCATGTTAAGTTCTGAGAAGAAGTGCAGGGGCTGATACAGAAAGGACAACCCTGGGAGACGGTAGTAGTGAAGTGAATGAGCTTCAAGACCAAAGAAAGAACCCAGTGAGCAGCAGCTTCTCCCCTCCCACGGCAAAGTCACGTGTGTGGGGAACAAATCACCGGATCCAAGGAACACACACTGTCAGAACACAAAGAAGCAAAGGCTATACACTTCCGAGGAAGGAGAATCATGACCCAAGGATTTTATACCACGGAAACTGTGCACATATAAAGTCAAAGGATGATAGTCCAAAATATGCAAAGACTCAAGAGTAGGGCTCTTACAGAAGCAACTACATATGATGAATCTGGCCAACCAAGAGATAAATCAGGGCTTCCCTGGTGGCGCAGTGGTTGAGAGTCCGCCTGCCCATGCAGGGGACGCGGGTTCGTGCCCCGGTCTGGGAAGATCCCACATGCCGCGGAGCGGCTGGGCCCGTGAGCCATGGCCGCTGAGCCTGCGCGTCCGGAGCCTGTGCTCCGCAACGGGAGAGGCCACAGCAGTGAGAGGCCTGCGTACCGCCAAAAAACAAAAGAAAGAGATAAATCAAAATAAGAGTTTTGGAATGGGAAAGTCACAGTTCAAAAGGATTGGCTACACACTGAATCATTTAAATACAAACCAAGGTAAACAACTCAAGGAACATTAGTTCTAGAATATTCCAAAATAAAATGTATGTGTTATAAGGAATTACATAGCAAAAAAGGAAAGGTAGAAAGGACAGGAAGTAGCTAGAAATGTAAATGTACTAAACTTGCTAATCTTTTTTAAAGTAGAGAATTAATGATGATTTTATCTAAATGATAAATTAAAAATATGAGTTGTATGATAAAGAAATTCAGTTTTTAGCTTCATCCAACAAGACAAAGTTGCAAAGCAATATTATGATCCAACATGTGTAAGAACTTACACATGTAGAAAACACCTGGAATGGTATACACCAAACTGTTACTAGGTGGGGTGGTCTGGGGTGAAGAAAACAGCAGACTTTTAACTTTACATATGTCTGTACTGTTTGATTTCTTTTTTGAATAAGTATGTCTTACTTTCACAATACAAGAGAAAATAAACAAATAAAAGTCATTAATGGTGGCAGCATCACAACTCGAGGATTTTAAATCTTTATTTCCTTAGTTGTTTCATTAACTAATGGAGAGACAACAGGGGCATATTTGATCTAGGGGCTTCTTCAAGCCTGGCTTTCTACCTGTGTGGAGTATAAAACACAGGTACCAATATTCACAGTGCTGTGAGAATATGAATAAAATATAAAAAGTCATATGAAGAAGTCTTTTTCTGGTCTGACATTTCAGAGTTGACCTTTCTTTGAATTTTTTTCTTTTTTAAAAAGAGAATAATGCATAAGCTTTTCAAAAGATTGTATAAAGAAACACATACACATATAGATGTATGTATATACGCACAAGCACACAGAAACTGACAGAATAAGAAAAGATATTGAGAAAATATTCACAGATGCTTAATGAAAGTAAAGATACCTTCCCTAAGTGAAATTCTGTATTAAACAGAAAAAATTTTATTAAGTTTCTTGTTGATTTGGTATAAAATATGGTTATGACTTTTGTCTGCCCAGTTCCTATTAAAGGATAGAACTATTTATCTATATTTCATGTAAAACAATAAGGAAAGCTACATAACTCTAAGGAATTACAATCATAATCAAAATAAATTAGTCCTTAGTTCTCCAGTTGATTTCTTGAACTCTAGAAGCTACTTAAAAGCAGTAATTTTGATGACATAGAGATTTCTTCAACATTGTTTGGTTATTAGCACATGATTTCAAGTCATCAGTTCTTGAGTTCTTGAAGGAGCCCAAGTCTTGTCTTTACTTTATTGAGAAATTGCAATCAGAATTTATGTAAGTTTCGATGTGAAATGGGGATTTACCATTGGTTTGTTTGTAAAGGTATCATAAACTGAGGAGGCCCATGGAGCATGGATACCAAGGGGATGTTTAGATTAAATAATTTTAAGCACAGATCAAAATCCTTCAGTATCGTTGACTGAAAAGGCAGAAAAGGGGAAAAAAACGTCTTCCAAGGATAAGACTAAGTCTAGGGTTTGGCTAACACTGTGTTTATCTTCCTGATCTTCCCCGTGGATTTAAACAGAACCACACAACACACGGCATTTGATGGTGAAAAGCAGGCGGTCACCGAAGGCCTCCATCGCTCCAGGCAGAGTAGTGAGTAGAGCAGGAAGCTAAGCACCTCAGCAAATCTGCCTGTTCAGACTCAAGACCACTGAAGAGCATTTCTGCTTCCAAAGTGTGGACTTGTCTAAAACTACAGCTAATGTGACAGCCGAGAATGGTAAAGGTCCAGGGCTGTATCACACAGAAACTCATTAAACACTAAAGCAACCGCCTCACGTCCCTTGAGCTTCTCAGCAAGCTTTAACCACAGGAACTCTGGAGGCTATTTGGAAACTGTGATTATGAAAAAAGAGACATTTCTTCGACATTTTTTTGGCCACCAGCACATGATTTACCTTGGCTATATTGCTGCTCCAGCCACATACATTCTGCAGCTATCGCCAGGGAAGTCATACATCTCAGAAGCCTCATTAACACATTTTATACTGCCGTAAACATTTCATACCCTAGGCTCAAAATCACCAAGCCATTTCGGTGAGCATTTCGCTTCTGCTGGATTGAAAAGATGCTATTGTTAAATGTTTAAAGACGTAAGTAACACATTCAGCCTGAACGTGTTAGCTTCTTTTGTTCGCTAATTACCTTTCAACATAGATGTTCTTTCCTGTCCCAAGGGAGTAGAGGCTGCACAGTATATGGTAGCATGAAATCTGCACGTCACCCACTGAAAAGACCAAACAAGAGCTGTCATTCCTGTTCATCAATCCCAGTGGCCCACCTCCTGCACACAGAAAGGGTCTGCAAACAGAAAACACGTGGTGGCATCACCTAAGAGCCAAAGAGCTCTCTCTCTCTCTTTTTAACAAATATAGCCCCTCTCTACTCAAATGCCAGTTGCTGAACTGGGAGAGGAAACACCAACAGAAAAACACCCTCCATTGAGCTATCCCAATTCCTTTGTAGGACTCCTGACACAGATCACATTGCTTCTCAGGGAAAGGAATCACTTGACTAATGAGTCCTTCCATATGGGTATTTTTTTCCCCTCCAATAGAGGGAGACGCTGTAATCAAATTTTACCCAGAGCACGATCTCCTTCTTTTGAAAGGAAGAATGCAAGAAATCAAAGAAGTTTGAATGAGCTTTTTGTTCCTTTCTTAGGGAGATATGTACAATGTCCCTACCTCTGCAGAGACAGAGCAAAATTCCTCCTGTCCACCTGTTCCAAGTCCTCTGATGTTTTTCAAAAGGTAGTTCAACTGTATCATGATTTTGCCGTGTTTCCCAAGGGAAGGGCGTGTTTCGCTTAGGAACTTAATGGGTAGGCTACGTGCCTCTATTAATGTATGGAACTCATGATAAGACTGGAACCAATTTAACATAAAGAGAACTAATTTAATTTTTAATTTTTCAACAAGGAAGTGCATTGTGTCCATGACACAGAGTAGCGAGTTTGAATGTTCCCCTACCTGTCCCCCTAACCCCATGGAAATAACTGATTTTCCCTGTCGAAGGCTATGGAAGACACAGCCTTGGCTACTGACAACTGGTTAAACTAATTAAATCATGTGCCACCATTTAAAGTGTGAAACTGAAGCTTGGTGGCAGTATAAGAGGGCCGGACATGGTACCAAATGCAAACTGAAAGAAAACCAACCCACTACGGTCTTCTTCTGGAGGCTTAGACAATGAAATGTTAGCAGCTTCTCTTTGCTCCTGGTATCCAATGAATACATTAAAGCTTCTTTACAGGAAAATTGGTGGTCTGGGAGCAACCTATATCTCTTGCTGGATTTCTCAGATAACCTATTCAAATTAAGTGAGAACACAATGGCTGAGAGCTAAACCAGTGGGTGGGAAAATTCTGGTCCTGAAAAACAGTGGGAAAAGATGAAATATTATATACTCAAATTTGGGCATTTCTTCCCCTCCAAGAGTCTATGACTTCATTTTTAAATCTAAGAAGGGAAAAGTGTGGAAGAGTTCTCTCTACTCTGTCCTCAAGGTCAGCCTAAGGGAATGAGCCACACACGTCCTATTGATCCGTGGCCAGATGCACATGAATGCATGACGGGCAGCAGGTGACTCACAGAGTAAATCCACCCCGAACTGATGCTGGGCCACATGCTCAAAGATGGACTTCAGGATGGGGAGCAGAGCCACCGTGGTGTAGTTTATATTCTGAGAGACGCCTTTCATCTGCGTTCTGGAATGGGTAAACTTGCCGAGCTTCAGGTTTTCTGAAGTCTTCTCTAAGTCTTCGGCTGCATTTTCAAAGAACGCTCGTAACCCGGCCTTCACCAGCTCTGAGCCTGACTTCATGACTGTCCTGTAAGCAAACAATGTTCAAAACCAGAAGCATAATCTGAATCTTTGGCCAACCCCCTTCTTGAGACTGGTGGCTTGCAGTGCAACCCGGGCAGACGTTTGACACCCCACTCACCTGGAAGACACCAAGTCGGGAGAAATGGAGAGAGTGGTTATTAGCACCCAGAAAGAAACTGGGATCCACAAGCCCAAAGGGCGGGGGCGGGGCCAGCAACTGGAAGGCATGCTTGATTTGAGGGAATGACTGCTCAACTCTTAGGAAATGGCAGGACGACTTAGAAAGAAACTGATATTGGTCACCTGCTATCTATATAATATTGCAGCTGGCTACACTCTTCTGCAAGTATCTAATTAAAAGGAGGGCGAGGGGAGCTTTTCTCGCAGCTCCACATGGGCTCAGCAACTTTCATAAGGACTAGTTAGAAATATTAGCTCTCCTGTGATGTAGGACCTCTTAGAGAGAGAGAACAGAGAATTAAATCAACTGAAGCTTAGATTTCTATCAGTTTTCAGGGATGTTCTA
Source organism: Aethalodelphis obliquidens (assembly GCF_003676395.1). NCBI lineage: Eukaryota > Metazoa > Chordata > Mammalia > Artiodactyla > Delphinidae > Aethalodelphis > Aethalodelphis obliquidens. The sequence continues at coordinate 1,530,566 of NW_020837995.1, forward strand.
GCTTGGAGAAGGGGAGTGGAGAAGAGCCAGCCCCTTTAAAACAGACAGCTTAATCAGACCACCGAAAAAAACATGTGGGAATGGAGATTAGCTATGGGTACCTGGGGCTTTCCCTTAAAACTGTTTTATAAAACTTAGAACTGGAACAAAGCCTACAAGTCATCTATTCTTTTCCATATTTCTACATCTTATTCACAAGATTATGACAGGCTTGCTATAAGGACAGATGCTTTTTATCTACAGCATTTTCATGATAGTCATCCAGCCAATCAGAAAAATGAAAACAAGGAAATAAAGTCAGTGAGGCTTGCCGTAAGTATTTATGAACCACCCTCCTCAGGTTTTCTCAGGAATGACTACGAAAAAAATAAAATGCAGGTCGGTGCAGGTCGGTACGTTTAAGAAAGAGGACTCTCTCTTAAGGCATTTTGCATGCTTTTGGGAATAAAGATTCCTCGTCCCAGTTGCATCTCTGGGATGCTTTGGTCTGGGCGTGAAAATGTTGTGCTGTCGTATTATCTCCACAACATGTTTGTTTCTCTCCGACACTTGAAAATCCCCTTTAACTACCCTTAACTTTTTAAAAAAAAACATTCTTAGTTTGTAGAGGATTTTCATCATCTGGCCACTCTTTCAGGTTGGTGCCTCTCTTCTGCGTTGGGTTTTGGGATGTGTGTTCTCCTCTCAACTGTGACAGGGGACCTGCTTAATGAGTGTGTTAAAGAAAACTCCCTGTCAGTTATTTGCACTGCTTCTCTTTTTCATCTCATCAAATAACTTATGTTTATACTACCAGAATATACACACACACACACACACACACACACACACACACACACACACACACGTATGTATGTGAAAGAAAAGGAAGACTTCCTTTCTTGTTCAGCCATCTTTCCCATCAGACCCTCAGGTCATGGGCTCGAATCTGTCTTTGTCTTTGATCTTCTGGGAATCACATCCCCTCCTTGGCCATTTTGAATTCAGAGTGCTACGGGTCCCCTCTCCCAGGATTCTTATGGCATTGCCACCCATCAGGCAGCTCTTCCTTTTTCTTTTTTTGTGGAGAATTAGATACAAAGTGGTACTTTGCCACGTTACGTATTTTATCTTCTGAAAGATGAACTTCTCAGTAAGAGAAGACAAGAATTGATCAAATGCTCAGCTTTCGGTATCTGCCATGACGGTGGCCCTCCATCATGTGAGCTGAGAAACAGAGTGTGCTAACGTCATGGTGGGATCCACCTTTTCCCCATCTTCCCTTTTCTCCCCAGCTCCCGCATAATGGTGACACATCTCCTCTTCACTACAATAATAAGCAAGGAGAGAGGGCCAGAGAGGGAGTCCTGAGAAACGACTGGAAAATTCTGGGCACACTTACCTTGTGTCAAGTGTCTGAGCTAAGATGTGAAGACAGCTCACCATTGTAGTAGAATCGTTCCCTAAAATCAAAAGTATCACCTGTGACTCCCCAAAGCATTCAGCCTGTCATTTAAACACAATCTTCTCAATAAGCATAAACAGCCCAGCCTTATTAACCACCAGCACACCAAGCGCCAGCCCTCCGTTCGGGGCCAAAGCATTTATCTCTGGCCTGACGCATCGCTTTATGATGGAAGTTAGAGGCAGGGCTTAAAGCATTCACTGGCGTGGAAAATCTGAGCTGTTCAAGGGGGGAGAGAGGGGTTTATCATACTTCAGACCAACTTTCTATGGCAAATGTAGGTGACACCTTAGTCCTAAGGCTCAGCTTGTCTGCAGGAGCCACAGATGAAGGCAAAACACAAGTTCAGGATAATTACAGAGGGTGAAGCCTTTAGCAATACTTCTCTTACCAAAGAGGGAAATCCTATGTCGAACAAGAGCAGCGAGTTTGCAGAACAGGCTGAAGCAGAAAAGAATGAAAGTCAGAAAGGGACAGAGATTCAAGGAAGACTCATTTGTACCCCACCCCTTGGCCCCTGTGCAGTAATTAGGGCAAGATGCACTGTGGTCCCCTCAAAGAATCCTCTGGACCACACTAGGACAACATGTGGTTCCCACTGTCCTGCTGGAGAATCACGAGAGGTACCTTGCAGGCAGAAAACAATCCTTCTGCAGCAAGTACCATGTTTTGCAATGAGCCACCTGTTGCAAACCACCTCTTGCTACAGCGTACTATATGTTGAAAGGTTCACCTGTAGAACATTCATGGATAAACGAGGATTCTGGAAGGAAGCATGGTTTTTCTATTACTGCAGTGGATTGCAAGCCCTTTCTGTAGCCTTCACTCGGGGGAACAGGGTGTGAGGCCTTAGTTGGAGGTGTGCAAGACGGTGGGATTGGAAGAAAGTTAAAGGTTCAGGTATGGGCAATACTGTGCTGAACCAGAAACATTTCAAGAAATGGCTTTTCTCTGACATCTCCATTAGCCTATAGGCCTGACTGGGTTGCTGTCCTATCTGTGTCTTTGAAGCTAGGAAATCCCATCTGCTACGCTTTCATGTTTTTTGACCCTATTCCATGCTTTCACCCATACTGTCTACCATGGAACCCCTAGAAGTCCAGTTGTGTCTTACTGTTTTACTTTCCACAGTGCCTAATAGAGGGCTTTGTGCAGTTAGCAAAGAGCCCATGGATGTCTCTGAACACACTCCTGATAGCCCCTGTCTAGGGGCACTATGGCCATCATTTGACCTGTGTTGCTGAAGGTCTTGGGAGGAGATTCCTCAGAACGCTGACATTACTTGACATTGGCACAACTAGGTAAGAACTTAGCAACCCCTTCAGAAAGCAGTCCTTCCTGGTGGAACAGAAAGAGGGGAAGTAAAATAAAATCACCTGGTACAGGCCATGGGCTGCCAAGGTGAGACCTAGCTGAAGTCCTTCCCAAGATCTTCTTAGAAGTCATGGGCGTCTTGCCCCACACAGGGCAAAAACCTTTAGGGGACAACTCAGATAGAGAAGAAATCCATCCAAGTGTTGGTGGGGATGAAAACTTGTTCACCTCTAAATGGTTTTCAATGAATACCCTGAGCCTTTCTGGGCTGTCTACTGGACACCACAGCCAAAGTCTCTGCTGCTTAGTCATTTGTTTTTGCAGTGGAAATAAGTTGGAAACACTGGCCTAGAGCTTAAGAGAGCTCAGAGTAAGTTAACAGAAATTTGGCAGCCCGCGAGTGTGAAATTAAATATGAACTGCTGTTTCTTTTCTCTTCCCCGGATGTTTGTTTTTTTTCAGAGTTATGTATCTGATGAAAACTCATGGAGTTGGCGGAGATCCTGGAGGAATATGAGCTCTGTGTTTTAGCTTTCTCGTCTGTAGTCAGCGACTAGTCACATGACCCTTTTAGCCTGTAGAATTAGGGGCTGATAAACTCAGTTATTTCTGGCAAAATGCTTCAAAATGAACCCACTCTGTATAAATACAAAATTAACATTTTTCTAACTAAAGCAGATCCTTGGGTTGTTTGATCCTAATATAAACGTGGCTCCCCTTGCTGTCGGAAGTGCTTTCTCAGGTATGTCAAGGCCGGGGCCTGAAATTTCCAAAGGCCCTTTTTTGTTGCCTGTGGGACCCACGATTCAAGCAGAAGCACCGTCCTTCACCCAGAGTTATGAGGGGCCAGAGTCCCCAGGCGCCTCTCTCTCATCTCAGAATTTGAAGGTGATAAATTAAAGAGATCCCAGGGGAGAGATTCCGGAAAGCACTGGTGAATTGCATCAGATGCAGAAGAGGTTGGGTATGGGTGAAGGCTGGGAACAAAAGGGGTCTGGAGATGTGAGCACGTTCAGTGCCGATGTGGCCACTTCTATGGGAGGGCAGCGGGCACACTGATGGATCTGAAAACTATTTGCAAGGCCGATCAGCGAGCTCCAGCTTCTATTCCAGCTGTGACAAATGGTGCCTGGCTGAACAAATGTTACATTTCCATGAATTAACACCCTAAGAAAAACAGATGAAGAGAACAGACACACCTGCCCTCTGTTGGCTTATCTGAGTATCTCACTTGGTTCTCCATTTCCTTAACTTCTTACAAAAAACACCGGTGTGTCATGAAAATATCTAGGAAATCTTGGGTCAGTAACTGATTCTAAGTGTATCTCATTTTGACAGCATGCGCTCCTCCCTGCTTAACAAATATTAATGTCAGAAGTAATTACAGTGTAGAGAAAATGGCACTCGATCTGGACAGAGAGGGCTACGCCTTCATTCTTGCTCTAACTTACGACCTGGGTCACTTTAGGCACTGGAGTGAACCTGCCCAAACCTCAGTTTCCTCATCTGCAAAATGGAGATCATGACACACAGGTGGTTCCTGGAATTTAAAGCATTGTGGTGTTTCACAATGATATTTCCACAGGTGGGCGATAACTTGTGCATATCAAAAAATCGAGCTCACTGCTGAGCCATGCTGTGCTTGATAAATGTCAGCTAAATCCTCCCAAAGATGGTGATAGTCAATGGCTGGGCGCTTATAAAATATAAAGTACATTGTTCACCATCAGTGGATGCCAGGGAAAGGGCTGACAGACTGCCTTTACTGCAGTCCTTAACTCTTTGCCATTTAGAAGTCTAATCCATCCCTTGTCATTCGTAAATCAGATACAGAGAACCTGAGGCACAGTGGTACCCACTTGTAGCCTGACCGTGAAGCACCTGCTTTGTTCTCAGCTCTGCTGAGGCATCCACGTGTCATGCCTAGTGGAATGAGAAGGGAAGCTGGTGCTTTTGATGAAAATTTGTTTCCTGTTAGGAACTTAAATTGAAGTATGTCACTCTAGATTTCAAATCTCAGATCATCCACACCAAGACTTGTAAGATCTGATTCCTTAAAAAAAAGTTAAGCTTAAAAAGCCTGAGAAGAATGAGAATGAAAACAGTCTTAATCCGTTTCTTCTCAACGTTGTGTGTTTGCTTTTCCCAAGCTTCAGAATTACCTTCTCCTTTTTCTAAATGTTATTTCAGGATAGAAGCTGACCTGAGGATATAAGTTTCCCCCAAGTCCTACTGATACCCCCAAACAGTGCACCTCTCTCGGTTGCCAAAATAATATACAGGTAAGTGTGAATAAAGTCACTTTCAAAACCAAGATGATAACCAAAACCTCTGAGCTACCCATCATCAGGCCACAGTTCATTTCTCCAAAAGATTCACCACTGAAGCCCCAGGAGTCTGGGGTTTTACATAAATCACACGAGCACCGTGACCTTCTCTTCTGTAGACTCACCTGGCCACCATTTCTTTCTCCTTATGAGAGGCGTACCCGCTGCTGCTAAGGGGCTTCAGAGGGGACGAGAGGAAGTAGAGGCGGTGATTGGTAAAGTACTGGTCAACCAGTGGGAGAAGAACCTGAAAGACCCACCAGAGATGAACTTCTAAGAGGCTGGCCAAAGCCCTTCCTCTGGTTCCTTTGAAAAAGTTCATCCTTAATGAGCAAAAAGACTCTGAACACAAAAAGACTCTGGTCCTGGAATTTCTAGGAAACTCTACCCTGTGAATCCCAGTTTCCAAGACATTTTTTTTCTTCTATGCCTGTAACCAGAGGCCTTAGAAATATGTGAAGGGATAGGGCAGGACACTGACTAAGGGCCCAAAGAAATGCACATCCTGAATCAACATTTTCAGGGGCGTCCTGTAGGACATCTGCACTCAGATGTGGCTTTTTGGGCGTGGCACCCAACAGAATATTTAAGGCATGGCCCAGCACTACTGGACTTGACCATCCTGTCTCTGCTTCTCAGAACATGGCTACCCCAAAGTCTCACTTGTATTTAGTCCTCTGAGTAGGGTTTATGTGGCTGAGACAGCTCACTGGCACCCACATTCGTTCTTCCCTTCTTTCTCTTAGCAGTAGAAATCCCCGTGTTTTACCTGGGCATGGGGTCACCCAGTTAAAGCATGCATTACACACCTCCCTTGCAGCTAGCTGAGGCTGAAATGAGTAAGCTCTAGCCACTTAATAAAACAACTTTTATTAAACTTTAGAACTTTAATAAAACAACAGCTTGCCCTCCGCTATCCTTCCCCCCTTTCTCACAGATGTGGTACAAGTGAGTCTGGACCACTGTCAGGGACCACATCTTAGGAGATGAGAGAGCATCAAGAGAGGAAGAACCCGAGTCCCTGGGTGACGGCGTAGAGCACAGCAGGCTGCTTACCTCCTCGGACCACCCACCTGCCTCAGGACCTTTCCACAACAGGGAAACCCACGTCCATCTCATCCAAGTCATTACTGGAGTTTTGGATATCTTTGCTGGATCTGCTTAACTTGTACCCTAAACTGTACAGATCCCAAGAAGAAGGTAATCCAGTTAAATGCAGAGAGTCACTTACTTTGGCAAAGAATTTGATCTCCTGGTCATGGGGAGACTTTTCAGTTTTCCCACTGCTGACAATGGTTTCTACAAAGACAAAAGTGACACAAAGTTGACCAGAGCTAAAGAAAACAAAGACAAAAAGTCACAGCATTAAAGAAACAGAGCAGCTTTTCGTCATGAAAAGGCCATTTGATTTTATAAGATATCTAATATTTTACAAAGTACTTTATAATTGTGAGGGTTGGTTATTTCTTCTAGGGTTTCACTACTCTTTTCTCTACTCTACTGATGAGAAGGCAGCTTCAGAGAGGTTGAGTCATATGCTCACAGGCATAAAACAAAATGATGGAAAACTTAGAGGAGGATGAGTTATGTGAAAAATGACAAATGATTCAATCAAACCCAGAAGGGAAACCAAAGACAAAACTGATTTTTTTTAAGTGCGTGTGTGCGTGAAATCTCAGCCACTGTGTCTTTCCCTAAACCGTATGTTTCAAAGAATCATGAACAGCTACAGTATGAGAGCATCGTTCTTCATAAAAGGAATATCTAATTCCTTTCGGTATTATGAGAAGCACACATTTTTCTGATATTTCACAATGATACTTACCCAAATGGGCAATAAACTCTTGAGCAGAATCAACATATTTCAGGATCTTCTTCAAAAACTTATAGGCAAACCTCTTTTCCATGGAGGAGGCATCCAGCCCCATATCCTTGATACCTCTAGATTGGAAATGGGTAAACCCCAGGGAGTAACAGAGATAACAATGTGACTTTGGTGCACAAGCAATTTTCTCCACGTCAACTCTGCTTTCCAAATGTTGATGGCTATGCTGGCTTAGCGACCTGACTCATCATTTGACTCATTTCCCCTTGCACTTGAAACCTGCCTCTGTGAGCACGCAACACCTGAGCTACAATAATTTCTGAAAAGATTTTTCAGAAAGATCTTTGTCATTCATTCAACAAATACTGAGCTGGGGATAAATCAGAGATGCAAACACGAATCCCTGCGCTCATGGAACTTACGTGCTTGCTATAAACAGGTACAAACGCTACATAAAACGAAATATAAATTATCTGGGGACTTCCTGGGTGGTGCAGTGGTTAAGAATCCGCCTGCCAATGCAGGGGAAACAGGTTCAAGCCCTGGTCCGGGAAGATCCCACATGCCGTGGAGCAACTAAGCCCACGAGCCACAACTACTGAAGCCCGTGTGCCTAGACTAGCCCGTGCTCTGCGACAAGAGAAGCCATGGCAATGAGAAGCCTGCACACCGCAACGAAGAGTAGCCCCTGCTTGCCACAACTAGAGAAAGCCTGCGCGCAGCAACAAAGACCCCACGCAGCCAAAAATAAAATAAATAATAAAATAAATAAATTTAAAAAATTATCTGGAATGCTGTAAGTTAATAAGTTTTGTGAAAAAAAGAAAAACTAAAGCAAGATGAAAGGGCCCAAGAGTACCTGAAGTGGGGTTGAGCAGACTGTCGTGTTAAATCAGTGCTGGGCTTATTGGAAGGACGACACTGGAGTATAGGCTTGAAGGAGGTGAGCCACAGAGACATGAGGGGAGAGAGCTTTCCAGGCATAGGGAGCAGGGGTGCAAAGTTCCTGAGTGGGCACATGCATGCTGAGTTGAGGCTAGTGTGGAGGGATGGAAGTGAGCAGGCAGTCAGAGGGGCGTGGGGTGGGCAGTGGAGGCAACCGTCAGGGTGCTGTGGGCCGTCCTTAGCATTTTGCTTTTGCTCTGAGATGGGAAGCTATTGAAAGTTTTGAGTAGAGGAAACGACATGATATGACTCACATTGTGACAGAATTACTCTAGTTGCTAGGATTAAAATTGACCGAGGGCAAGGATTGAAACAGGGGGCCCAGGAAGGAAGCCCTTTCAGCAACGGCAGTGACAGCACAAAGGGTGAGAGGTGGTCAGATTCCGGGTATCTTAAGGGGAGAGCCGTCAGGATTTCCTAAAGGATTGGATGTGGGTTGAGGGAAAAAGAGAGGAGTCAAGGTTTTTGGCTTGGGCATCGGGAAGAACAGGCTGTCGTCAAGTGATGGGGAAGTTGAGGATGGAGCAGGTCTGAGGCATGGGTAGCGGGAACCTAGGGTTTCTCCTTGGTGACAGGGATGTTACCACCTTATCAGTACATCCAAGTGCCCACCACGGGCTCTGGCTCAGGGTAAACCACTACAAGGGTATGTTTGCTGAATTCAGTGGTCTTTTTCCTTTCCCCCCGCTATTTCCTTGATTCCCTTCTTATAGTCAAGAGGAATTTTTCACTTCTGTGAGCAAGTTATTTATTGGCAAATCATAGTCTGCATGCATCTTGGTGTTAAGAACAGGATTAAAATGACGATGGGAGTCTTTCTTAAATGCTTCCCCTGAGGCTGTCTCCTGCTGCCTGACCTTTCCCACTCAACAATACAGCAAATAGGTTTTGTTATTTTTTCATATGAGCTACAACAGAAATATTTGTATAGATTTTTACTTAGGTTTCTGTCACTCAGTGGCAAAAATTCTGTAGGAAACTAAAAGAAGAAACAGCAGCTGGCTCAGCAGACATTTCTTTCAGGAGGAATGGCTTATCGAGGTGGGGACACTGCCTTGTTTTTCGTTCTACAAAGGAAGCCGCAAGCACAGCCCATCACCGACACCTGACCAGCGGGGGAAACAGGTTCTACCTTTAAGACTTAAGCAGCCCAGACCATCCTCACCTAAAACATTTGTCTAGATGATTCTGACAAACATAAGTTTGAGAGAAAGTCTTAGGAAATCATGATTCATTCAGTCTCTCCAGTGGAGTTGCCATCTTTGTTCAAAGGTTGTTGATGTCACTCATCTTCCCTATTGTTATTATGGCATTTCATTAAATATCACGTAAAACAAAAAAACACAAGTGTGAAGAGAACTGGTGATTCTGTGAGAACTAAGCTGCATATTTTGCAAAGACCTGTGATTGTAAGTTTCCAAAAACAGCGTTTCTGAATTAGGTGTGAGACAACCGTAAAAGATAGGGAGGAAATTGAAAAAACCAACCAACCAACCCAGAATACTGCATTTACATTGTTTTGTATGTACCTTAATTCTCTTAACTGCACCTTAACTGCTCTTCAGCCCAACTTCAAGAGCTTTGACGATGCATTATGGATGTGGTTTATAACTCCAATCAATAAAACAACCAACAAAGATGAGATCTGGGGGCCTATGGTACAAGATTTGTGAATGAATGCATGTGTGTTTGTTTTAATTAAAATTAAATGTTTAAGGTACAGATGTATAATTTGTCACGATTCTCTGCTGTAACTGATTTTTAGAAATTGATATCGACCAGTCTTATTTCTGTCGGAAGAGAGGGCTTCACACTCCAGAATACACATCTATTCCTTTCAAAAGACTCAACCGCTATCCTTACTCTGATCTGCTTTGCAGGCAGGTGATCAAATATCTAGAGCACGAGAGACCACACGAGCCTGCCCCTGGCCCGCTAACGTCACCTGGAAGACGGCTTACCTGGAAACCACGATGCCGTTCACTTGGAGGAACTTAAACAGGTCCTGGGCCTTCTCCCGGTCCCTGAACTTTTCCTTGGCAGTCAAGGTGTCGTACGGTACCAAAAGAGGGTGACTGCCGCCACCTGGAGTCAGCAAAGTGAGAGATGACAAAATAGGTGGCTCTTCCTTTGCACTTCTGGGAAACACACCTGCCCCCCAGCTCACCTTCTGTAGGAGATGCTGTGAATCTAGCTCACCTTTGCTCTCCAGCTCCAGCTTCTTCTTCTTGGCCCAGATATTGTGATAGTTCTCAGCTATCACCTCCACCATCCCCTGTGTCCCACCAGGGAGATGACAGTCAGAGAGAAAGCAAGCAAGAAAAATGGGTTCATATCTGCCCCGCTGTTGCAGGCAGCCTCGGGAACAGAGCACCACCAAACGCTAATGGCACATTGCTGAGTGTCTCCCGTCATTAATTAGTCTTTGCTTATGCACCCCATTAGTTTTATATCTTCCCATACACACAGAAAACAATTTCTAATTCTGTCCTTGTCTGGTAACTTATTATCTTGGCAGTTTGATGCATTTCTGAGAAACACGCATTTCCACTGGAAACTGCGTTCTGGTGGCACTCCATTTGTCACAGGAGTGAAGTATTTCACTCCTGACCTGAGATAGGGAGCTGGGAGTGGGGGGTCAAGCAAAACTCTAGGATCCCCGAAAGCCTTTAGCTTTGCAAACTAAAAATAATCACGTGTTGGAGAAAACTGCCGCACATAAGATTTCTCAAATAGAATGCATCTTTATGAGGTTCATAAAATAGTGACCCGGAATGAAGGGTGTACTTTGGAAAGAAACTTTCTTTAAGGTCCAAAGCGTTGGTCTGATGGACTCTCTAAGGAGTAACGGCCTCAGGCTGGGGCCGGTCACGGTCACTGACAGGTGCACAGGGGAGGAATGGGGGTGAGGAAGCTTAAGCCTTTAATTTCATCCCCTTGGGTGTAAGTCCCTAAATCCTACAATGATGACTTGTCTGTACCACCAAGGGCAACTCAAGTGAATCCACCACGGGATATGCGATTGTCCTCAAGGTTGGGGGGCCCGGTGTGAGCAGTCCAGCAGCCCAACCCAGGGGCCACCTCGTACATTTTCTCCTAGTTGTTAATAGCTTTGTTACTAGTTATTTCTCCTGGCTGTTATAAGTTCTGTTTTGGGTTTTTGTACAGTAATTTGCTGTTCGATCTTCCTTCTACTGAGTCATGACCTGCTATGACGTCTCCGGAAGAAGCGCAAAGCCTCACCTTCTCAGATTGTTGGTTAATTCTGCTGAGACTGTGTCAGATGAGTGGCCTCTGCTCATTGTGGCCCTCTCTAATTTTGATATTTCAGTGGTGATATGTTTTAGGCATTCTTCCCCCTCACCCCTTTCTAGAACATTCTTTGGAGGGCAATATGTCCTGCACTTGAGGGGTTTTAGAAAGTCCGTTACGCTGTTCTGAAAGTATCAACACTGACCTGGAGCTCTCTGGAGAGCACAACATTGGAGAGATCCAGGGGAGCAGGGCTGTAGCTGTTGCCCTAGGAAAGCAAAGGCAGAATCACTGGGTTTCCCGTTACTTGCCTTATTCTCACCAGCATCCCTGACTTCAGTGGCCAAAGATATGTCCCGAAAGATTCCCAGGGCTCACTGGTGGTGGGCCTCATCTCTGATACCCTGGGGATAGCTTTCCCAGGTTCTCCATGGTTTCCATTGGCCTAGTGTTGGCCTCTGGGCGTGATGGTCATACCTGGCTGGCCTGGGACACGCTTCGAAGCTTCTCATTTTCCCGCTGTTGAAATAGGGCTTCTCCCTCTTTGGTCCTCTCTACCGTCCAGCCCACAGCCAGCATGGTTTTCAGGGACTCTCTGGCAGGCCAGCGATAAATTTCCTTCTCCTGGAAGAACATTGGAGCAGAAGAGCTGTGCAGGGCACGCCCCAGCACTGTGGCTGGCTTGTCTCCCGGAAGAGAGGTCCTCCCGCAGTGGAGGGGGGCTAAGCGGCTCCAGCTTCCTCTCACTGGGTCAGAATACCCTCTGCAGCATCCCGTCTGAAACACGTCATCCGTCTTTCTGAGGTTTTTAAGTATAGGACCCCACAGTCTCCTGCTTTTAGAGGGAATGTGCCAGACATATCCACAGTTTGTGGAGAAAGAACAGGAGAATGACTTCTTCCCTCCCCCCACACCCCAGCGCTGCTACCTCTGCCTCCTCTGTGCCCCGCCCACTGCACGAGCATCGCCAGCCCTGGACCCACCCCTTTCTCTCCAGAGTGACTTCTGTTCTCTAGTAGGTATTTAAGATGGGACACGTCAAAATGCATTTGCACAAAGCTCTCCTCCGAGCATGGGAAATAGACATTCTCAGATTTAGAATTCTCTTTCGAGCCACGCACAATTTTATAACTGGTCAATATGCACATAAAGATACACATGTCATCCTTTACCTGTGACACTAGGTCTAAAGCCTGCAAGGAACTCTTACTGGTCGCAAGATAGGAATTCAGAGTTGAGTTGAACCAAATCTCATAACTTAAAAAAAACACAAACAAACCAAGAGACCTGTCCACGTTTCCCTGGGGACTCTCTCCTCTATTCTTTTTATCCGTCATGATTGGAAGTCCTTTCTATCTGAATGTTCTCCCACAATGCAAGTCCCCCCGCCCCCTGCAACAATCTAACAGAAGCCCTTCCTAGTTCAGTTACAAGTGAAACACAAATGCGTTTTGGCCCAGCCTCTAAGTGCTGATTGGCGCTTCTCTCTCCAATGGGCTTTCAGAAGCAAATAGCAGAATGGGAGGCTGGGTTCTCAGAAACCAGTCTTGAGGCTGTGGCCCATGGGCCAGCTCCTGAGGAGTCTGCCGAGTCCTGGAAAGTCTCTAAGGAACTGGATGGTGAATGTGCCCTCGACCCCTCTGCCAGCTGATATAATTCCCAGGGGAGGGAAATTAGCATGGCCTGGTCCTTACCTTCTCTGTTAATGTCTTGAAAGGCCTGATCAATGGATGGGTCTTCACATTTTCATCCAGGGAAATTCCATATTTCCATCCATTCTGACTCTGTAGAAATGTTCTCAGTTCAAATATCCTGGGCACCCAGAGAGCCCTGCTATGTGACCCACATCCCAGCTTCAATTTTCACTGAACAAATAAAATAATGGAACGTGACAGAGCTTGGAAATTTCCCTCCAAAACGTCTAACTGATCCTTTAGGGCTGTCAGGCTCTCTGCCCCCTGAAGTTTGAACCCTGCTCCTTTATTTCTTCTCATTTTAGTTGCTGTCCCCTCCACTTACTCGCTTGTGTTTCAGGCCCACCAGACAGAAGCATGCTTCAGAAGACCTGAGAACAATGCTTTTCAGAACCATGTGTCCCAGTCACAGGCAAGGACAGATGTCAAGGCTGAACGCTTGTGAGTATTGGACCTACTGGCCATGGCGTGCAGGAGGCTGCTTTGGTTTGCACCCCTTGCCCGCCAATCCCAGAGCAAAGCTCTAGCAAGGCATGTTTCTAGAATCATAGAGGTTTAAGAATTTCAAAAGTCATGCAACAAACATTGGTGGAATGCCTGTGACAGTAGGTGCCAAACTCTGTCCCAGGGATGGTGGATACGGAGATAAATAAGGCTCTGTTTTCCATAGCCTCGCAGCCCAAAGACTTCCGGTGGCTCTTTCTCAGCCTCTGCCGATGTGCCCTCGTTAATGTGGCTGTTTCTCAAGTTTCTGTCTCTTCTCAAGGAACACTGTCCCTGCGGGATATAATCTAGGCCCATGGTCCCTAAGTGGATTAATCCCAAATCAGCGTTTCCAGCCCAGATCTCTCTCCTAACTTCCATACCTATTTAAGCTCTGCTTGGATGGCCATAGGTACCTCTCAACAGGTCTGAAACAGCACCTGGAATTTCACGTCTCTCAATGGCTCTTCCTCTCAGGTCCCCTGTATCTCCGTGAACGGCACCAGCTTACATTCACTCTTCAAGCTGGAAATGTGGGACTCTTCCTTCTCTGCACTCTCTCATGTGTGTTCAACCTCCCAGGCCTATTGGTCCGCCCCTCCTTCACTTTCCTGCCAGTGCTCTAGCTCAGGCCGCCATCAGCTGTCACCTGGATTACTGCAACGGCTTCCTGTGCGGTCTCCCGTCTCCAGTCTTGCTGTCTCTCACGGATTCCATTTTCTACACCACTGTCAAGTGGTTTTTATAAAATACCCTGCTCAGGGCACTCTGCTGCTTTAAAAATTTCTGATTCCCAGCTGCCATCATGGTAAAAATCCAAATTCTTTCTGGCTTCTACTGCTGCAGCGAAGATCTTGTTGGGCCTCTAGGCTCATGTCCTGCCCTTCGTCCCCTGCCCTACTCCGTGACCCCAATGTGTCGAACCAAGCTCCCCTAGAGCCACCACACTCTCTTGCTTCTCGGGGTCTGCACCCACTGCTTCCATGGCCTGCAGTGCACTTGCTCCCCTGTGTCTGAACAATGGCCCCTCATTCATCACACCCTGTAGGTGTCAGCAGCTCGAGGAAGCGTTCCCGGACCCTCCCTATTGGGTTGGGGTCTCTTCCTGTGTGCTCTCACCCCGTGCTCATGCCCATCACAGCATGGTACAACCTGTTTAATGGCTGCTTTACTTGGTTTCTCCCACCGATTGTGGGGTCCTTGAGGGCAGGGAAAAATACTCTTTTCCTGTCAGATTATCAATGCCCACCTGGCAAGGGTGAGCAAACTTGAAGCTTCCAGGCTAGTGGATGAGAGAGAGTCATCAAATACCACGCCAGTAAATGCAGAGTTGGTAACTGGTATATATAAATGTATAACTGTTGCAAATCCAACTATACAAGACTGCTATAAAAATACTGGGAAGGAAAAGAGCAAGGTGCTAAGAGGGCCTATATCTGAGAAATCTGGGAAAGAGGCGTCCTAGGAATTCACACTTGGACAGATTTTGAAGGAGGAATTGGTGAATGGTGTTTTCACACGTGTGAGTGCAGATGGGTACCTGGCTCAGACAGGGGGCAGATTCAGGCATATGCAGAGAGTGTGTGTGTGTGTGTGTGTGTGTGTGTGTGTATGCGCGCGTGTGTGTGAGAGAGAGAGAGAGAGAGAGAACGAGCCTAAATGAAGGGGATATGGCTGGAGGGCAGAGGTTGAAGGGAGAGATGAGGCTAGAGATGGTAGCAGAGACCAGATTAAGCAGTGCCTATCAGGCCATATTAAGGATTTTGACGTTTACATGAAAAGAGTTGGAAGTTATTAAGGGATTTTTAACAAGGAGAAGGGGCTGGGTTGGAGAACTTGACCCATTTGGGAGAATCTGACCAAATTTGCACACTGAAACCATCACTTGCCTGTAGCGTGAAGAACGGACTGGAGAAAGTGCACGTGGGCAGACTAGTTAGAAGGTTATCACATTGTCTGGGTGAAAGATGAGAGCAGCTTGGATGAAAACCACGGCATGGGCACAGAGAGAACCATTCACATTCAAAAGCGACAAGGAGGTGAAATGCACATGGCTTAGGGATGGATTGGATATTGCGATGGACTCATGTGTTGTCATCGGCTGCTTTTGTGCTACACCAGCAGACGTGAGTAGTTGCAGTGGAGACTGTCCGGCCCACAAAGCCTAAAATGTTTACTCTCTGGCCCTTTACAGAAAAAGCATGCCAACCTCTGCTCTAGAATCATGAGTATTAGCCCATTCTACAGATACAACGATTGGAGTCATCATGAGCTCTCAACAGGGGCTCAGGAGAGAATCAGAGCAGAGGCTGAGCCAGGGCTTCAAGCTGTCCCTCATCCAGGGTGCATCCAGGCAGGTGGTTGCTACGGCCTTGCTGTGGAGACAGGTCCACCGTTACGGGCTGTAAGCTGCCTCTGGGCAAAGGCCCAGCGCTTAACTGGCTGCCCACAGGACTCCGAGATGTCTTTGGCATTCCTCCCCATGTGCCTGCCAGCATTAAAGGGCTGACAGAGCAATTAAACTTATTAGCAGCCTGACCTCATGTGGTGAAGAATTTTAAACACCAGCTGGACAGGCTTACTGATAAGGGAGAGTCTGGAAGTTCCAGCACTGCCCACCACAGGAAGCCGTGTGTCCTCCCTAGAATAAAATTCAGCTTGCTGGCAAAATGCAAGGGTAAAGCTTTCCATTCAATTTTCCCTTTTTCCGACACTACGTTCAAAGGAAACATTTAATAAAAGCCTCCGGCCCCACGTTAAGCCCTTATGTCAAACACACGCAAGCATGTGCTTGGGCGCCGACCCCAGGAAATGCAACGTGAAGACAGACATTAACACTCCCAGAAGCGATCGTTTTCTTGAGAGACACAAAAAGCCGCATCAGCAACTGCCCCGCCCATTTCTCCGATCTCCACCAACCCTGGGAAACTGCCGCTCAGAAATAACGAATGCCGTTGGCATAGCGAGTCTGTCGCTTAGACAAGTCAGGCAGACTTCCAGGATTGGACCCTTTCATGTTCTTGGGCTGCTGTTTTTTTCCCCTGACAATTATGGGTTGGATGAGGATCCCTACCTTATCACAGGCCCATTTATCATGTGAGTGCTCAGCATACTTGGTGACGATGTATTCCAATTTTTCAGGCAAGGAGAAACTGTGAAATGAGGGGAAAAATAAAATTACAACCTCCCCAAGCACTTCAGTCACATGTGCCGAAAAGATGGCCAGAGCTAGCAATCAGCCATCAGAAGTGGCATGTGATCAACCAGTTAATCCCCAATTTGAAGGTGGACCCTGGATGCAGTGACCTTCCTGAGCTCAAAGCATGTCCAGGACTAGGTCGCAGACACACCCATGGCTAATCAGAGGGCGTCTCTGCAGCAGCCTCTGCTTCACAGGTGGCCTCCCTCCAGCTGCTCTGGGTTCCTTTGGCTCCTAAGAACCACTTTGGCTCCTGGGCCACAACTGTCCGGGTTAGACCGTGAGAATCCCTTCATCCAAAGACACAGTCCTGCCATCTCACAACTCCGATCTGCGGATGGCAGAAGTGGGTAGCTACAGGACCAAATGATCCAAAATAGTGCTTGTCTACCTTTTGGGGTTTGGTGATTCATGTTTAAATACTAAAATCATGGCAACCCAGTAGGCACACCTGTCAGTTCTGTTAGCCCTGCAGCTTTTGCCCCTTCTGTTGGCAATACGCCTCCACTTCGCTTTAAGGAATAAGTCTTCCTGACTTGCGTGCAGGCTTATGTGAACTGTCTCTGAGGAATGGCTCTGACGAGGCCAGTCAGACTCACTCTTCCTGGGATTTGAATCTTTTTTTTTTTTTTTGGCTGCACTGCACGGCTTGTAGGATCTCAGTTCCCCGACCAGGGATTGAACCTGGGCCACAGCAGTGAAAGCACTGAATCCTAACCACTACACCACCAGGGAACTTGGAATGTGAACCCTCAGTTGAGTGAGACCAGGACAGCAAACTCTTCAGGGTGACTCATCCAATGTGGACACCTGGAGAATGTCCATCTGGTCACTCTGCCTTAGTTCCTGCCCTTGCTGAGGCCTGGGCAGTCAGCCTTTCACTAGGTTTTAACAATGACCCCACATCCTTGCAATAAGGCCCTTTTCTGTTTAAGTTTTGGTCACAGTCCCCATTACTCATATTACTCAAAGAGCCATACTGACGTCAGAGGTCTATTTGAAGAAATCAGAACTCTCAAAAAAACACTGGGCCTTCCCTGGTGGTGCAGTGGTTGAGAGTCCGCCTGCCAATGCAGGGGACGCGGGTTTGTGCCCCGGTCTGGGAAGATCCCACATGCCGCGGAGCGGCTGGGCCCGTGAGCCATGGCCACTGAGCCTGAGCGTCCGGAGCCTGTGCTCTGCAACGGGAGAGGCCACAGCAGTGAGAGGCCCGCGTACCGCAAAAAAAAAAAACGAACAAAAAACACCGAATGAGTCACCATTAGCACACCACTGCTTGAGTACCGCATTGTCTCATAATGTTTATAAAAGCGTCCAAGCGATCACACCTTTTGTCCTCCTTCAGCACACTTACGTTTTCATAGGGCCACGTTCTCCAAATCAATACCTGCCTTCCCTTTGGCCTTAGCTTGAAGGCTCACCACACCCCTTACCTCTTCCTTACAGCAGGTTCAATTCGGTTTCCCATCATCCACTCAGCTCAAGGCTCTGCTGATGGAATATGTATTTACTTTTCCCAAAGATGAATTTTATATGTTATCACAAGCTGACAGCTCCGGGGAAGGGCTGAGGCTATGGCTCTCATCTGAGAACTACTGCCATAAAACATAAGTTCAAGGGGCTCACAGAGGATGCCTCCTTTTCCCTGCACAGTCTACAGCAGTTTTGGAGCTTTTCGTTGAAACTGCAGCTGGAGATGAAGCCTGTATGCCCCACGACCCATAATCATAATTGGGGCCATACTGCCAAAGGCAAAATTGAGCAGATCTTGTCTAATACTTTGTCCGTGGCCTAATCATCACCAGTGAGGAATGCTGGAGGATCAGGGGGAGAAATGAAAAAGCGCTATTGTAGAGTTTTTCCAAAGATCTAGCATCTGTTGGCAAAGAGCTAGCACCTGTTGGCAAAGAGCAGGTCCAGTCGCTCAAATAAGGACCCCATGTTGTTCTGCCCTCACACCCTGAAGTCCTGCTGGAGCTCAGCTGAGTGTTATTTATGGAGATGTTTTGATGTATGATGTTATTAGTACTGTACAGGCCTAATTCACAAAGAGCAAAGATTTTGTCAAAAAACTCATTAATAAATTAATTGCATCATTTGTCAGGGTTCTTGCAGTGCCTCAGGTGACATATGTGGAGAGCATCCACCTCTTATAATAAATAACCCAACCCCACCCTCCAAAAAAAACAAAGCCCAGAATATAATAATACAGATATGGATGGATTAATCTTTCAGGAGTTGAGGACAAAATCTAATCTTGTAGTGTCAAGGGACATGATGAACCATGTTGGCAGGAGGGAAGGAGGGGAAGCTTAAATTTCTGGCTACCTTCTGAAAGAGAAACAATGGCCACGGGGCAAAATCTAGGACCAGCTTAGAGATGATTCTGGACTCAACTCACTTCATGGTGTTGATAGGCTTGGGGTCAAAGTTGCCATCTGCGTCCACTGAGATCTGTTTCTCCAATGTGGCTGAGATCCTGGTATCTAAATAGTCTGGTGGCAAGGCCCCAGCTATAGCACTGAGACAGGGAAGGGCCATTCGGAAAAGATCTGGGTCGTACCTCTGTGAGGAAAGACAAAGACCACGTTAGCACACACACCAAAACCATAGCCCGCCAGGCAGAACCACTCACCGATTAGCTGGGAAGAAAAAAAAAACACGTGCATTTGCCCAGGTTAACCAAAATGGGGAACGTGTAAGGCCTGTAATCCATTCTGGTGGAAACTGAGGTATCCTTGTCACAGAAAAGTGACCATCTGTAAAGCCTTCAAGTCACCGTTGGCGGTAGGTTAAGAAACCTTAAATCAAGGTTTAAATCAGTATCCCCTAACTAGTTAATTGCAGGGATATCTAAAGGTTAAAGCGGTTCTCACTAGGCCAACAGAGGCTACAAACTTGTCGGCCACAGATGGTTATAGAAAGTGACCCACCCTGTGCCTGGAGAGGGCACAGCGGCTTTGCTGGCTCCCTCGGTGGCTGACGCGGGACATATGCTGACACGATCAGCAGGCTGCTCTGTATCACAGACATTCTCTCCTGAACCCGGCCAGGAAGGAATCTCAGTTAAAACACGTCAGGTGAGGGACAACCTTTGATCTGCTTGTACTAGACCAAAGGAAGATAGGAGGGAAGATGACGTAAGTGTAGGTAAACACCAGACTGCGGCTGTACACTTGCTCCAGACTTCTGTACGAAAACCCGAAAAACTTCTCATTTTCTACCTGTAAAGCTGGTGACCTGTCTACGGCCATACCACCCTGAATGTTCCCGATCTTGTCTAAAGCTGGTGACGTCACAAATCTAAATCTGGGGCAAGGGAAGGGGAGGCAGGTGTGAGGCTGCCTACATACAGGTCGGGGCTGTAATCCAATCAGACTGCACAGGAAGGCTTGGGATGCAGAGGCCTGCGTCCCCCCTCAAGCTCCTTCGCCTCGGTGGCTGGGAAGCACCTCGTCTGAATGGAGTAAGGTCTCCTGGGAATCCCATGTCCCCGCATCGGGGCAGACGCTAGGACTTCTCTAGGCTTGAACTTGGTGAAGGCCAGCTAACCAGGGCCACACAACATAGCAGGGAAGGGATGGGGGCGGGGTAAGTCATTAATACTGGAACCAGGAAATATTTCTGTGATTCACTCTGGAAGTTGCCCTTCCATATATTCGCTGGGTGAGTCTGGCAAGTCATCAGCTGCTCTTTCTCTCACCTGTCAAGGGAGGGTCGGGGTAGTTCCTGCTTGAGAGAGTTGGGGTAGTGAACGTGATCTGCTTGTGAAGTGGTTGGCACACTTCTGGGCACATGGTAGATAGAGGCTGACGAGGTATCCGCTATTCTTACGTGCAGGTGGTTGTATCACCGAGGTTGGGCGACCCCCCCTTCTCCGTTCAGGAAGCACTGCCATTACCTTATGGGAAAGGGAGTCAAGAATCCCCCAGAAGATCTTCTCTGTCAGATGCAGCTCATCCTCCACAGCCAGACCGTAGCTCCCCCAGCCTGACGGCAGACAGTAATACTTCCAGCACTGTTCGTAGTGATTTGTCAGCAGCTGGGAGGTTGAGAACGATGTGCGCCAGTGGGGTGGGGCAGAGATGATCCACAGGTGTCAACAGCACACAGGGGAGAAGAAAACAGCACACACGCCTCAGGAGAGTGAAACCAACAATGGAAACTGTTCGGTTATCTACAGAGTGGCCCCCAAACGCCGCTGGGAACGGTCTGCTCTTGTGCCTAATGAGCTCCAGCCTGAACAGAATCTACCTGATTAATTCTTGTGCCTCCTAACTCGTCCCTCGTATTTCCTGGAAAATGGAGAGGAACTGTTTCTACTCCTACTGAGAAAATGCTACCCTCCGGAAGTAGTCACCGTGTGCTGTTCCAGCCAGTCAGGGATGGGGAGAATTTCTTCTGAGATCTTTGCTTATAATAAATCTGGGAGATCCTGGTAACGCTGACATGGGGAGGGGAGGGTGGGGAGTAGGCTGTGGGTCTGCAGATTTTCTCAGCATTGATTACTGCCCCTGGCTTCCCTGCCTTTCACTTGAGCCTGCTGACGGTCCAGCCATGTTGCAGCAGTTCCCCACATGGCCAATAGAGGGCACACGTACACTGCCAATGGTCCCATCTCAGCCGGCGGGATCCACATCCTCCAAGAAAAATCCCGCTGATCTAAGGGGTAAAGGTGAGCTTACTGAGTGCTATCGATGATGTTTCTTTGGGAGCCAGAATCCAGCTGACGGCACAGGTCTGCCAAGGAAGCAATGCCAGGTTGAACTGTAAAAACTGTCGTTTTTAGCTAAAGGATTTTTTGGGGGATGAAAACTGGGACTGTTAGGGTTAGACAGAAGAACGAGCCCGTGGAGGACTGTGGAATCTCTGACAGCATACAAGCTGTCTTCTGCGTGGCGTGCTGAAAGAGGATGAATTAAAGGCTTCTGGGAATTCTGTTTATCCCAGTAAAATGCTTCTTGAAATCCTTGCTTGAACTAGTGATATTCCTGAAAAGAGGGAAAAGTTCTGTTGAAATCACTGGGCAGAATCTTCAGGTGTGGCTGGCCACTGCTGACCCTTTTGAATATGCTAATAGGGCAGGTGCCTCAGAGGTAAAAGATGAAAAACACTGCCCTCTGTGTGGGTGGCAGAGTCTGGTGTTCTTCTACCCAGGCCTGACGCTCCCTATACCAGCAACAAAATGTTGGTAATTTGGGGGAAAATCAGGAATCAGGTGGCTAAGAGAGGGCTCTGTGGCCTTACTTTTCATTAATAAAACAAGAGAAAAGAAGTAAAAAAAAAGAAGTGAAAAAGAGGACCTGTTACAGAAGGAAAAAAAAAAAGCACAACACAGTATGGAATAGAAAAGGGACATTTTATTCTCTGTACCTAAATGAAGAATCACAGGGCCTTCAAAGCCTTTTGAGATTAAGAACATCCTGAAAACCTAATTAGGGCAGGAAAGTACAAAATCCAAGTGCCCTCACTGACCTCTGCTAAATAACAAGTAATTGGTAGAAATCGATTAAGGAAAATTGGAGCAGTTAATGAATCTAGCAGAACTACTCTTTCCAACCTTGACACTCAAGAAGGGATTTGATATTGGAGACTGTATTTAGTTAGCTATCAATTTAAAGGAGTAAAACCCATTTAAGATGTACTTTGCTCCCCCAGTTGTGAAGATCATGTTTTACAAGGCAAGTTTCCTGTGCCATAGACTGTTTTTTCTGTAACAATAGAGAGGTTTACCTTCAGAGGCATTTTGCAGTATTCACTGAGTTGCGGCACATCAAAAACTAGACGTCGCAGGAGTTGCTGTAACATGGAAGGCCTCAAGTGACTGCAGTATGAAATAAGAAAAACAAGAGGACAGAATGAAAAAAAAAATAAGGAAGAGGGAATGAAAGGAATACTCAGCTATAACCATATATTAGAGCTAAGCTTCAAAACACTCAGCTCCTAAATCAAAAGATCATGGATAAACCACAGTCTACGATAAAACACTTTAAAAACTGAGTACAGTTAAAATGCAGAAAGAGGGAGTAGGGCTCATGGCTTGAGATCCCTAAGGTTAAATTCCAATCACCATGTGACAAGATGTCCTAAGGTCTATGCACACTCAAAGTACAGCCACTGATTACGTGCAAAGAAGTCTATAACAGAAAGAAAGTGCAGGTGGTTTTAGAGCCATTGCTACGAACTGACCATCCTCCCGAACTCTGCAAAGGAAGAAGTTAGAGGTGATCAGCTGCACGGGTGGAATCTGAGGCCACCTTCTGGTGTGATCTGAAGGGTGCTCTGAGTTACTACCTGATCCCTGATATTCTCATTATTGAAATCATTTCTTTGGGTTAAGGGTCTGTCCTCAAAAAACTCCTTTAAAAGGCAAATTGAGTAAGTAGAGAACAATGTACCAAATTATCAAAGTGTTCATGGCCTTGGTATTTGGTGCAAGTAAATTCTGAGATAGAGAAAGGAGAGAGAAGCAACGCTGATTTAGCCTATATTTTCAGACTGCCAAACCTTTCAAAACCCAGTGGAACCTCTGGATTCTTCCCAGTGAAAATACACACTTACACACAATTTGGCACATAAGTTCTTCCCATGAGCCCCTTTCAGAGATGCCTAAGAGCCATGGAGGCAAAGTTAATAACTGATGTTGAATGTTAAAATGCCAGGAAGAAAGCCTTGGAGGCATCTACAACAAGAAGGATGGACATGAATGGAGGTGGACAACAGAGTTCGTCTGTTTCACAACTTTTGGTAGAGCTGGCCTTGCGATAAAAAGCCCTGGAGTGAACAAGTCAGGCATAATACATAGAAAAAAAAAAAAAAAAAAAAAGCTTGTCTCTAAATGTAGTAATTACAAGCATATAAAGTTCCTCATTTTTTTTAACATCGTTTACCCAATTAGCAATATCACCTTAGATTGACTAATGAATAAAATCAAGAAATTAAAAAAAAATCTCTAACTTGATTAATTCCTGACTTACTAAAAATAAATTAAAAATCTACGTAAGTGTCAGTTTGTCTGTGTTTCTAGAGCTCAGATGGTTAAGAGGAGGAGTGGGGAAGCTCCTAGGAGTACAGGAATAGGGCTGTGAGCTCTATTTTTGGTTTGATGTAAAATTCTAATTTCCCCAAGGTCTGATCTGATTCTTTTTTTTTTGGCGGTACGCGGGCTTCTCACTGTTGTGGCCTCTCCCGTTGCGGAGCACAGGCTCCGGACGCACAGGCCCAGCGGCCATGGCTCACGGGTCCAGCCGCTCCGCGGCATGTGGGATCCTCCCGGACCGGGGCACGACCCCGCGTCCCCTGCATCAGCAGGCGGACTCTCAACCACTGCGCCACCAGGGAAGCCCTGATCTGATTCTTTAAAAACATTTGCGCTAACATCAGTCTCACCATGACTTTTTTTTTTTTTTAACTAGGAAACAGCTTATGCTGGGAGACAGGACTTTTGGTTTGGTTTCTAAGATACCTGCTGAGTTCAGATCTAGCAAAAGGTAGAACAAGATCTATAGCTGTGATCGATGCGGCTACCAGCCAATTACAGAATCGATGCTGATAGAAGACTTTCTTTCTGTGCAGACTCACTGTTTATTCCCTTGGCCACTACTCAGAAGGAAAGTAGGAGCCCACGTACACCAGTAATGGGGCTCTTGTCCCTCCTTTTGAAGTGGCAGCATGGAAACCCTAGTCACCCTATTAATTCCTAGAGGCCTATAGTGTGTTTACCAAACTTTGTCTCTCTTCTAAGACCACCAGTATTCAAATGAGCTTAATTCTCTGCCAGTTCTAATAATACTGGAATGAATGAAGTGGTGTCAGAGTGTAGGGCCTGATTCTGGCAGAGGATCTCAGCGAGAAATCCCTTCTATGGGGCCTGGGTGGCGGTCTCCCACCTTCCACTCCACACCCTAGGCAAACAGTACTGTGCATGACACAGTTTGGTCCCTAAAGTAGTTGAAGCCTGTAGGCCTTAGATGACAGAAAGGTAGCAGATAGAGGTTAACTTTAATAAAGCATTTAAAATGGAAGGACCATTGTTACACTTGAAATATAAATGTGAGATTGCCTTTTAACTTGATGTCCTAAAAGGACGGACCAATTCCTTTTTTCTAGGCAGCCCTAGACCCTCACTGCGTAGTCATCTCTTGTGTGACTAGGAAACAACCCATTCAGCAAGAATCAGGACCAGACCCAGCTGGCCGCTAAAGGGGGCACCTGCTGGTCCTGACTCCAGGACAACCTGCAGCAGTGATTCTCAGTCTTGGCTACATCATGGCATCATCGGGGGAGCTTCACAAGCTAGAGGTCTGGCTCTTATCCCTAAAGGTTTTGATCTTTTGGGCCGAGGTGTGGCCTGGCATTGGGGTATTTAGTAGCTCCCAGGTGAGTCTAATACAGAGAGATGAGCCCCAAGGGAGAGGCGATCAGAAAGAACCTGTGGGATGTTAGAAGTTTCAGATTAAAATATAATACATACATATATATCTGTATATATATATCTATATATATATATAAAATAGATAACCAACAAGGACCTACTGTACAGCACAGGGAACTATACTGAATATCTTGTAATAACATATAATGGAAAAGAATCTAAAAAAGAATATGTGTGTATATATATATATATATATATATATGTATAACTGAATCACTTTGCTGTACACAAAACTAACACAACATTGTAAATCAACTATATTTCAAAAAAATTTTTAAAAAAGAAAAAAGAGCCTGCAGCAAGTAGGGGACCCAGCACATCCTTAGCATCTGAGCATATCCTCAGACTAGATTCATCAGGTTTCGGGTTACACAATTCAGTGCAGCTGATGTGGACGCATATGCGGAAGTGAAGAACCTAAGACCGGGTACTTACTTGCAAATGGCCAGCAAACACTCCTCTATGGTGTCCCTCTGAGCTTTGGTGAGGGAACGGCCCTTGGAAAGCCTGTATATTGTCTGCAGTGTGGAGTCGATCAAAGAGGAATAGTGCTCTGTTCCAGCAAAGAGAGGGGCGCATCTTGTGAGAAGCGGGAGCACGGCAGAACATATGTACCTGTTCAGTGCCAGCACGGCCTCGGTGGTGCTTAGGGAGACCTAAAGAAAGAAGATTGAGACGCTGACTAGTCTCCTGGGAAAGACAGAGCCAGGCTTCCCCCTGTACTGAGCTCTCATCTAGCAGGGTGGGGAGGTGTACACATATGCGTGTTTCACAGTGACAGGCTGAACAACTTTCTACCTTGTCTAAAGAGACCCATTTCTCTTTTGCATCTTAAATGAAAAAGAATCAGGTTAAAAGAAACAATAAAACAGAAGAAAAGCAAAGGCTAGCCAGTGCTAACTCATTCCAAATGGTCCACAAACATCTGTTCCCTTCAAAGAAGAAGCCGAAACGCTTATTAAACTCAGCTGATGACCAGTCTAACCCAACACCCTTGATATTTGCAAAGACCAACTGCCAGGCTACTGTATTACCATTCTGGTTTTCGCTCTCTGTTTCCACCGTATGGAGACTCACAAGCTGTCCTCTTGCGATTTTGAGATTAGTAAACGGTGACGAGCTGAGCAAGCTCTCAGACTCACTGGTTGTGTGACAATTTTACAGAGAGGAAGTGGAGCTCTGACCCCCATCACCTAATTTTTGAGCATTGTGAGCGATTTGCAATCTGATAATTGGCGTGAGGGTGAGACATCACTGAAGGGAACCTAACTCTGCATGGGGAAAACGTGTACAAGGAATAGAAATCAAGGGCCTTCTCTTAAACTCTGCTGTAATCCTCATTCACATTGTTGTCTCTTGCTCATTGATACAGGTTAGATTTAAGGAAGGCCCACTTAGTGACACTAAATACAGCCAAAGCATGCTTAACTACCATCTTTGAAAAGTGCAGAACTGCCAAAGAAACCTTGAGGTCCACAGAGATGAAATATTATCCTTATTTCCTGTCATGATCACAGCCATCGTATCTGTAACACATTTCCTTTAACTTATGATCTGATAAACTGTTTTCTTTGAATGGTACATATTTCTATTAATTATCAAAAGTTTGCCTTCTAGGAGCTGCAGTAATCATATGGAAAGAAACAGCTAATCTTCCACATTTATCACTTTAAAAGACAGAGTTGTTAAAATGAGGAAGGAAGAGCTTTGATTCCGGTGGCTTAAAAGTTTTCAAAAGAGAATGCATGAAAATACGTGTGCTGAGGAACCGAATACAAACCTTCTTCTGTGGTAGGTGGTGTGTAGACAAGCATGTGATCTGACCACCAAATTCTAGAACAGTATTTGCTGTCTATTTGATCTATAAACAAGTTGAATGCTTTGATCAGGAAACTTGGGAATGTCCCACAAGTTAAAAATATTTTTAATATTTAAATCAAGGAATTTATAGGAAACCTCAAAAAAATCGCTGTGGAAGCATTGTTTTAATTTGACAAAACAGCCATATGTCTCTAATGCCTTCGTGGATATACCATTTCTTATCTCCATGCCACAGGTAGGGACAGAGCTCCCATTCAGACTGGGGCTCCTCCTGCTTTCCATTGCTGGGTGACCCCATCCATTTCTGTGTAACTCGTTCAAATGGAATCCACCCCAGTTAAGATATTGGTTAGCTGACCACTCATCACTAGAGCTCAGACCTCTATTGCTGTTGGACACCAGGTGGAGCCTTTGAGAAACTTTATGACTGATCAAGAAGATATGCCACTGGCTCTTTAAAAACAACCCTAAACTGGCCAAGGTTTGTTTGAAAACTTACTCTGATCTAATTGGTCTTTCCTCCTTGGACCCAGGACTCCTAGTACACGATCTCTCTGCTTCATCCTGACTTGGGGCATCTGGCCTCCATGTGTTCTAACTCCTGCGGCCTCCTGTCTTGATGTCTCTTGATGTTGGATTACCCTTACCTCACACTGGACTTCCAAACTTGGATTTGCACTTGGCCTCTTACATTGACCTTGTCATGCCGTGAGCTTCAGACTATCCTTCCTGATGGTCAGTGCACGTAACTTAAGGAGTGAGAGTATGAAGAGTATTTCCAGCCTATCTTGTTGCCAGCCATCCTTTTTCATAAGTGACAGAGCCATAGTTCTCATGTGAGGGAGATTTTGTCTCCCAGGGTACCTCTGGTGAATTGCTTTGGGGGAGTGTGCTACGGGTATGTAGTACCAGTAGAGGCCCGGGATGCTCCCCACCCCCACCTCAAAGAGTGCTGAGCTTGGGAAGCCTTGCCCTAGAGGGAGCTAGATTGAATATCTGAGGTCCAGTCTACCTACATAACAGTCTCTGGACTAATTAATTCATCTGCCATTTCTTGGTTCCTCTATTTTCTCACCCTTTAAAGCAAACTGTTAGTATGTAATCAGTGAGTAGATAGAAACTATTCACTTCTAATTCCAATGTTAATCATTTAAAATGATGGAAAAATAATTTTTCTTATTTTAACCACTTACTGTATCTAAAGAGGCAGAGGCTCTTAAGTCGGGTAAAAACCCAACTTCCAACAAGTGGAGCAGGAAAGTTTGATCCTTTATACCATAAACACGGTCCAAGAACAGCACCATGGGTGCCTTGTGGTCGGGGCAGAAGTTGGCCGCCATATCTGGTTCGCTGACTGATCCATCTGAAAGACACACAGAGAATGTCATTTCCCCTTTTCTAGCTCCACAGTCTCAAATGGAACACAGAGCTTGTCTGGCTATGGCTTGTTCTCCTGACAAGAAACAGGAATTTTAGAAATAATACAATGTTGTGCTAGAGTCAGCTTACATTGGCTTGGAAGAACTGACTGTTAAAATTGCAGGAATTCTGTGAGCCAGTTATTAGATATATCCATTATTAAAAATTATGATTTGCAATTAAGTGTATTGTATTTTAAAAGGTAACAAGTACTCAAAGATCACCACTTCCTAATTATTGTACTATAAACTATACTTGAGGTTATTTACATCTGTTGTATTTGTATGTTGGAAGCGCCGTACAACAGGGTGCTATGTGCATTCTCTGTCCGACTCCATGCTCAGCGGTGTCACATTGGGAGCTTGAAATTGGTGGGTAAATGCCAGGAATCAGGGCTTGATTTATTGCTTTGTTGAATGATGAAGAAAGTGAGGGAGAAAAATGTAAGGCAGATTAAATTGAAAAGTGTGTCATGCTTACAGCCATTGCAACATAAATAGCACAAAACTGAGGAAATATTCTTTCAGTATTTAGAAACTATTATTTGATTTGGGTGAAATTTAGATCAGATCATCCAAGAATTCTAACCTTATTTTAATAGAGCAGTTCAAAGATAAAGTGGGGGAAATATCATGAAGAAAATAAAAATTTCTTGACTTGGAAAACAAAAAGGATCTTGAAAGAGGATAAAAAAGAAAGTCTTCCTCCTACTGTTTTGTTAACACCAAAAACTAGGAAAGAGAGCCCCTAAATGATCAAGCTAAAGTCACAGCGTCTATAAATACTGTACTTCGTAAGGCACCCTGAGAGCCGCAAACATTTAGCGCTATCCAGCCAAGAACCTAAGGCAGCCCAGGCACCTGTGCAGGGCTCTGGGAGAGCAAGGAGAGAAGACACCTTCCAGATAGGAGGCTGCCTGCTTCTCCTCCCCGGAGCACCAGGGGACGCTGTTTCCGAACATCGGAGGCTGAATGAATCTCTCAGACATGTGGTGTTCTGAAGAACAGTATTTTAACGGGATACTAATGAGTGCTTTGTCTTCAAAAGGTCTGGGAAACATTGAGCTCAACATTTATTTTCTTTATATTTTGTTTTCTCAGAGCCTTTATAATCTTAATGTGCTTCATGTAGTTATAAAATGTGATATATTCAAGAATGATGTCACCAAGATGGGGGGGTAGGAGACCCCAGCCTTGCCCCCCGCCCCCCAAAGATCAACAACTAAACACCTATCCATGAACCAAACCAGTCTGGGAGAGCTCAGGGATCCACTTAAGAAACTTCAACAGAATGGAACAAAAACTCAGAGTAAGTGCACAAAAAGGGAAGGAAGGGTAGCTTCATTCTGCCTGCATCGCAGTGGCAAGAGTGGAACTCCTCAGCTGGAAAGAGTTCCTTTTGCCAGAAAGTGAGAGTGTGGTGGGTGATTGGCTTTCCCAGCCTTCTGGGGCACTGCACGAAGGACTAGCTTTGGTTTCACCCCACCCAGAGACTGGCAAAGCTGAGGTGTCTAGAGATGGCTAGGAACAGGGAAGAAGGGCAGGGGCTACCAGTATCAGCCACACAGTAGGAGCCACTGTGGTTCCCGGTGACCTGCTTGCTGAGGACCCAGCAGCTTCTGCCACTGAAGAAACCAAGAGCCAGCACCGCCGCCACAAAATCCAGATTTCACCGGTTTTTGTCCCACAGGTTTTTGTGTTCACAGATGCCCAGTCACCTGACTCTCTCCCCAGTGCCTCTCCTGCACCAGCCAGAACCCAAAGTCCGCACGGGCAGCCAGCCCCAGCCTTGTGGTTGTGAGAGTACAAGATGCCACCTAGACCCCTTCAGCTGAAGGGTGAGTCACTCCAGCTGTGCAGCTGCATGCTGCCAGCCCAGCTCTCATCACTGGCCTGCACTGCTGTGCACGCACCCAGGTGAGACCCTGCAGGCACGGGAGTGCATGCTGATAGCCAGGGTCTCCGCAGGTGCTAGTGTACCCACGGTTGGCTCTGGTCTTTGCTGTTGGTCCCTGCCATTGCCATTACGTGTGTGTCTGCAGTTGGCCTCTGCCACTACACAGTCACCTGCAGCTGGTCCCCGCAGCCAAGTGTATGTGTACCACTGGCTCTGGCCACCACTACTGCCTACCCTGGTCCCTAGTTACTAGAACCTAGAAGCACTGCTTAGGACCCCAACAGCCCTTGAAGCCACTGCGGACCCCAGGCAGCACTTGCCAAGGTCCATGCAGTTGTCAGTGTTGTTGACCCTAGTGGCCTGAGTCAGTAAGACATCATGCCCCCTCTGGACCTGAAGCTGCTGCACACCCCCGTACTTGGTGTCCTGTACCATCAGACCTTGGGTCACAGTACACTTTAATGAACCCCACCTGAAGGTGAAGCTCTTTCTTTACCAAAGTCAGTCCATAAAGTCTGGAAGAGGTGACTGCTTCTTCAAAGGCACAGATACCTATGCGAGACTACGGGAATCATGAAGAATAAGGGCAACATGACAGCACAAAAAGAACACAGTAACCTAGTAACTGAACTCAAGGAAATAGAGATACATGAATTGCCTGTCAAAGAATTCAAAATAATTATTCTAAAGATGCTTAGAGTACTACAAGAGAATCCAGATAAACAATTTAATATAGAGAAAACAATACAAGAATAAAATTATAAGTTCAACAAAGAGATAGAACAGAACATTAAAAACATAAAAAAGAACAGAAAAGAGATACTGGGGCTGAAGAATACAATGACTGAATGGAAAAATTCAATAGAGAGCTTCAATAGCACACTGGACCAAGCAGAAGAATCCGTAAACTCAGAGACAGATAATTTGAAATTACCCAGTAAGCAGAACAGAAAGAAAAAAGAATGTATAGGAATGAAGGTCTTACAGGGCTTAAGGGACACCATTAAGAGAAACAATTCACATATCACTGGAGTCCCAGGAGAAGAGAGGAAGAAAGAGGCAGAAAGCTTATTTAAAGAAATAATGGCTGAGAACTTCCCAAACCTGGGGAGATATTTGGACATCCAAGTTCATAAAGCTGCTATGTCACCCCCAAATTTCAATCCCAAACCATCTTCTCTAAGACACAATGTAATAAAACTGTCTAAAGCCAGAGACAAAGAGAAAATTTTAAAATTAACAAGAGAAAAAAATTTCTTTCAATGCAAGGGAACCCCCAATAGACTATCAGTGGATTTCTCAGCCAAAACCTTGCAGACCAGGAGAGAATGGAATGATATATTCAAAATGCTGAAAGAAGAAAACTGCCAACCAAGAATACTGTACCCAGCAAATCGTATTTCAGGAATGAAGGTGAGATAAATGCTTTCCCAAACAAATAAAAGTGGGGGGAATTCATCACCACTAGGCCTTACTTATAAGAAATGCTGAAAGGAGTTCTTCAAACTGAAATGAAAGGATACTAATTAATAACATGAAAATATATCACACACTGTTAAAACTAAGTATATAGTGAGATCCAGAATATTCTAATACTGTAAGGAAGGAAATAAGACAGAGCAGAGCAGAAATAAATGAATTGAGAATGGAAAACAATAAAAATTATCAACAAAACTAATAGTTGACTTTTTGAAAAGATAAACAAAATTGACAAGCCTTTAACTAGACTTACCAAGAAAAAGAGAGAAGACTCAAATAAATAAGATTATAAATGAAAGAAGAGACATTACAACTGATAACACACAAACAGAAAGGATCAGAAGAGACTACTATGAACACTTATATGCCAACAAATTGGACAACCCAGAAGAAACTGAAAAATTCCGGAAACATAGAAGAAAACATAGTGGGTAAGCTCCTTGACAATGATTTTTCTGGATATGACACCAAAACTAAATATTGACAAGTGGGACTACATTAAATTTAAAAAACTTCCGTATAGCAAAAGAAACAATCAACAAAATGAGAAGACAACCTACAGAATATGAGAAAATATTTGCAAACCATATATCTAACAAGGAGTTAATATACAAAATATATAAGGAACTATAAAAACTCAACAGCAAAACCAAAAACAAATAATCTGATTTAAAATGGGCAAAGGATCCACACAGACATGTTTCCGAGACATGCAAATGACTAACAAGTACGTGAAAAGATGCTCAACATCACTAATCATCAGGGAAATGCAAATCAAAACCACAATGAGATATCACCTCACACCTGTTGAATGGTTATTATAAAAAACAAAAACAAAAAACCAAGGGATAACAAATGCTGGTGAGGATATGGAGAAAAGGGAATCTTTGTGCATTGTTGGTGGGAATATAAATTGGTGCAGCTAATATGGAAAACAGAGTTGAGGTTCCTCAAAAAAATTATAAATCCAACAACCAAATGATCCAGCAATCCCACTTCTGGATATATAGCCAAAGGAAATGGAATCACTATCTCAAAGAGATATCTGCATCCTTATGTTCACTGCAACATTACTCACAACAGCCAAGATATAGAAATAAAATAGTCTAATAGATAGATAAAGAAAATGTGGTATGTATACACATATAGACAGACACACACAGAGGAATATTATTTAGCCACAAAAAGAAGGAAATCCTGCCATTTGCAACAACATGGATGGATCTTGAAGGTATAATGCTAAGTGAAGTAAGACAGAGAAAGACAAGTATTGTATAATCTCACTTATGTGTCAAATCTAAAGTAATTGAACTCATAGAGACAGAGAGTAGATTGATGGTTACCAGGTGTTGGGGGAAGTGAGAGAAATGGAAGATGTTGGCCAAAGGGTACAAACTTTCAGTTATAAGATGGATAAGTTTTGGGGATCTGATGTACAGCATGGTGACCATAGTTAACAATACCGTATTGTGAAAGTTACTATGAGAGTTACTATGTGAAAGTTACTATGAGAGTTACTATGTGAAAGTTACTATGAGAGTTACTATGTGAAAGTTACTATGAGAGTTACTATGTGAAAGTTACTATGAGAGTAGAACGTAAATGTTCTCACCGTAACAACAACATCAACAAATGGTAATTATGTGAGGTGAAGTATGCATGAACTAACCTTATTTTGGTAAACATTTTGTAATATCAAATCATAACATTGTACACCCTAAACTTATATAACATTATATGTCAGTTATATCTCAATAAGGATGGAAAAAATGTGATATATTCCATAGGTTCCCCAAAGTGATTGACTGCAAACCCCTTGCTGACATGTACACCAATTAGTATCTTTTATAAAAATGTTCCTTGGAACACTAGTTTTGGGAAACTCTATAACAAAATCATACTATCTTTTCAATTCTTCCGTCTGCTAAGAGGAAACTGCCTGGGTAGCAGGTGGAGTGACATGGAGAACCTGTGTGCTTTTGGGAGAGTATAAGTTTTGCAAAGTTAATAAGGACTGATGCCCAATGTCACATGTAGCACAGGGGGAAAACTCTTTATGATCCATGGCTGTGAGGGACACAGTACTGTGGTGCAGGGGAGCCTCGGTCAGACCCTATCCTTTTGTTGCTCTGGCTGGCTGGACAAGCTGGGGGCACAGAGGCAAAGGAGAAGGAAGGTTTGGTGAGAGATCTCATTGGTTCCAGTCCATCAGCCTCCTTCCAGAGGGCTGGAGTTCAGAAGACTGAGGTCTGGACTAGCCGTACTGATAGGAAATGGGGTACGAGAGTCTCAACGCAGGGGAGCAGGGGAGACAGCAGCCGGCTGGAGCTGGGAGGAGAGGACCCCTCAACACCAGAAAAAGAGCAAGATACTTCGCCTGTGCAGCCTGCCCTGCAGTAGGAGGCTGGGAGGAGCCCTGCACTGCGGATGGAGTCCTGCTGTGAGCAGGTGGCCCTGGGGAGACTGGCAGAACTCAGCCTCCAGCAGCTTCCCTTACCTTTGTTCAGGGAGGGCAGTTTCAAGGGGATGCTGATGATTCCAACCAAGTCCTCGGTGGGGACCAGGGAGCGCAGGATGGACCTGATCCGGATGGCTTCCCCCTTTCCTGTCTGGATAAGCTGCAAGGTAGGTTTGGAGAGTAAGATAAATGAGGTTCCCACACTCCTGCTTCAGAAGCCTGGGGCAGTAAAATGGTTCTCCTTGTCGGGGGGATGGGGTGGGTACACGTCTATGTTTTCCTAATTGTTCTAGACATGTGTGACCACAGGGAAAAGAGGAGCTTTCTCCTGATTTTCTAGAAGAGCTGCTACTGAGGGAATGACTCTGGCCAAGGAGGGTTAGTGTGTTCCTTTGCTGCGACAGCAATGGTCACGCCATTTTGGCATCAAGTCTCAGCAGTGAAGGTGCAGCCTGTCCTCAGTGTGACTGCAACACCAGGAGCTCTCGGTGGCTATGACAGGAGTGGTGACAATGTGGCCACGATTCCAGACCCTGGAATTCTGCTAAATGTAGAAACGACTTAGGAATTTCTATTTCCTAAAAATTTGATTAATGCTGGGACTAGGGCAATAAAAGGGGTGTAGAGGATGTCAGAGAGAACGTGAACATCTCAAGGGAATTATCCGGGGACGGATAACCTGATCCTTATGGCCACAGGTGGGATGTACAGGTGCACATTCTCTTGGATCTGGGGGCAGCAGGTGCGCTTCTGGGCACAGGCTCTTAGCCAGCAATGGAACTGTCATGAGCTCAGGACAGACTCTACCCAGGAGGGAGGTGGATGACATGCTGAGACATAATGCTTGAAGGAGTGGAGACAGGAGAACACCTGTGTGTGACCCTAGCTGCCACCTCTTATTCCCGAGGGCAGAGGGGAGGCTGTCAGTGATGACGGCATCAGCCCTCCCCCTCACTAACAGAGGAGGGGCCAGGGGAGAAATGTCTGTGTGTGTGTGTGTGTGTGTGTGTGTGTGTGTGTGTGTGTGTGTGTGCGCGCGTGTGCGTGTGTGTGTGTGTTTATAAAGTACTGAATCTGAGGGGCAGTAAGCAAGGAGGAAACGCCTTCCCAGTGGGGCTCTGATGACTTAGCTATGCCATGCGGCCTGTCTTCCCGAGACTAGGCAAATGGTGTAACCTGCTTTTTGAAGTGATTACAGGTGATCTGGGGAAATGACACCCTGCCCCAAGACTGTAGGACACCCCAGTATTTCCCTAGCCCCCTTTCAAGCTTCCTTTATTTGTATAAGGGCACAGAAATGGAAAGATGGGCCTATGTGGGTAAGGTACAAGTTCCACAGTGGGAACTAGAATAGCCTCACTTCGAAGATTTAGACTTTCTCCTCTCCACAGTACTTTTATCCTAGATTCTTCCATACTGGAATAGTTTCCCTAAACACTTGTAGATGGATTTGCAAACAGGCTACATCATTTATTAGATAAGACCATGACAAACTGGAAGAAAGGTAAGAGTGAATGCTTTAATGCAATGTCTTTCAAACTGTAGTCATGACCAATTAGTGGGCTGTAACCTCATTTAGTGGACTGTCACCAGCATTAAAAAGCATGAAACAAATTAGTATAGAATAGAAAATATTAGAGTGCATTATCCATAGTAAGGATAAACTTTGTTTCTGGAATATATGTATACTAGGTTGCAATGTAAATTGTACGTCTTACTATGATCAAAACAAATTTTTTTTTTTTTTGGTCAGAAAGGAAGTTTGAAAGCCACTACTTTAATTGATTCTGTCTTTCATTAGCATTAAACAAATACAACATATCCACTGTTCTCTTGGCAGTGACCAAATATATAACCTCATCCATACCAGAAACCACTGTTTATGTCATCCCAATCTGCACTGCAAGTACTTTCAGGAGACGCTCTGACATAATCCAAAGGCAGTGAGCACTGCGGAGAGAGGCAGGCGCCGGAGCCCTGAATGAGCAAATCCAACAGTTCTTTTAAAGAGTTAACCAAGTATTTTTTTAAATATAAAAAGCTATCTTTTCTGTTTTCCTACAAGAAGTAATTATTTCCTCTCTCACTTATGATGTGAGTCTTTATGAGAAATAAGGCCAATCTCCTTCTCCACCCCCAGCAGAGAGGGAAAAAGGAAGGTGAAAACATAACTTTTTTGCGGTTTGCGGGCCTCTCACTGTTGTGGCCTCTCTCGTTGTGGAGCACAGGCTCCGGACGCGCAGGCTCAGCGGCCATGTCTCACGGGCCCAGCCGCTCCGCGGCATGTGGGATCCTCCCAGACCGGGACACGAACCCGTGTCCCCTGCATTGGCAGGCAGACTCCCAACCACTGCACCACCAGGAAAGCCCTAGAAACAATTTTTTTAGTATGTCTGTAAAGCTTACCTCTGGGAAATAAGCAAACATGAACCGTGACTACCTTCCTGATGCCTGACACCATGGTTGTCAAGAAAGGATTTTCCATGTGGAGTGTCCTGATAGACACAATCAAGAAATCAAGTTGGTCACATTTTGACCAAGTCGAGGCATAGGAAAACATAGTTTTGGGAGGCTTTTGAAACAGAACATGTATCAGATATGCCCTATTAGTGTCACAGAGAAATCACACAACGCAGAGATCTTCCCAGGAGTCATTCCCTGGAAAACTGTAGAATCAGGTACGAGAGATGGAAACTACTTCTGATATTGGCTAAAAGGAACAGAGAGAAAGGCATGTTCACAAATGTCAGAGTCGGAAGAAGAAATGACATTCATGAAATCTACAGTGTTCCTGGTTCAAGCCCCTCAAATCCGCTCTCTGGGAACTCATCACTTACGTGCATTTCAGGAGCACAGCGGCCCAGCAGATCTATAAGAGCCGAATAAAATGACATAATTGCATTGCCCATGTGCACAACCTCTTCTTCATCTTCATGGTCCTCCGTGCTGCTGAGAGAGAACCAACACAAGGTGTAGGCAGCCTGGCAGGTGGGGCCCTGTTTTAGACACGATATGGAAACACTTTCTCTGCTCACCCTGGGCATCACGCATCCTTTCCGTTGGGCTCCTTCTCTCCCTCTAGCTGTCAATGAGATGGTTTAACTCACCAGGCTCAAGGGACCCAAATATTTGTTCATGACATTCCTAGGGTCCCATGAACTTTACTGACATGAATGCATCATGCAGACCACACATACTCATGGAGCTGCACTGGGACCCCCAAAGCTCCTACCAACCATTCCTTCCCTTTTCCTTCCTTAATAGACATGGAAAGCACATTGGACAAGAAGTCAGAAGGGTCAAGTCCAGGTCCTGGCCCTGTTGCTAACAAGCTATTTGACTCTGGGCCTCAGTTGTTCTCATTTTACATGAGAAATTTAGGACAGTTTATGTTCGGGATTCTATCTAACTCTACCAGATCACCTACCAGAACTAATAACCACCTCCGCCCCCCCCCCCCAAAAAAAAGGAGCCACTGGCTGCAAAGTTACCTCTGCTGAGTTATATCCCATCTCTAGATTCTGGGGTCTAATCTAGAGGCTGCAATAAAAGGGAAATGTTCACAAGACATAATGAAAGGAAGGTCACAAGGCAATCTGATAACGTACTAACTATGTCTTTAACCATTAAATACCAAGATTTTTTTTTTTGCGGTATGCGGGCCTCTCACTGTTGCGGCCTCTCCCGTTGTGGAGCACAGGCTCCGGACGCGCAGGCTCAGCGGCCATAGCTCACGGGCCCAGCCGCTCCGCGGCATGTGGGATCTTCCCGGACCGGGGCACGAACCCGTGTCCCCTGCATCGGCAGGCGGACTCTCAACCACTGCGCCACCAGGGAAGCCCTAAATACCAAGATTTTTACTGCTGTGATTTTTCACATTCTGCAGCTTTCTTTTTACCTAAGGAATCAAATCGAACACTTTCGAAAGAGGGAGTGCAGGGTACTCCCTCTTCTTAAAAGTGAGGTATGAGATGGGACACCAAGGTTCAAAATATTGAAGGGAACGGGCTGGGGTTAGACAGTGACTGGAACCCTGTTGGTCCAGGCCTCTTAGCCTGGATACAGCTTCCTCCCATGGGGATGCCATAGGGAGGCGCAGCGAGGGCTGAAAGAGCTTGCTGACTCCTCCATTTGCCAGCTGGCCTGAGTGGAGTAGGAGAAATGGAAAGGGATGAAGATGATACTGATCACTAGGCTTACTGGGAGTCAAGATGACAACAAGCTTGACACAGTGACCTAAAATGTGTGAGCCACAACTGCAGAGCGCCTGTGCTTTCTCTGCCAGGGGGAGGTTATGGACGTTTGCTTTACCGTGTGTGTACTGAGAATATTTCAGAGCTCGACAACCATACTGGGGTGAGAAGGCAATTCATTCACTTACACTTCTCTCTTGTACCCCTGCGAGGGGAGGTCGAGGGCTGGGTTCTCGGAGATCTTAATGGCGCCTTGCATGGCCGCCAATAGACCATTTCCTCCTTCACCCCGCAGGGCCGGGCCGAAGCACTCGGGGCGTCTAATGAGCAGCTTGACCACGACGCTGGCGTTTTCTTCCACACTTTCACCTAAGGGAAAGAAGCATTATTACCATCTCATTGGAGAGAACAACCCCGGAATTGATTTCTTTTTGGCCACGCCAGGTGGCTTGGTTCCCAGACCAGGGATTGAACCCATGTCCTCAGCAGTGACAGTGCAGAGTCCTAACCACTGGACCACAAGGGAATTCCCCCAGATTTGATTTCTAATTGACGAGGCTGGGAGAACAGTATTTGATTGATCTTGTCACATACTCTTAAGATTAGGAGGTAATACTGATGCAGAGAGAGGGGAGCTTTGATAAATTACATCAGACTCTATTTATTTGAAGTATTACGATTAACTGATATAGAACAGTCTTACTTCTCAGTTCAGGATTTTGTGCTATTCACATTATTTCGCTTTATTTAGGTCCTCAGAGGGCCAGAAATACACTACTGAGTCTGCCATGGATTACTGATTAATTCACAAGTGACTTTACCTCTTTATTAACT
Source organism: Aethalodelphis obliquidens (assembly GCF_003676395.1). Lineage (NCBI taxonomy): Eukaryota > Metazoa > Chordata > Mammalia > Artiodactyla > Delphinidae > Aethalodelphis > Aethalodelphis obliquidens. The sequence continues at coordinate 1,569,583 of NW_020837995.1, forward strand.
CCCTGAGGGGTGCTTAATACGTATTTCCTTCCTTCGAGAGGAGGTAAGATGGTAACTCAATCGGGTGTGCCTCAATTAACATCCCGAGAAGTGACATGCTAGCTCCTGAGCTGTCTTCTCTCAGAGTCTAGTACATACCCTAGAACAGCCAGGTCTGTGGGGATGAACCTCAGGGCATTTCTGAAATCATTTATCCAGGTGAGAATCTACTTGGTAAAGTTATCTTGGTTACTCTTAGACTAGCTCTGTGGGGAGCTAAAGGTTGGACAATTGTATTTTGCTGGTATTTTTCTTTGGAAGAACCATAGACGACTAAGACAGGGTATCATTTCCCAAAGAAATAATTAAGCAGTGAACTATGACATGTAGAGAGGGATAGCCAATGCTTCTCAGAGCCAATATTTATCATCAAAAGTAGTTTTACAGCTTGTTCAAACAATTTCATGAAACACACTTTCTGTCTCAGTGTCTCAGATGACAACTTAATTTGTGTCTAAGAACTTATCCCTGGGCTAATAAGAAGCCTCAAAGACAAGACTTTTTGATGTTGTATATTGGATGAAGCCTAAAGAAAAACTTTTAAATAAGATCATTAGATATTATTAAGAGGATTGAGCTCTATAACAGATAGCATCTTGATATGCTGTGGTAATAGTAATTATTTATTCTTGCATTAAAATTTTCCTCCAATCTTAGCAGGTTAAGGCAGTAACTATTATTTCACAGTTTCTGTAGTCAGGAATTCGGGAGTGACTAAGTGAGGCGGTCCTGGCTTGGGATCTCCTATGAGGTTGCAGTAAAAATGTCAGCCAGCGCTGCAGTCTCCTGAAGGCGTGACTGGACGTGGAGTATCAGCTTCCACGCTCACTCACATGGCTGTTGGCAGGAGGCCTCAGTTCCTCACCATGTGACCTCTCCATAGGGCTCCTTGAGTGTTCTCATGACATGCCAGCTGGCTTCCCACAGAGCAAAGGATCCAAGAGAGAGGGTAAGGCAGAAGCTGCAATACCTTTTACAACTTTGTCACATACTGTCACTTCTGCCATAACCTATTCAGGAGAAGTGATTCACTGAGTCCAGCTCACACTCAAAGGGAGAAGAAGGGCTTCCCTGGTGGCGCAGTGGTTGAGAGTCCTCCTGCCGATGCAGGGGACACGGGTTCGTGCCCCGGTCCGGGAAGATCCCACATGCCGCAGAGCGGCTGGGCCCGTGAGCTGGGGTCGCTGAGCCTGCGCGTCTGGAGCCTGTGCTCCACAACGGGAGAGGCCACAACAGTGAGAGGCCCACGTACCGGAAAAAAAAAAATAAAATAAAAAAGGGAGAAGAAGCAGATTCCATCTTTTGGAAAAAGGAGCATGGAAGAATTTATAGATATATTTTAAAACTATCACAGGAGTTTAAGTTCTGTTTGATGAAAAATTTTATGAATCAACTTAGAGTAGAGCATTCGAATGGGAACCCATAAAATCTGGCTTCTCTTCCAGATTTTTAGCAAATCCCTGTGTGAGTATGTACACTGCACAGTCTCACTGGGTCTCATTTGCCCTGTTGAGATGTTTGTGCCTCTTCTAGTTTTAGAGTGAGTCTATTAGTTTAACCTATATGCAGAGATTTCTTCCACCATGTCCACAGCACCAGAAGGGCTGAGCTTGCTGTTCAGATATTTGAAACTAACTTGTGCCCACACAAACTCACAAGTGAACACACTGCTGTGTCTCACAGCCCTGGAGAGTCTACCTGTAGTCCTGGTCAAGAGCTTGGCCTGCTGACGTCCTCTTTTATCACCTGACCTTCTACAGCACAGGTAAAATTCAGGATTGTAAGTATATACCTCTGTAAGTTTTAGAACTGTGTAACTAGATTCAGAATATTTCATTAAACTGAATTTATACAGCCCATCAGCATGCATTCACTATTTTATAGCTCAATCCTTCAAGAAGAGACTGAAATTTTTATAAAGAAGCTTTTCTTCGGGTTTCATCTAATATAACATCAAAAGAGAATTTGTTTTTAATTAAACCAGAATCCACGTGAAGAAAATTCTCAGGAGGTGCTATAAAGGGAAAATAATCACAATAATGGTATGGTGGAATGAATCAGGGCAGGAAAGGAACCCAAGGACAAGGTTGAGTGATACCGTACAGTTTACAGAAGAGCTCAGATAAAGAGGTGATGCTAAGTCTTAAGGACATATTTTCCTATGAGGTGAACCTGGCATTGATACATGATAGAGTTTAATCACAGAGGGATACTTAAAGAAAAGCACCATGATCATCAGCATACTTGAAAGCAAATATTCTTAGTTACAGACATAACTCACAGCTGGCTACTTTCAAATGTTGTTCGCCCACAAAACTTACCAGGTAGCACACTCTCAGTTGTCATTTTCTATGACAAGAATAATGAAGCTAAAACTTTGAAATTGTAAGTGTCAAAAAATGGAGAAAAAACCCAACCCTGTTAGTCAAGCTTATTTAAACACTGTGCTCTGATTCTTTCAGTTCTCAGAACGGAAACACTTGTGGGTCAGCCCTTGTCTTTACCAGCACAGTGAAATTAACTTAGCTCTTTCCGAAGCCATCAGCATCATGGAATTTGACGGAACGTGGACCACAAAGTCCAAAAGAATTTGAAAAATTAGGCCATGAGTTCTATATTGAGTTTGCTATTGAAATTCATTTGCCAAATTAGCCTTATTTTATCTGAATTTCAGGTCTTCAAATCTAAGCTAATTGGGTTGGAGCTACAATGGACCCAGGAAGCCGTCGCTTGATCACAGAATTGTGGTCAATCCGTGGGGATGCAGAGGGCGCCCTGCAATAGGAAGGAACTGAAGTGCAACCATTGATGCTAACTGGAGAGGGGACCAAGGAAAAGAATTTCTCAAGGCTTCATAAGGTAGAGAGGATGGCCTGATTAGAAGAGAGAGAACATTCTCTTCCTAATTACCTGTAGTTCAGGAAGTTGGACTGCCAACCAAATCCACAGTGGGGAAGCTGAATACTGACCTTGAGGGCATTTTTCAAGGGAGAGAGAGATCTGAGGTAAGCTAGCTTTGCCCAGGGGCTTACAGCAATGTTTTTGCTGGAGTTCCAAATGAATAATAAGCTTAATAGCAGTGTGTATGTTCACAGAGCCTTTCTTCAAAGGCTCTCAACACTGCCTTCGCATTAGGACTTTCTTTTCAATGTTCCTAAGAAGTTGGATGGAAATGGGATGATTCTCCCCATTTTAACCAGAAGCGGTCATTCTCGCCACAGGGATGATTAGGAAGGATGAAATGATTTTACCTTCCGCCCATCGCTTTTCTTACTCTCTCTATTCTAAACACAATCCCTGTTTTAAGTTCCTTTGCCTGGAGCTTTGCCTTTCTCATTCCTTTGACATAAAACCTTGATCTAGGTAACTCCACTTCATCCTTCAGGACCAGCTTAAGCTTGGAAGCCCCAGAGTCCTCTCAAATACCCTATCCTCTTCCTTAAAGCACCGCACACAAGTCTAATGAATGAATTGTTTGTATCTGTTTCTACTTTTCTCACTAGACCGTATATTTAATAAGAACAGGGTTCATGTCTGAACTATCTAACCCTGTATGCTCGAGCCTCTTGTTAACATCATGTAGAGGCTTGAAGTGATCAGATGGAACGCTGAGGGTGACTCTCCATCACTGCGTTATCAGACCAATTATCAGCCTTTGTTTGCAGGAAGCAAGGCTGTCCGTTTCCTAGGATTATAAATTTGAGGACATCGTAGACATTTTAATCCTAACCATCCCCGGTCATCAGTACCAATCACACTGAAGAATGGTTATTACATCTTTTTCTAACTCTAAAAACATGAATATACGAACCAGCTGATTCTGTTAAGCATTCATTCCTACTCTGCCCTTCAAAGCTAACATGCTACTTTGTACCCTTGATCCTAAAAGACTTTTCTTCCATCGTTATTGAGACATAAACGACACATCCTAAAAGTTTCATGGCTCCCAGCTCAACGCCCCCCCGTATGCTCTCCCCCAACTACTCTGTTAAACTATGTCCATTTCTTTCTTCAAGATGTTATTCAACATTTGCCTTCTTCCCCAGGCATTCCTATATTCACTTCACCAGATTCCAATAAGCACCATCACTTCTGGCCTGCCAACAGTCACACGTCTCACTACGTAGGTAGGTGTAGTCGAGTTTTTAGTATGTATGTACGTTGCCGATAATTTTACTTGCGTTTGCTCTGTTTGCTGCTTTGATTCGTAAGTGACTTCAGGGCAGAACTTCTAGAGCATGTCTCCTGTCACTTCTCATAACCCCTCATGTACTCTTCACACGTCACATGATGGATGCCCAGCTTATGACCACTGATGACCAAGCTGCCTAGGGAAACAAGATTCAGCAAAGCTAGGACACGCTGTGTTCCTCACAGATAAGCTTGTAGCCTGAGGAAGATATCACTAAAATACTCCGAGGACGCTAACGAGGCACAGAATTACTTTTGCTTTCTTTTTGAGGATTTGTAAGGAATCTTTTCCTACTTGGTGCTACATTAGGAAGGGATTAATCAGACACCCAGACACATCTGTGTGTACACTGGCTATAAAGTGTGCAACTCCTGGGTTAATAGAAACTTGTCAGCTTCAGGACTCCTGGCGTTAAACACAACCCAAGGCTTCCCGGCAAGCTAATAAAAATAAAGTGGAGAAAATGATATGCTTTAAGAAGAAGATTTAACACCAACTGTAATAGAAACTAGTAAAATAATGTTAGAAAGAATTTTCTAATTCTATTATTTTGATATAGCAAGAGCTTTTTAAAATTTTTTTACTTTTTTAAAACATCTTTATTGGAGTAAAATTGCTTTACAACGTTGTGTTAGTTTCTGCTGTACAACAAAGTGAATCAACTATATGTATACATATATCCCCATATCCCCTCCCTCTTAGCAAGAGCTTTTGATTTGCCTTCAAAAAAAAATTTTTTTTTAAACATTAGCACCAAACAGAAATTAAATAATTCCACAATTACTGATCAGCTCAAAGGAGGAAATGCTATTTCTCCTTGTTCATTAGGGAGGAAGTGTTTTCAAGGCAATACTACATAATGGTTTGAGTACAGTTTGGCCTCTGGAGCCAAACTGCTCTGGTTCAAATCTTAGGAAAAGTCTTACTAGCTGTGTGATTCTGGGAAAGGTACTTAATCTCTCTCAGCAGAGGGGTGTTTATCCATAAACTGATAAAGATAACTGTAACTAACTCATTGGATTGTTGCAGCAAATGAATAAGTTAATACATATAAAATTGCTTTGAACCATGCCTGGCATATGAAAATGCTAAGTGTTAGCTGTTATTACCACCGCCACCATCCTCACCACGCACTACCACCTACCACAGTCACCCCTACAACCCACTATGACCGCCTGCCACCCAGCCATCATATACCACTACCATCACCCACTATGACCACCCCTACCATCACTCACCACTACCCACGAAACATTATCACCACACATACCATCACTAACCACCACTCACCTCGGTCACCTCACAAAACCCACGATGGCTACCACTCAACCATCATATCCCATCATCACTGCCATCACCAATCACTACCCACTATTACTACCCTCACTATGACTCACCCACCATCACCACCTACCACCAACCGACCCCCACCATCACCCATCACCCACCATAACCACTCCCGTTATCTATCATGATCACCCATAACACCTTCATCTTTCGCCGCTGAGCAGAGGCCACAGAAGTGGCTGGGAAGTCCTTTGTAATCACGTCTTAGATATAAAGACTTTGAAATAAAGATGTAAAGACAAAGAGCTTTGAGATCCCAAGGAATCTGTTTATGAGGGTCTTCCCATTTCAAATGCCCTAATACTCTTGTAAGGATCACAGTAACAATGCCAACTAACACAACTGTAGGCTTACTACATTTCTGGCAGTGTGCTAATCTGAGTTCTCCATGGATTATTTCATTTAAGCCTCAAAACAACTCTGTGAGTTATATGCAACCCGCGAGGCTAGGAAAGTTTTAGTAACTTGCCTAAATTCACAGAGCTAGCGATGGAGCCATATCTGAACCCAAGATACTCCAGCCTCCAGCCCAACCTCTTCCATGTCATTCTGCTGTGACTGAGCCACTCTATCTCCTCTAGGTGCTCAACAAGATTCTAATTTTTTCTTTTTCCATACTTGCCATCTCTCTCTCTTTCATGCTCTCCCCTGTGACAGTCCACTCCTACCATTTCAACTGCAGGTGACCCGCAAGTCTACTCGGTCCCAATCTGTTGCCCGATTGATCTCTATCCTATTGCCCCAATTAGGGGCATCTCCATTTGGGGTTTGCAAATCATTACCTGAATCACACAAACTCATTACCCTCCATCTCAAACCATTTTCTCCTTTTGACCATCCTTATTGCTTTTCTCCCTACCCTTAAATCTCTAAGCTTCAGGACTTCCCTGGTGGCATAATGGTTAAGAATCCACCTGACAATGCAGGGGACAAGGGACACGGGTTCAATCCCTGGTCCGGGAAGATCCCACATGCCGTGAAGCAACTAAGCCCATGTGCCACAACTACTGAGCCTGTGCTCTACAGCCCGTAAGCCACAACTACTGAGCCCGCGTGCCACAACTACTGAAGCCCGTGCACTCCAGAGCCCATGCTCCGCGGCAAGAGAAGCCACCGCAATGAGAAGCCCGTGTACCGCAAAGAGGAGTAGCCCCCACTGGCCGCAACTAGAGAAAGCCCGCGTGCAGCAATGAAGACCCAACACACACACACACACAAAATCTCTAACCTTCAGTGACTTCTGTTCCTTTTCTCCCAACATACCCAGGGCCCAGCCACCAGAGTCATCGCCACCAGCGAGTCCTGTAAATTCTGTCTCTGCAATTTATTTCCAGCTGATCTCCTCCATCCCATTCCCATCACCACCATTATAATTCAGAAACTCATTATCCTAACCTGGGCACAGAAGCTCCCAGTGGTTGCCATCAATCTCTCTTCTTTCCCAGTTCTCTGCACACTGAATCAAGACAAAACGCTTCAGCTTGGCATTTAGATTCTCCCTAGTATAGCTGCCTACCTACCTTTTAAACCTCGTCTCTTACCACTGTCAACCATGTATCTATCCTCTAGATCAGCCAATCCCTGCGTTTCCTAAGCATGTGTGCTTTAGCTCTCAGGCCACTGTTCAAGCTTCTCCCTACATGGATCACCTCTTCTGCATCTCTGCATCTGGAAATCTGACCCTTCAAAGCTCATCTCTAATATCACCTCCCCCAGGAGGCTTTTTCTGATCTCAACAGGATGTGAGCTTCCCCTCGTGAAATCCTCTATCACTCTGTCCCTACCTTACTCCACTCCTTATTACAGTGACCTCTCTCCATGCCTGTTCCACTTACTAGACTGTTAATCTTTCAATGCAAAAGCCAACATCCTTTGCCAAGACCAAATGTGGCCTTTATATAATAGAGACACAATAAACATTAAAGTGCACATATCTTCCTACTGATGGTCTAATAGATTTGCTAGAATGTATTGCATTATGAAATCGTACTGCAGAGAATATATTAAAAGACATAAAACAATCTGAAAGCAAAGAGGGTGGACCAAATGCTTTTGGTTTAGAGTTTAGCTGAATATGGTAGTACCTAATAAGCATAAGGAAGTTTTGGAATTTGGCCATCCAGGTAAGACCATAGCCAGTGGACTCCTCTACCTTCATAACCCATGTGGACAGTCCCACTAATTGACTCATAAGGCACTTGATCTTGACTGTGAAGGTGGCCAACATGAATAAATGGGTCCTGCCTGTATCTGGTTTGTGTCATACAGTCTATTTACATAATGTGGTGACATTTATGAATCCTTAAAATCTATTTAACAAAAAATTTCCCTTTATTACCACAGTAACTCTGCATTAATTCTGGACATGCAATCATCTGGATTAGAAGTAAGACAGACTATTAGAGGATGCTCTGAAACTGGCCTCAGAGGAAGAAAATGGAGTGTAGCAATGCTGATGATGGACAGACAGGAGGGACAGTGATGAACACGCAGAGAGAAGCAGAAGGCCCGAGTTCCTAAAAACTTGGCTGGATGAGTCCCAGGGGAAAAAGAGGTAGACATCTCAAGGTCTGTCACCAAGTCAGGAAAGGGGAAAAACCGGGACAATGGAAACCATTCAAGTATTAAGAATAGAGTGCATTATGGTGTAGGAAAATAAGCACGGGGGGGTGGGGAGGGGAAGGAAGACAAGAACACATGGGAATATAATGATCACGTCACACCAATATATATATATATACACATATATATATATATATATGCATGTGTGTGTGTATATATATATATATGTTTTTTTTTTTTTTTTTGCGGTACGCAGGCCTCCCACTGCCGTGCCCTCTCCCGTTGCGGAGCACAGGCTCTGGACGCGCAGGCTCAGCGGCCATGGCTCACGGGTCCAGCCACTCCACGGCATGTGGGATCTTCCTGGACCGGGGCACGAACTCGTGTCCCCTGCATCGGCAGGTGGACTCTCAACCACCGTGCCACCAGGGAAGCCCCATCGCCAATATATTTTTAGGTGAATTCTCATAGTTAGAAAAATCGGCATGATTGTTTATTAGGTGCAATCCCTCTTTGTGAACACTTAACCGGCCCAGCTGGATTTGTTGGCCTGAAACTCCAAACTGGGAAAAGGGAGAACTATTTTAACTATAACATAAATGTAAGTGAATTAGTATTTTAGCAGAATCTAGGGAGACAAGGTACAGTTTTAAGAAAGTAGTTTACTTATTTTACACAATATTCAGCACATTAAACTAGTGAAAATACAGAATTTGTGTCAACTTGGAATTCACTATAAATGAGAGGTGACTTGTATCAATATTAAGAAGAATAATATTTAGGGTTTCCATAGCAATTTTTTTCTCCTGGGAGTTTAGTTACCTTTAACAGCGATCAGTTATTCCTGATTTTTATTCATCCATCCATCCATCCATCCATCCATCCATCCATCCTTCCTTCCTTCTTTCCTTCCATCCATCCATCCATCCATCCATCCATCCATCCATCCATCCATCCATCCATCCTTCCTCCCATCCATCTATCCATCCATCAATCCATCCATCCATCCAACCAACTAATAGTCTAAGGATCTGGAGGCACACCTGCATTTAATTCTGTGAAACAGGTGAGATCAAGATATTAATAAGCCCCCTCTTTTAGGAGAAGAGGTACAGAGAGATGACAAGCCCAAGCCCACGCAGTGAGTTCCTTGCAGGCTCTGGCACTAGAGCTCAGGACTGTCCATTGGATTCTACTCTTGATCCTTGTCTAGCCTGATTCTCCCTGAGATTTTTCTTCCAGCTGCCACCTACCTATAGAATCTATCATATTTATGGAGAAGAAGCAGTGCAAAGGATTTCCTTTTCCTAGTATCCACCACAATTATGCCATCCTAGGTCTGAAAAACATGGAAAACTGAGACTCACTGTTCACGAAGACGGCAAACCTCAGGAAGGACAGGTAGCGCTCCCCTTCAATGGGGTTCCAGCCGACATCAGGGTATCCTTTGGCCAGAAGCATGGGGCAGCTCTGTAGGCCACAGCCTGCCAAGTAGGTCACCACCTGCCAAGAACAATACAAAAGTAAGTGCCCAGGTTTTTTTTTTTTTTTTTTAATGTAAGTTTTTTACATAGCTATAAGGCAGGCAAAATTCTGGGAACTGAAGGGCTTTCATTTACCTAGAAGCTAGAGAGAGCCCAGGGCTTTCCAAGTAAATAATTTAGTAGATTTGAAATTGGAACCTTTTATTCTTTTTTTTTTTTTTGCGGTACGCGGGCCTCTCACCGTTGGGGCCTCTCCCGTTGCGGAGCATAGGCTCCGGACGTGCAGGCTCAGTGGCCATGGCTCATGGGCCCAGCCACTCTGCGGCATGTGGGATCGTCCCAGACCGGGGCACAAACCCATGTCCCCTGCATCGGCAGGCGGACTCTCAACCACTGCGCCACCAGGGAAGCCCCCTTTCATTCATTTTTGTTTCCAAGCAGTTGACGAGACTGGTGATCACTGCTATGTAGGAACACTCCACGTGCTATAGTTCCATGGATTTTCCAGTTCTGGCAAGAGGGATCTGCCATTTAAAAGGAGGCCTAAGTAGGGTGTCTCTGGGGAGGCAACAGTGGATGCAGGCTGGCCATGTTCATTTGGCCATGCTATTTCAAGACCAAAATGTTCAGTCACTGGTTGACTGGGTGGGCCTTCAACTAATCAGGGGTCCCTAGGTAAGTTCTGGCTCAACAACAGCTGTCCCAAGTCAGGAGCTGAGACGTTCAACGTGGGACGGCTAGCAAAGAGGTCATGGCCACTTAAGGACTAGGATGGGTAGTGTGTTCTCTTCACTTCCAGGTTACCAGACACTTAGCAGAAGATCTCAGCTCTGCGATCTGGTAGAATATTTTAGAATCTCCCTACTTTTCAGAAGGTACCAGGCTAAAAGCTTAGCAAATAGACCTCCTGTGCTTGAAAGGCAGTTGTCATTCTAATTTAGCCTCTGATGTTCTATGTACGTGGGGAGAAGAGGGGAATCCATCGTGCTGCTAATCCCCCAAGTCAGGATGGTGTTTTCAATGTTTAGTCCCCAGGGCCCAGCACAGAGTAGGGGCTCAACAAACACACATTCGGCAAATGACTCATGTATTTGCTGATAGCACATACTCTAAGTCATTTTGAAAGAATGATGGATCTAAGTCAAAACTCAGTAAGAAACTATCATCACACTTCTTCCTACTTAAAGGAGCAAGAATATTATTATGCTTGGAGTTTAGATTTTGTTTGGTCTTAAAAATGTCTGGAAAAGGGCTTCCCTGGTGGTACAGTGGTTAAGAATCCGCCTGCCGATGCAGGGGACATGGGTTTGAGCCCTGGTCCGGGAAGATCCCACATGCCGTGGAGCAACGAAGCCCATGCGCCACAACTGCTGAGCCTGCGCTCTAGAGCCTGTGAGCCACAACTACTGAGCCCGCGTGCCTAGAGCCTGTGCTCCACAACAAGAGGAGCCACCACAATGAGAAGCCCGCGCACCGCAACGAAGAGTAGCCTCCACTCGCCGCAACTAGAGAAAGCCCGCGCACAGCAACGGAGCCCCGATGCAGCCATAAATAAGTAAATAAATAAAGTCCGGAAAAGCATTAATAAAAGCAGGAATTAGGCAGAGTTTTCAGGGTTACAGGTGCAGAGCATTTCACTGGCCACAAAAATAAGTGCGTGTGTGTGTGTGTGTGTGTGTGTGTGGTTGCTGTTCCATCTCAGGCCTGATTCCTGCTGGGATACATAGAAGGGTGGAACGGAATGGCAGCATTCACTGGTCCTTCGCCTTCTCCCCCAGGGACCACACTTGGGGCATTTCCTGACACTGGTCTGAGTAAAGCCTGCGCACTGTGCTGAGCCACGAGAACCACCTGAAAAGGAGGCAGCAACCCCATCCTCCTCCTCTACAGATCTCCCTGGGTCCCCTTTCTCCCCTCTCCCTGTCTCCTGGCCTCCACTCAACATATCTTGCATCTTCTGAGGGAGGCTTGTGGTCCTTGTCGAGCAGTATCAACTGAACAGGTGAACGAGGCTGACGCTGGGATGCTGGGCACTGAGGCTTGTGGCATTGTCTTGTCAAAAGAGAACCGTTAACTGCTTTTAAATACAGGTGTCAGTTATCATCACAGCACCCAAATAAAACCCGTGATATTTATTGCTGTCTAAATGTGTGAAGAGCTGAGCCTGACTGAAGTCTGTCCCACAGAGGCAGAGGCCAGGAATACCCAGGGCATTTATGGAGCAGCTATCACATATCATGCCGCTGGGTGCACAGCTGCTGAGTCCCTGTGTGTATGGGGGCAGGGGGGTTGTCTTGTTTCTGTTCCAGTCAGTTCTTCTTATTGAAACCAGAAAGTGTTTTCTAACATATAAACGGTGTTGTGTTGCTCCTCTGCTTGAAGCCCTCCAGTGGCTTCCGTGGCTCCAGGCTCTACAGGGAGGTCCCATAATATAATAGGTAAGAGCACGGCCTCTGGAGCCCCGTGCTTTTGACCCCTGGCTCTGACACTTACAAACCCCACGACACTGAGAATGCTCCCTAATCTCTCTGTGCCTCAGTTTCCTCTCCTATAACTAGGGCAACAATAAAAAGGCTTGTCCCGAGGGTCATGTGAGTTAATTCCGAGTGGGGTACGTCACACAGTGATTCCGGAGGAGAGTGGACTTCTGTTATTAGCAGCGATGGCAGCACAAGGCCCATTCCTTTCTGCTCGCACTCTGCACTCTGGTCACACCCAGCTTTCCGAAGTTCAAGCACGCCACGCTCTCCTCTCTGAACTTCAAACATTCCTGGCACGCGCTTCCCCGCGATGTGACCGAGTAGCTTCTGCCCACGCTGGGGGTCAGCTCTTTGCTGAGGGCCTTTTCTGATCCCCTTGTCAGGGTCAGGGGCCCACTCCTAGGTGCTCCCAAACGCACCACGCGGTGGACGACCTTCTCCTTGTCCCCCTACTAGATTGCTCCTCTCCGTACTCGGGAAGTTCACTGGCAACCTCGTCAGCTGTCTAGTCAAGGAAACAGTCCCAAGACAGGACAAATGACGGAGGCGAGGCGGCCTGACCCCCACCAGGAGTGCACTTCACAGTCCCGACGACGTGGGGTAGCCCAGTTTCGTCTCCTCTGTCCACGGAGGGGACATGTGTGGGCCCTCTTTCTCTTTAGAGTAATTATACCGTTTTCTGTCATGTCGCTTTCTTTAGTGTATCAACATGTAAATTCGATGACACAGAACTTTATTAGGAACCACAGGTCTCTGGTGGGCCCATGCAGACCAGTGAGGCTGGGCCTTCACACAAAAAGAACACACATGTCCACATGTCCATGTCTGTGGAGCTGGCGAGCCCAGACCACAGGAGATGCTTGGTCCTAATTATCACACAGCTGCCAGTGACTCACATCCATATATATATATATACGTAATATATATGCGTGTATATATATATATATATATATTTTTTTTTTTTTTTTTTGCGGTTCGCGGGCCTCTCACTGCTGTGGCCTCTCCCGTTGCGGAGCACAGACTCCGGACGCGCAGGCTCAGCGGCCATGGCTCACGGGCCCAGTCGCTCCGCGGCATGTGGGATCCTCCTGGACCAGGACACGAACCCGTGTCCCCTGCATCGGCAGGCGGACTCTCAACCACTGCGCCACCAGGGAAGCCCCCCCCATATTTTTGTCACACGCTAAAGAGGTTCTGACAGAGACCCAGACTTCCGTCTGCTTTTCCTTGGCCTGGCTGTGCTGTAGGCAGTGGGGAGCAAGCACAGTGCCTCCCCAGGGCCAGTTACCTTCTCGAGGTCTGGTTCCTCTAAGCCCAGCGCTAACTCATTGTTGTCCATCACAGAGGAAGCAGCCACGTCCAGCGGGGTGGATCCTCTCATGGACGGGGAGGCTGAGGAAGGAGGAGAGAAGGAGAAAGAAAGAGAGAAAGAGGCCATCTAGCGCTGAGCTGAGGTTGCAGTGCACAGTAATGGCCAGGAGAGGGCAGCAAACACAAAACCTGGATCACATCGCTGTCCCCCGAGGGGGGCTGCCCACCCAATTTAAGAACAGCTCTATGTGCTATCTTTCCTCCCCACACTCATTACTGATTGTGAACATAGCTTCAGTTAGAAAATCAGTTCATGGGATCAGCTGGGACCACGTATTTTCAAGCGCTTTTCTAACATGGAGGTTCTTGGGCCCCCATTTGGTGATCATTCAAAAGTCTCAGATGTCACTTGATCCACTAAGCTCACATAACTTGGCCATTTCTGGGGTCACCACCTAGAGTTAAAAAAAGCCTCAAACAGAATTAGCTCTTACAGTTAAATCAGGTCACCAACGTTGTCTTTCGTTTCTTTTGTTTGGTTCTTAGGCTAGAACTGAGAAAAACTTCAGGTGGCATTTTATAAAAAGGTTGGTCCGTGTATGGCTGCATTTGATAAACAGGAAAACTGAGATCTCAGATTTCACGTGCACGTCACGTGTGTATTTGTGTCTTCCACACATTCATCTGGTTTACATCCACGACAGTGAGGGAGGCATGTGCATGCGTGGGTTTTCTAGCAGTGGTGATGGATTTCACTCTTTGCCCATAGTTGCTCCTGGCCCGTCTGCCTTGCAGCTACGAACGCACTGGCTGGTTGGCTGATGGGACAGGCATGCAGCCCAAGAGGGGATTGGATCCATGACCTTGGTCTCGTGAGCACTGCTCCCTGGTCAGCTGAATGGGCTGGGAGGCGCTGTATCCCCAGACTACATCCACAGTCTCAGGCACCATTTCATACACCATGAGCCACTGGTCTCCAGAGAGAAGAGTCGAACTGTGGCTATGCTGACGCAAATCTGTCACCAGCGCTGGTCGGCAGCGACCTCTCTACTTAGGTTGGAGAGCGGAGACATGGTGTTATTATCATCTCACCTGTTTTTAGATCAGGCAGGGTTCCTTCTTATATTTAAAAATACCATAGCATGCATGTGACTTCTTTCCCTTTATTGCCTGAGTGGTCAGCAGGGGGAGGGTAACCTCTGAGCCAACAGCAGACGTTATGATGTGACCTACCTAGGCCAACACTGCTATTCTCCAGCAGGTAACTGAGATGCTCAAACATGGCCTTCTGATTTTGTCGGCTAATTCGACAGAAATAGCACAGGAAGCGGCAACAGCTAGCAACCATCTTTGGAAAGGCAATCTGTAGGGAGAAGTAGAAAGTGTCAGGGAGAAGAATCTATCACGAGGCCTTTCTGAAAAGGCTGACTTCAAAGAGTCTTAGGGTGAAGGCTTGCAAGCTGCCAACAGTTTGGAAAATGAATTTTCTCCTTACTTCCAGATGGTTCCAAGACTGATTCATAGGAGGGACAGAGAATACACACCTAAAAGAGGCTTCTAAAAATACTGAGAGCTAATTATAATTCCTGAAGTATCTTTTCTTTCAAAGAAAATAGATGTCAAACCAGAAACCCAGTCATCCTTACATGTCATGAGAAACTGTACAACCCTACATCAGACTATTCTAACTAGGAAGGGAGCAGACAGAAAGGCAGATGGGTGGTCACAACAAACAAGACCCAAAACTATGATCAAACCTGAGTCTTCTGGGTAAAGATTGGCTCCTACAGTTGTAGAAGTCCCCAGAGCATCACCGTCTCAGACTGTGAGCCTTCCCCTTACTTCTGTCCTTGATAACTACTCTCCTATGGGCTCCTATAGTACTCGTAATATGATTCTTACAATTTAGCACTGAGATGCCAATTTCTATTACCATCTACAGTGCTTGGCTTCTCTGCGTAACAAAGTAATTAGCATCTCCAGGGCTTGGCCACATCTTCCGTCCGATCAGTCATGCTCAGTAAATGGTATCAGTGTTGGCTCAGGACCCTAGAGAGCCCTTAATTTCTGCCTTTAGAGTCATGGAGGCTCTGGAAGCTCCAGTCTGCCTGCCTGCTGAGGCGTCCAGACATTTGCTCAGGGATCTCCTGGAGAGGGTCCACTTTCAAAAGAGACCGGAGGGAAGGAAGTGAGGAGGAAAGTAAGCCTGGCTCCTCTTCCTACCTCACAGCCCTCACCTGTCAATACTGGTGGGGCTGCTTTCCTAGGATCAGGCACTTCGGAATCTCCAATATTTGAAAACACACCCCATCTTCTGCCTTCAGAAGCTCTCTAGCTCTGAAGAGGACCCAGACAAACTGGGATACAGGCCCAGGTGGGCCCAATCGGCACTCCCTGCCCCTTGGCAACAGGAGCTCCCCCTGACAGCAGGCTCCTTACGGGGGAGCTGGCCAGGAATTCCAGCATCGTCAGGAACTTGGCTCAGAGAGGAAACACGCGTACTCTGGCGGGAACACTGCCAGGATCGTTATTAAAATCGTGTTCTCCTTTAGAACAGCCTTCTCCTGACACAGCACCAAACACAGCAGGCTCCTAAGTGGGGCCAGAGGCATTCCATCTCCGAAGGAGCAGGGCTGCAGAGGATGGGAAAGGAGACGAAGCAGCCCAGTGGAATGAGCGAGAAGAGCTCCTACACTGGCTGGACCCCATCTCATGGCTCCTTCCTGGCTGTGTGCTCATCCCCGCCCCCTCCTTGGGAAGAGTCACTAGGCAGTTGGCACCACCTCATGTGTCCCTGCCCAGGGGTCAAGTTCTGGTTAAATTCTCCTCGGAGCATTACCTGAGATTTCTCTGCACCCAGCACGTTCACCATCACCTCCATGACTGTCTCGTGCATGCCAAGGACTCGCATGAGGTTGGGGTGCTGGTAAAACACCTTGTTGTTCATTATGTCTCTAGGGTAATCAGAGAGAGAGGTCAGCCCTTGCTTATTTCAACGCTACGACAATTCAGGGGCGAGAACACACAAATGCACAAACATACTCGGGGTGAAGTAATGTACCTGTGACGTGCTGGAAAGATGCTAAGAAGGCACTAGGTTGGTGAGAATATACATGGAGGGCCTTTCTCTAGCTGAAAGGAATATTTTGTGCTCCTTTATTTCTACTAAGTGCTCTCTTTCTTTGAAATATTTCCTTCTAATGACATTAAACAGTTGTCCCTTGCCTTTTTTGCTTGTAATAGTTTTGAGACAGCTCAAATCACTGGATTTCTCTTCCTCTGTGTGCTAAGGGTCTTCTATTTTCCGTTCTCTTGTCCTTATATCTATGCCTCTATGTACCTCAGTTATCCAAATGGTAGGGCTGTACCCTTTCCTTAAGGCAGTTGTGTATTAGGTACCAATGACATTTTTGGACAGCAGAGCTAAAAAATCAATGAAATGATCAACAGTGAAACATAAAAGGAATTATATTTTTAAGTCATTCAACATAAATTCACATAATAAAGCTGCAGGCAAATCAAAACACAGAAGCAGCCTGCGACGGGGCTGTGGAATCCCTCGCAGGTGGTTACTCTCTGCCCATACCCATTCCCCCAAGGGTTGCAGCTGTTAAGAGGAGACACAATCAGTTTTTAGTGCAGCTGTGTCTACTGCAAGGGCTGGGGGAGAGGCTAATTCTGTGGCTTTTTTCTCTTTCCATAGAAGTCTCTTCATCTCTATTATAAGATTCCTCTTTGGAAATGAATTTAAAAAATGCATGCATCTTCCCCCGACTCCCAGCAAGTGTCCTCAGAGTCCCTGTTCTGGGGCTCAGTGATGCTCCTTTACTCTGCAGGCTCGTGGGTGGTAGGATGGAACATCCAGCGGCAGGAAGGTTGTAGCTCTAGTGCTTGATTTTAATCAAGTAAAACTGTGGGCTGGTCAGTGAGCCTTGTGGGGCTTCAGTTTTCTCACCTGCAAAAGGGAACTATGCTACCTAATTAAAGGAAATCTTTTTGATGTCTAAAATGTGATCTTGCTTGTGGTATATATATACAATGGAACACTACTCAGCCATAAAAAAGAATGAAAATTTGCTATTTGCAGGAACGTGGATGAACTTGGGGGGCATTACGCTAAGCGAAATAAATCAGACAAAGAAAGACAAATACTGTTATGATATCACTTATATGTAGAATCTAAAAAATATAACAAACTAGTGAATACAACAAAAAAGAAGCAGACCCACAGATATAGAAACCAAATTAGTGGTTACCAGTGGGGAGGCGGGGAGGGGAAACATAGGGGTGGGGCAGTGGGAGGTACAAACTGTTGGGTGTGAGACAGGCTCAAGGATGTATTGTACAACACGGGGAACTTAGCCAATATTTTGTAATCACTGTAAATGAAAAGTAACCTTTAAAAATTGTATAAAATAAAAAAAATTTTTAAATGATGAAAATAAAAATAAACAAATAAAATGCCATCTTTCTGGTGACGTGGCTTCTAAGGAAGAGCCACGAGCTGCTGTCATGGGGAAAGGGTCTCAGAGAACCGAAGAAAATGACTCCACATCAGTCCTGAAAAAAGGGAGGAATTGGGCTGTAATTTTTCAGAGGAAGTCTCAGAAGATCTCCAGTCAAAAACTGAAGCGCTCAAAACGTTTCTCTCTTGTGGAGCTGAACACACTGCCCCTTCCTCTGGATTTTTTCATTGCCTCCCTGGGGCTACTTTTATCAGATTCAAACTAAATATCTGCTTTTCTCCAAGATTCCTCCCCACTTCTTCTGGCCATGCCCCTTCATCCCCAGTAGCCCACTGTCTGGTCTCTCAGGTTACCGAAGGTGACTGATTTAACGAGCACATAATCCCATGAGGAGTGAAGTCAGGATGGGGGCACACGTAGGTTTTATGTGATTTGATTCCAGAACTGCCATGTAGCAAGTTGAACCATTTTCCCACCGGAAGTTTCTTTTTTTTTTTTTTCGGTATGCGGGCCTCTCACTGTTGTGGTCTCTCCCGTTGTGGAGCACAGGCTCCGGACGCGCAGGCTCAGCGGCCATGGCTCACGGGCCCAGCCGCTCCACGGCACGTGGGATCTTCCCAGACCAGGGCACGAACCCGCGTTCCCCGCATCGGCAGGCTGACGCTCAACCACTGCGCCACCAGGGAAGCCCTCCCACCGGAAGCTTCCTGGAGAACCTGCCCTTGATGGGAATGACCTACCCCAGCCCGTTGATCATGAGCAGCTCCTCCTCCTTGCCCATCCGGACACTAAGCAGGCAGCGAATCTGGCCCAGGGCAGCCAGGAGGCTGATGGTGTCGCTCACGGAGGCCTGGCTGATGGTGTAGGTCTTCCGCAGAGCCTGCAGCAGCTCCCCGATGCTGTCGTACTGCCTCCGCAGGAGGTTGAACATCATCCGAACCAGCTCTGCATCCTGGATCTGGTCCTCCTGGGCCCAGCAGATCATGGTCTGTGAGATGAGCTCCTTCAGCGTCGCTAGAAGGACAAGAGGAAGGACCAGTACTGAGGCTGTCAAGGCTCAGGAGAGCTGCATACTTCCGCCACGTCATTCAGTGATAACACACATCATCAGCTGGGCAGGGTTAAAAAATTCTTTTTTTAAGGGTGGGGTATGGCAGGTAGAGAAGTAGAACATATTACCAAAAGGCAGGACCGTGAGCCGTACTATAAGAAAAGAGTATCTCCACTTTGAATTGAGAAACCTAAATATTCTATTTGGATTAAATGACATTAAATGACCTTTGAATGATGCTGGATGTAGAAGACGAAATAAGACGCCTTCTTGCCTTCAGGGTGCTCACAAGCTGGTTCTTTACATTTTCATTTTGACTTAAAAGTTACATTTTATCTTTATTTTATAATATAATGTAATATGCACTAACATGGATGCAAGCCCCACGGGATAGAGTGGGGAGTGAGTGATTCTGGATGGATGAAAACATTAAGAAGACATTGGTCACTGCTTCTTTAGAGTAAAGCACTATTAAGTGCTGGGATTTCTCTACCATAACTGCTATTCTCCACGTGTTCTAAAGATACCACGTACCACGAACTGAGTAAGCCATGCCATTGACTCAAGAACTCTAAAATATATTTGAGTTGACACAAACATAAAAGTACATTAGGGGATGCAGAGAAGTAGACTGACAACACTCTTTTAGGTCCAAAGACTTTGCAACACTGGACATCTGGTTGTGTTGTCCTGGATCTTTTTTTTTTTTTTTTAGGTACGTGGGCCTCTCACTGTTGTGGCCTCTCCTGTCGCGGAGCACAGGCTCCGGACATGCAGGCTCAGCGGCCATGGCTCACGGGCCCAGCCGCTCCGCGGCACGTGGGATCTTCCCGGACCGGGGCACGAACCCGTGTACCCTGCATTGGCAGGTGGACTCTCAACCACTGCGCCACCAGGGAAGCCCTGTCCTGGATCTTTGGCAGGAGTCAGCTGACATTATGTCAGGGACTAATTTCACAAGCATCAAGAGAGAAACCAGTATGACTCTGAATTCAACATTTATCAGGGCTCACGCTGGTTGCACAGAAACACCACTGGCTGCACAAGTAAAGGAAAGACGGCTGAAGTGGGACTCAAACCAGCACTGGGACCTTCAGAGGTTGAACTGAATAGCCCCTGAGAAGTGCTGATGGGCACTGGTGGGGGAAGATGACCAAAAGAGAGAGGTAGATCTGTGCAGGAGGACAGAGTGATGGGGGCCCTGCCAGAATGTCTGGGAAGGCACTGCTCACCCCTCTCCATGTCATACACATTTCCAGAAGACGCCCTAACGGAAGTTAGAAATGCTGCTCTTGTAACTTCATCCAAGTCCAGCTCTGCCTGTCACACTCCTGCAAGGTATGGATGGCACCAAGATCGTTAATTCAGACCCAGTGATAAAGGCAGAGCTCAGGGGATGATGAAGGTCACATAGTCTATCAGTGAAATGACTGGGAATAAACTCAGATGGGTGCTCTCGGTAGCCTGTGCCCCATCTTTAACAGTCTCGTTTTCTACTCCACATCACTAAATATGGCAGATATCTGCTCTACATACAGTAATGGCTCATCATAAGGATATAAAAATAGAACTTCATTACCAAAGCTGCAGAAGAGATCTAGATGTAATGGATTAGTTTAATTTACCGCTGTGTCAATCAACCCTGTGGGTGTTTTAGGTTCAGATAGGAGACGTAAGCTGAAAAACTTAAAAAAGGATACCCAAGGCAGAGAGAAGCACAGTTAAAAGATGTTCCTAAGAGATCTCACTAGGCAGGGATTACTGACTAATATCTGTTAGGTTAGATAATATCTGTACTCTCTGAGAGAGAAAAGTTGTTTGTGGTCTAAGCCTGGGCTCCTCTCAGGAACTTGTTTCCTCAGTAGCGAAATGTAAAGGTTCCTGTTTCTCCTACCTAATAGTCACACTAAGGAATAAAAGCAGGACAGAACCATAGACACTCTTGGATGCAACGTCATTTTATCTAGTCCTAGTCCTGTATGTACAGTTCCCTCTTAAGCCTGAATTTGGCCTGAAAGAATTACAGTTCTCAATACTTACAACCACATACTTTGCAGAGATAACACACATCACCACAGTCCCCGCCACACTTGAAAAGCAACCAACAGAGTTGTTAATCAGCTCAAGGGTCATTCCAACAGGGAATTTTACAGATTCATAATGAAACCAAGCAAATATTAGCTTTCCCTTAGCCTGGCTTTCAGATTAATTCAGGATTTGGGCTTGCTCTTAGCCACCACTGACTTAGCAATCCAAATCAACATTTGTAGCCCAGAGAACGAAACATTGCCAGCAAAGCATCTCATGAGAGGGCAAATGGGAAAGGAAAAAGCTATTTTTTTTTTTTTTTTGGAAAGGGCAAGATTTTATTTTATTTTAATATAGTTGATTTACAATGTTGTGTTAATTTCTGCTATACAGCAAAGTGATTCAGTTATACATATATATACATGTATACACACACACACATATATATGTATACACAGTCTTTTTTTAAAGTTTTATTTTCCATTATGGTTTATCACAGGACACTGGGTATAGTTCCCTGTGCTATACAGTAGGATCTTGCTGTTATCCATTCTCTATGTAATAGTTTGTATCTGCTAATCCCAAACCCCCAATCCATCACACCCTCCCCCCCAACCCTCCTTGACAACCACAAGTCTGTTCTCTATGTCTGTGAGTCCGTTTCTGGGAAACAGCTCTTTAACCCGAAAGGGTGGAGCAGGAAACGCCCCACAGGTTCTTCATCCAGGCCAGCCTTCAAGGCACGGATGAGACAACAGGATAAACAATTATCTGTGTGTGACCAAGCTAACGCTCAGTTAAAAAAATGTGACCCCAAGATCCTGACAGAAAGAGCAACTCATCATTGTGTATTGATGGGCAGATGTAATTCAGCCGAAGGCATGACATTTAAGGCCATTCTTGTTGGACAGGGGTTCAAATGGTGAGACCCAGGTCCAGAAAGTGAGAGAAAGAATAACTATGAGAAGAAAACAAATTGGGGGGGGGGGAGGAAACATTCTTAAGAACCCTGAGAAGCATACTTTGTGGCCTGACGTATGCTGAAGACCTAGCACCCACCAAGCAAACGTAGACTGAATCATGAATTTCTAAAGGCCTAAACACTTCTGGGACTGAGAAAATGGAGCGTTATACCCCTGGCAGCAGTGCTGTTGACAATTCCTCAGATTTTAATTAGCTCCCACGAGCCAGCATCAGAGAAGTGTAACCAGGGTAGAAAGGTTAAAAAGAATAAATTTTCTTTTCTTTTCTATTTTATAAAGTAAATTTATTTATTTTTGGCTTCATTGGGTCTTTGTTGCTGCGCATGGGTTTTCTCTAGTTGCGGTGAGCGGGGGCTGCTCTTCATTATGGTGCACGGGCTTCTCACTGCGGTGGCTTCTCTTGTTGCGGAGCACGGGCTCTAGGCGAGCGGGCTTCAGTAGTTGTGGCTCGCGGGCTCTAGAGTGCAGGCTCAGTAGTTGTGGCACACAGGCCTATTTGCTCCGCGGCATGTGGGATCTTCTCGGACCAGGGCTCGAACCCGTGTCCCCTGCATTGGCAGGCGGACTCTCAACCACTATGCCACCAGGGAAGCTCAACACATTTTCTAGAATGTGGTAGGCTCTCCATGTGTCTGTACATCTGGGGATTAAAATAATTAATGCACATAACCATGTCTGGCATATACCATGGGCTTAATAAAGGGTAACCATTATGCTATCTATGCCAGTAGCTATAAAAATGTGATCCACAGACCCCTGGGGTCTCCAAGACCCCTCAGGCAGTTTGCAAGGCCTACTGTATTTGCATAATAATTCTAAGATGTCGTTTGCCTTTTTAATTGTGTGGATAGCAACACTGATGGTGCAAAAGCAGCAGCGAGTAAAACTGCTGGGGACGTAGCACAAATAAAGGCAGCAGCACCAAACTCTATGCTTTCCTGCCACATCCCTGAAACAACGCCCAGGGTCTCATAAGAATGTTCTGAGTGAAATATAAAGATTATTAATTTTGCTAACAATAAACTCTTGAGTATACATCCTTTCAATGTCCGGTCTGACAAAATGGGAAGCATGCCTAAAGCACTTCTGTTGTACAAAGGTCAGTGGTTTTCCTGAGGAAAAACACCTGTGCAATTGTTGTCTTTGTTATGAGCTAAACGAGGTGCTTATTTCATGGAATGACATCTTAATTAAAAGAACGACAAACTATGGTTAATAGTTTGAGTATTAACCATAATACTCTCTTGAGTATCAGAGAAATATTTTCTTAAAAATGAAAGAAGCCTGTCACTTGAAGGAAAACAACTGATAGTACCTATCGCCAAGTTTATCATTTGAGCTTTCAAGTGAAAACTAGAATTTTGCAAAATGTTTATCTGCCACTGTGAATTTGACAGCTTCCCAGCACTTAAAGACTTTTCTGATTAAGTTGTTGATATTAATGAATGATTTAAAACTATTTTATAATAACATGAGTCAACATTTGAAAGCTCTGTAGAACTCAGTGAACCAATAATTTCCCAAAGGTCAATGCATGATGTTACAAAAGCATCATGGGTAACAGAATCCATTTAACATGCAAGATAGACCAATGGATTGTTATGTAACCAAATACAAAAATTTCTTTAATATGATTTCAGATCCCACACAGCAAATTAACTTTTGAGGAACTATTACTTGCTGAGTTTTGACACAGTACCAGAGAAGAATATCCACAATTAACTGAAAAGCCTACTAAAAACACTCCTTCCCTTTGCAACTATATATCTGTTTGAGGCCAATTCTCTAACCAGATATAAGAATTCAAAAAAAAAAACCACCAAAAAACAGAATCTAGCTATCTTCTAAGTCAGACACAGATTTATAAAAATGCAAAACAATGTCACTCATCATTTTTTTAATTTTTAAAAATTCAGCTGTTTTTCATAGAAGTATGTTATTTATGTAACATGTAATGGGTTTACTATTTATTATTATTTAATTTATTTATTGAAGTACAGTTGATTTATAATGTATTAGTTTCAGTTGTACAACACAGTGATTCAATATTTCTATAGATTATACTCCATTTAAAGTTATTATAAGATATTGGTGGGCTTCCCTGGTGGCACAGTGGTTAAGAATCCGCCTGCCAACACAGGGGACATGGGTTCGAGCCCTGGTCCGAGAAGATCCCACATGCCGCGGAGCAACTAAGCCCGTGCGCCACAACTACTGAGTCTGCACTCTAGAGCCCATGAGCCACAACTACTGAAGCCCGTGCACCTACAGCCCGTGCTCTGCAACAAGATAAGCCACCACAATGAGAAGCCTGCACGCTGCAAGGAAGAGTAGCCTCCGCTCGCCGCAACTAGAGAAAGCCCGCACGCAGCAGCGAAGACCCAACACAGCCAAAAATTAATAATAACAAAAACCCCCCATCATTAAAAAAAAAAAGATATTGGCTATATTCCCTGTGCTGTACAATATATCCTTGCAGCTTATGTATTTTATCATAGTAGTCTGTACCTCTTAATCCCCTACCCTATCTTGCCCCTCCTCTCTTCCCTCTCCCCACTGGTAACCACTAGTTTGTTCTCTGTATCTGTCAGTTTGTTTCTGCTTTGCTATATTCATTTGTTTGTTTTAGTTTTTAGATTCCACATATAAGTGATAATACACTGTATTTGTCTTTCTCTGACTTATTTCACTAAGCATAATTGGGTTTATTATTTTTAAAGGAATTAACAAATAATCATTTTCCCATAAAACTGATAATTAGAATGTAAAACAATTCTAATTCAGTTTTAAATGTGTTAACGTGATAGATATAATCCTCATAAACGAAAGCATTTGGGGATCCTTGGTAATTTTTAAGAGCATAAAGGGGTCTCAAGACCAAAATTTAGAGAATCAGTGGTCTCTATAAAAGGCCTATGTTAGGTGATGGCTGTGATTGGAAAGCAAAGCTTTCCCTACAGCTAAGATGAAACCCTGTTCCATTAGGCTATGTGATTCTAATCGAGTGGCTGAGACTCGAACCTTGAAAAGTGCAGCTTAGGAAGCTTTCTCTGTTTGTTTCTGGATAGGAGGTAGATTAAATGAGAGTACAGAAAGAGTAAGACAGCTCACATTGAGAATTAAAGTGAAGATTAAAGAATCATTATCTCGAAAGTTGAATCCCGGCAGTCGGCAAGGGGCCCAGCTGTTACTCATTCATCACCAAAGGGCTTCCCGCCAGCCTGAAGGGCCCTAAATGCTTCCCTCTTCCATTTGGGTTGAAGATCAGTCACCTTGGGGGCAAGGAGGGGGCCGGGTATCTTTGATACGGAGGCTGCTGGACCTTCTGCAGCCTGCTCTGCGGCCAGTACAATGGGGTACACAGAGAAAAGGTGGGCTTCAGGCTGCAGAGGGAGGCATTAAACCTCTGCCCCCGACATTAGCTTACCTTTCAGCGAAGACTTCACTCTCATTAACGCTGGCAACCAGGGCTGTCAATTCCAGAAGGCTTTGCTCTGGAGGCCACGTATATCTAGGCCTCAGGACAGACGTCACTCACCTGTTTCTGGCTCTCCTCATCTTAGTAGCTGAATTACCTCCAGTTGTGTCCCTCCTAAATAAGCTTATTAATAATAGAACGATAATTTCTGTTATGTGCCCAATTTTGAGTAAAGAACTCTATATGAAACTATTTCAAGACACAGTAATTACCCACAGCAGCCTAGCTGGGAAAACTAAGTACATACACGTGAAGAAGAAATAAAGTGTAAAATAATGGGCGAAACTGTGTTGCCTAAGACATTTAGAAATAAGACAACTTATAAGAAGGTACAACTTCCATTGTAATACATATACCCAAAAGAAATCAGAGAAGAGAAATGATCAGATCTTCCCTTCTTACTTTTTTCCCTAACGAGTCCTTTATCTAAAGTTCTTTATGTTTCTAGAATAGGTCCACATTACATGGAGACTAAAGAATAAGGGAGGGAAAAGTTCTATCGTGAAGTTAAGAGGGCCCCTCCAGGGGAGATACAAAACGATCTGAGAGAAAAGACATTCCAATGGTTTGGAATGCCATTTCCCTTCAAAATATGATTCACACGAGTAGTTCACATAGTAAATACTTATTTTTTTTTTCTGGTATCAATGGGAGAGTGCTGGCAATTTTGGAAGGATTTTCAACAAAGCAAACGGAGGCGATTCTCGAGATATATTTGAATCTCTTTCTTAAGCA
Organism: Aethalodelphis obliquidens; assembly: GCF_003676395.1. Classification (NCBI taxonomy): domain Eukaryota; kingdom Metazoa; phylum Chordata; class Mammalia; order Artiodactyla; family Delphinidae; genus Aethalodelphis; species Aethalodelphis obliquidens. The sequence continues at coordinate 1,595,739 of NW_020837995.1, forward strand.
GAGACAGATACAACTAAATATTGATTTCATTTCTGCTGTTTTTCTAAATTCATCTTTGGAAACGCTGCCCTTTAATGACTAAAGACACTCTGGTGTTCATAAGAAACACATCTCTATGTCTGTGAGTCTGTTTCTGTACTTAGAGAACGAATTTATGGTTACGGGAACGGGGCGGGGAGGAGGGGTAGATTGGGAGTTTGAGATTGACACGTCCACATTGCTATATTTAAAATATATAACCAACAAGGTCCTACTGTATAGCACAGGGAGCTCTACTCAATATTCTGTAATAACCTATATGGGAAAAGAATCTGAAAAAGCATAGATACTTGTATATGTATAACTGAATCACTTTGTTGTATGCCTGAAACTAACACAACATTGTTAATCAATGGGAAAAAAATTGCTAAAACTACAAAGAAAAGAAAAGAAATACATCTCCTGAAGGGGGCGAGGCTCTGGGAATAAGGTAAAGGTGAGGCGGAGAGGTCAATCTACTGTTTGCCATCATGTTCTGGCCCCTGTTACTTTCTCATAATGTGCACACACGTCTAATTGCTCCACTCAGAACCTCCACCCCATGTGACAAAATTGCTTCCCCAGTCTTGGTTGCAATGCTAGGATTTTTATCCACCAATTTACCTGTTCCAAGAAGCCCTTGTCAAGTGAACTGGATGGTTCAGCTCATGGGATTTTGAAAAAGCTAGCGTGCTCTTTTCAAAAACGAAAAAGAAAGAAAGATATGTAACCAAGCCCTTGTTTTTCTGTTGAGAGAGAAAAAAATCCTAAGAAACAGAACGGCTTTGGGATGCTAGACGTGTACGTGTGGTTTCCTTGATGATTATAAACGGCTTCGCTTATGAAATTATTAACATTCTGACTCACACCTTACTTTTGTAATTAGTCTAATTAGGGATAGCCAAATCTAGGCAATTATATCAAGTATATGATCTAGAAACCGCATTTTGAATGATTGCTCAGGCTAACTCAGAGTGGAAATATTTCTAAGGCACTGTATTGTTTAGGGAGACTTGATGACTGAAAGGTAGTCTAAAAGAAAAACAGCTACTTCACTACTTAATTTCTCGACTAGTCAGACATTCCACATAAGAAGAAAGGATTAGAGTGTCTTCAAATTAGAACTAGCCTTACTTAGTACACCGGTTTGGGAGCCCAGGTAGTCATTTGTTGGTAAGTTGTTTATTTCCTTCCTCTTGTCACTTTGTAACCTCCTATTGGACCTCAGAACCTCAAGCCCAAACATTCTGTGAACCTAGCAAGCAAATTCTCTGGGGAGTCACCCATCATACGTGGTATAACGCTTTTCTAAATGGTCAAATTACCAGCTTTGCCATGCCAACTACAGTAAGAGAAAGGCCATTTATTCTCACGGTGCAGGTTTAAATTTTTAGGCTTCAGAGGTCTGAAAAGAATCTTTTCATCTCTAAATTTAGACCGCAGTCCAAGTGGCCATCAAACAATGAAGTGCATGCTTATTATCAGAGAGATGCTGGCCACTGGCAAAGCAAATCCCTGCAGCTTACAGATTCCAAACCTATGCTGGTGTTACATTTCTTTGAGTGTGCTCTTAAATCTGGGTCAGTTTGGAAGAAAAAGTGTTCCCAATTACATTGTGGAGAGGGTGCAAACAAAACGGCACTGCCCTTAGTTTAAACTTAGAAAGCAATTTATAATGCTCACACTTACAATGGGAAAAGAAAAATAATTATGTGTCTCTAAATTACGTACACTTATTTTTAAATTCTAGGTGATTAAACAGTCAGCTTGTGGCATGCTGCAAATGCCCTGGAGGCGTAACAGTTGGTCGATCAATTCCGAGTAGAAAGAACAAGTGTATTTTGACCTCTGCTTTCTTCCTCCCTGGGGTAGGGGGAATAATGCCCCTCTACACCCCCGCCAAGATGTTCAGCTCTAAATTCTCAGAACCTGTGAATATGTTACCTTACATGGCAAAGATACTTTGCAGATGTGTTTAAGTGAAGGATCTCGAGATGGGAAGATTATCCCGGGTTATCTGGGTGGGCTCAATGTAACCACAAGTGTCCTTTTAAGAGGGAGGCAGGAGGGTTAGAGTCAGAGAAGGACTCGTGATGACAGAAGCAGAGGTTGGACCGGTAACTGCTGGAGGGGCCACCAGTCGAAAAATGCAGGAGGCCTTTTGAAGTTGGGAAAGGCAAGAAGAGGATTCTCTCCAGAGGACTGCAATGCTACTAACCTGTTTTAGACTTGTGACCTCCACAGCTGGGTGCTAACAAATTTGTGTTGTTTTAAGCCACCAAGTTCGTGGTAATTTGTTACACCAGCAGCAGGAAACTAATATAGTTCCACGGATAGGAAGTCCTGGGTTGAGGATATCTGACTGTTTTCCTGAAGCTCCAAATCAGACTGGAGCATCTCAGTGAGCAAGTACTACAGACCCTGGGACCTGAGAGAGAGCCGGTTTTCTAAATTTTTTATGAGGCAACTGGAGTAAATAAATGACAGGGTTGCTGACAAAAGCAGAGCCTCTCTGGATCTGGCCCAGAGCTTGTGTCAAACGAGAACAACATCAAATGCAGAAAGTACCTGCCGTAGAACCGCTGTGGCCCATTAGATAACGTACACACATCACAGACAGCACCTTCTCTAGTTCCCGTGACACAGCCTTTTGGCCTCTACTCCCCCTCTGAACATCAAGGGTAGAAACGCCTACATCTCAACACTACCCGCTGAGTATATGAAAGATGCTGTAGGTGATGACCATCATGGCATAATGAATACTCCTGACAATGAGCCAGCATCCATTTGACCATCCTTCCTTCTTAACTCTGCTTTTGTACTGATATCTGCCTCTCTGCCTTATGGCCCATGTTCCTCTGTGAAAGGACCCAACACCACTACAAAGGTGGCTCTGTTGACTAAGTCACCAGCACATGTTATTTCCTAGGTCACACTCATCGGTTCATAAGTTGACCCATGATCGAGTTCTCCCATCAAAGGTGATCTCAGGATCCTTGCCTCGAATATCAGGGCAGAAGAAACTTCCTTGCTTTTCCCTGGGACACTGTAATGCATGGATGTAAGGCCCAGAACTACAGCCACCATGCTGGCTGGGGACGTGAGCAGAGCCAAGGGATTAACTCAACCGGGGCCTGGCTCCATCTCTAAACCTCCAGATACGCCAGTCAAAAAAGTCCCTTGTCAGCTACTCTACCTGAATTGGGCTTTCTGTTCTTTTTTGATGAAAGCGTCTGAAATGATAATTGTGGAGGTGAAGTTCTTACGTATGACCTGTGCTTTGTATATTCACTTCAGAAGCTGAGAGGGATACCAACTTCTAAGTATCAGAACATTAAACTGAGCACTGCTTTAGTGAATTCTTATACTCCCTTCCCTTACCCCGTGAAGTAGGAATTATTATTCTCTTTTTTACAGAGAAGAAAACTGAAACATACAGAAGTTACAGAAATTTGCCTAACGTCATAAGTAGTAAATGAGCGAACAGGGATTCAAACCTTGCCTGCTAGAATCTAAACCCATCGACTTTACCATCTTAGCGTTGCTTACTCTCAATAGCTTCATAAAATTCAGAAATAGTTATCTTTATTAATGCTTTATATTTATATTATACTGCTTAGATGGTCTCTTAATAAACTCCAAAATGGATTCAGAAATAAATCCTGAAAATCATAAAGCTTTAGCTCTTTTTCTAACTGACTCTAGCTGGGCACATGAGCTACTCTCTCAGAGCCTTGGACTCTTCACCCATAAAATGAAGTGAACAATATAAACTCCATGTTGAAGAAAATGAATGGGAGTACGGTCTAGTGACAAGAGTGCGGGGTACTTTGTTCCTGCTCTGCCTGTGTGACTTTGGTCAAGATGCTTTACCTCTCTGTGTCTCTGTTCACTTCTATGAAGTCAAGTCACTTGTGGTTTTATATTCTATGATTCTGTGTCTATCCAACCCACTGAGCTCTTAAAAGTATTGTTCTAATTTATTAAAATGGTAAATGAATGCCTATGGCTTCATCGGGTAAAACTGATGAGCACCAAGAATTTTACCACTGCTTTTTTTTTTTTTTTTTTTGCAGTATGTGGGCCTCTCACTGTTATGGTCTCTCCCGTTGCGGAGCACAGGCTCCGGACACGCAAGCTCAGCGGCCATGGCTCACGGGCCCAGCCACCCCGCGGCATGTGGGATCTTCCCGGACCAGGGCATGAACCTGTGTCCTCTGCATCGGCAGGCGGACTCTCAACCACTGCGCCACCAGGGAAGCCCTACCACTGCTTTTTAATGCTACCCAGCTTGCTCTTACCCATGATGTCACCCAGCTTGCTCTTACTAATACTGAAACCTGAGATTGAGGAAGTAAAATCTTAAAATGCCAGCAGTTCCTGACCATGGTGAGGAAGTGGTCATTATCAAAGCATCACTGCACACCGCTAATCACTTACATCGAGGAGATGAGCTGTGGAAACTTGATGGCCTTTCTGATGACTGTCCTGATTGCTGAAGTAGAAAGAGCCCTTCCTATGCCAGGGGTCAGATGGCACAATAACACTCTCCAGATTTAGTTGGGGAGATTTACTGGGGAAAGTCTCATGCCCTCTGTGCTCTGAGCTCCAGAGCTTCCTTGGGGCTGAACGTCTGGTCTGTGTTACAAAGTATCCAAATACTTAGACTTCTGAGCAGAGAAGGTCAGGGAGAAAGTCAAACCCATCCACTCCAAGGAGATTTGGAAAATTCATCATGCTCGTTTCTCTGAACTTGCCTGGTGCCTCTCTGTCTCGGGCTGTGCCCTTGGTGGCACTTTTGCCTCATTTCAGTAGAACAAGGATGCTATTGAGATCACTGAGAACAAGGTTACAAGGCCCTGAAAACCTGAAAGGCAAAGCCTGCAAAGACAACTGGACATTGTTATTCTAAGAAAGAACTGCTCTGTTTACGACGGGGCCCAATGAACAGGCACTGGCTGTCAGACCCCCAGAGACATGTGATGCGCACGCACCCCACTGCTTGGCTCTGCAGCAGGCAGCTGAACGTCTAAGAAAGCACCCAGCTCTCGTTCATCTCAGCTCTTCATTTAATTTTGGGACATGACTCCTTGTTTCCTTCTCTACGGGCTTCCTTGGCTGGGGAATAAGGATAAAAGTTCAGGCTGCTTGCTAGAACATCGTACTTCTCACAACAGTAGTAGCCAGTATTTACTAAGAGCTTCCTGTGTGTCAGACTCTGTGCTAAATGCTGAATCTGAATTTTTACTTAACCCTCATGACCACCATGTAAGAATAGAAAAGACAGACGTGGCAGGAACTGAGTTTCTCCAACATGGATGGCCGTTGTTAGACTAACCCTCACTTTATTTTATTTATTTATTTATTTATTTATTTATTTATTTTCCCAGTACACGGGCCTCTCACTGTTGTGGCCTCTCCCGTTGCGGAGCACAGGCTCGGGACCTGCAGGCCCAGCGGCCGTGGCTCACGGGCCCAGCCGCCCCGCGGCATGTGGGATCTTCCCGGACCGGGGCACGAACCCGCGTCCCCTGCATCGGCAGGCGGACCCCCAACCACTGCGCCACCAGGGAAGCCCCTCACTTTATTTTTTATGTTGGCAAAGAAGCACTTCAATTTAATAAACGAACCAAGGATCTTGTAAATAGGGGGTCTGCTGAGGCAGTGGGGGAGTGAGTGCTGTACAGGAGACAGAGCGTCTCACCTCTCTGCACAACTGGACCCTACAAACTGCCCAGTCTCGCTGGCCTGGCTGCCCTGGACCTTGACTCTCAGGGCCCGCCATATGGGGACAGTCTCGTGGCGGTCGGCTATTTCTGCTAAATCTGTTTCCCTCCCTCAGTGGTTTTCTACCTTGGCCAGAGCATCCCCACTTGTGAAGCACACAGCTTCATCCCCAGGACCGTTTCCCCAGCTGGCCGGCCACCCCCTCCCGTTAGAGGCAGCCCCGCAAAGCACCAGTGGGGCTCACGGTGCCGGTTCTGCCAGCCCATCTCTTCAGCCTCCTGGGGTCTCATCCATCATATGGAGATAATTAGCCTGTTGTTTCTAAAATAGTCAACCAGCCTCATAATCACTTTCTCAAGAACACTCAGGCGATTAAATGACCGATGATGACAACAGGGTAAAGAGAACAGATGATGTTTGCTGATGTGGTAGGGAGGGAAATCTCTGAGATGAAGACGAAGCACAGATGGGACAGCAAAGGACTCAGGGACCTGAGGTCTCTGTCTCTACTCTGTTGGGAAAGCACTCAAATTGCTTGTATTTTAGTTTCTATGTCTTATTCACCGTGGAGAATAAACTGACGGTGAGGCAAACTCCCAGCCATGCGTCCTTGACGTCTGTGCTTCCCTGTCCGCCCCTTCACTGCCTCCCGCCCTCGCCCAGCATCCCTGTAACAGTTCTGAAAGGGCAGGGTCCCTGCCCTGGACGTGGAGCTTGATTCCCATCTTGGCCTCTTTTTCACATGTTGCAAGAACCTCGTCCAAATTATTTTGCTTCTCTCAGGCTCAGCGGCGTAGCGTACAAAATGGGAATCTGCCTGCCACTATATCTGGCTGTTTGCTGTGGGATAAACTCAGATGAGGTAAAACTCTGGTTCTAGCACAGAACCTGGCACAAAGCTGGTGCTCAGTCGATGGTAGTTTTTCCCTCTCCTGACAGACTCTCTTCTCCATCGCGAGAATGCAAGCTACTCCGAGGGTGGGCCTCACATCGGCTGATCAAACAGATGCAGAACACCTCTTACGCATGGATTTCTGTGGCGCTCTGGACTGGGAGCCAGTGCACGATCACGAGTTCCGACCCTGCTCTGCCATCTATCGGTGGGCAAGTCACCGCATGCCTCGGATTCTCTACTTCCTCATCTCTAAGCTGGGACTCACAATGCCTGTTTCATCTGCCAGGCAGGGCTAGCCAGTAGATTGAGACCAGGTGTGGAAAATCTTCTTGCGTCTCCTACGGAGCTAAATAAAAGTTAAGCTCTGCCTCCCCCCACCCCCATGTCTGTTAACACAGTCACCCATCCTGTCCCATCGGTAATGCAAAGACCATCTGTAACCCCTTCCTCTTCCTCATATTTCCAACTGGTCATCAAGATATGCCAACCCTACTTTTAGAATGTGGCTGGCCCCTTGAGCTCACTTCTTGCTGTTAACACCTGTATTATGTTTTTTTTTTTTTCCTGCTGTGACAAATCAGCACAAACTTGGTGGCAAAACGATACCAATTTGCTATCTTACAGTTTTAGAGATGAGAAGTCTGACCCAGATATGGGTAAACCCAGACTGGGCTAAAATCATGGTGTGGCAGGTGCACTTCTTTCTGAAGGCCCCAAGGGAGACTCCATTTCCTTGCTTTTTCTAGCTTCTAGAGGATTCTGGCATTCCTTGGCTCATGGGCTCTTCCACCAGGAGACTTGAGCCAGGCCCTTCTCATGTCCCCAACCCTCTAACTCTCGTCTGCCACCTTCTTTCACCTTTAAGGACCCTTGTGATTACTTTGGGTCCACTCCGGAAATCCAGAATTCCCTACTTTAAGGCCAGCTGATAAGCAGCCTTAATTCCTCTTGCAATTAAGTTTCCCTTTGTCATTTAACATATATATAGGTTCCAGGGATATGGACATCTGTGGGATCACTATCCCTCCTACCACACCACCCTTATTTAAGTCCTCAGAACTTCACATCTAGGGCACTGCAGCGATGTCCCAATGGGCCCCCATACCTCCAATGTATCCCTGCTGCAGTCCTTTGGATGGTTATCTTGCTAAAATAGATCGACCGGTGCTAAATACAGTGTCTGAGATATGGCAGGTGATCAACAAACATTTTAATAGCCAAAAAATGCTTGAAATTAGTGCTCACTCTGTGCCAGGCACACTTCAAGGCACTTTGCATGTATTAACTAATTTAATCATCGCATCAACCAAACGAGGGAAGCATTAATGCTATGTCCATCGTAACGATGAGAAAACTGAGGCACAGAGACATGGTCACATGTTCACTCTCATAGTGAGAGTGGCAGAGCTAGAATTTAAGACCAGGCAGCCTAACTCCAGAGTCCTGTGCTCATAACTACCTCATTATTTTTTAAAAATTTTATTTATATATGTGTGTGTGTGTGTGCGTGTGTGTGTGTGTATGCCATGCTGCACAGCTTGCGGCATCTTAGTTCCCCGACCAGGGATCAAACCGGGGCCCCCAGCAGTGGAAGCGTGGAGTCCTAACCACTGGACCGCCAGGGAAGTCCCTACCTCACTGTTACTGAATAAAAGAACAATTTAGTCCTCAAGAACCTTTCATCGTCATTGCTATAATGTTATTATATAAATAATATGGATGGGAATTAGACTCAGGTGGACAAAGGTTTGAATTTTTATGCCACCCCTGTGTGACTCTGGAAAGTTATTTAATCTATCTTTACTTCAGTTTCTTCAACTGTAAAATAGGAATAATACTGTCAACTGCATATTTCGTTGTGAGAATTAAATGAGGTAATACTTACAGAGTGCTTAAGACAATGCTCAGGACACAGTGGGTACCATGTAAATGTCAATGCCTCCTCCCAGCAGCTGTAAGGCCAAGTAGTATAAAATACACAGCAACAGTAACATGTCACACTCCAAGACGGAATATAGTTTAACTGCTGGATTTTTCAAGACACTCTGCTCTAACACGACCCTACCTTTCCACTCTTCCTTATTCTACTCCTCTTATAATTCAGCCAATCTCAACTCATTGCCACTCTTGGAATATGAATTTTTTTTGCCTCTGGGCTTTGTTGAAGTAGCTCCTTTCACCAAAAATACCTCTCCCTTATGTATCCACCCAACTATGTTCTTTATGGACACTTTTCCAATCCCCCTCCTCTGGTCACCTACTGTCCTTTAACTATAGCACATCTGACCTCATGTTATATCGAGTTGCCTGTCCACACATATTCACTCCTTTGTCTGTGACGTCCTTGTTTTCTTCATCTTTGTGAGCCTCAAATGACTAACATGCATTGGAGGTCAAAAAGATTTGTGCCGATGAGCTGAATGTGGAAACAAGTAAGGTGTGGTCCCAGTAAGAAAATAAACAGGTATACAGACACTCCACCTGAGGTGGAAAGTCACACATGCCCTGTTAGAAATTCCACAATGTGGCAGGGGCAGGGTGATGGAGGATGAGACTGAAAAAAGGACAACATGGAGGAAGTATCTGTGTGTGTATGTCTCAGGGAGAAGCTGTTTGGAGAGAATCTAAAGGGGCTTAGAAATACTGCCTGAGTGCCACAGATATACCTACTGCTAAGTTATCTTACTTTGTGTGTGAGTATTTGGGTTGGAGCCCAAGACTTATTTTGGTGGCGATCAGTAGACTTTTTTCCCTCCTCAGCATGAGAAAAGGCTGCAGCATTTAGGTGGGGGGAGGATTTTGGTCTAGGGCTCAGGTTATGCAGTGACTGGGTGAGAGCTGATACAGGTAGCAGCTTTCTTTGCAGAGATTATGAAAAAACCTGCCACAGAGAAAGCGCTCAGAGAATGACAGAGGTCAGGAAGGCACCAACTTTGAGCTGTGAAGTGACAGGTGATTTTTATTTTGTTAAATTTAGAATTTAGCAGAAAGAGCTGGTTGGCCTCTTCTGGAGGGATAACTCAGGGGCTACAGATTTATATTCAAGGAAACCCTACTTACATTGTAGTGTGCAAGAAGCACTGGCCTCCAACGAACAGGCAAAAGATTTTCTAGGGAATGTGATGGACTGGGATATTAAAAAAGAAATGTGACTTACTATGGTGGGCTGCTACTATTAGAGGGCTTTTTTTTTTAACCTCTTCACTATCATATAATCTTTTGATCAGATTGTACCAACTTCCAGCACAATATGACTTGGAATTAGTTTGGGCAAATCCCTGTAACACCAAACCAGTTAGCAGGACTCTTATGGGTTTCAGGACACTTGCTTCCTCTTTCCTAAAAGCTGAGGTCCCCTGCAGTTTACCTGGCCAACACCAACTGCTCGTAGAGGAGAAGTTGCACCACCTGCCCTGAAAACCCTGAGTCCAGATCTTTGGCTGGGTTAACTTTTTGATGTTAAAATTTTGACTTCTGTTGGGTTCAGATTCCTATGCATAACAATGATTCACAGGAGCAAGTTACCTCACAGATGCAGTAAGCAAGATAAAAAGATGAAGGTTTTAAGAAGCCATTCTGTATGTACTGATAATATGTATAATATGTGGGTTGAGGGCTCATGGATACACATGCTGAAAAATTCTTTGGCAAATGTCGTATCATGGGACAATGGAAACAGCGTGGAATCAGAGTCAGAAGACCTTAGTCAAGTCACAGCTTTACTCATCTTGTTGCCATTCTAGATCTGGAAATTTTTCTGGAACTAGGTAAGGGTGGAAAGAATTAGTGCATGAACAAGTAGCCCTTAACTCTTCCGAGTCCTATGTTCATCACCTACACAATGGAGGAGTGAAAAAAAAACTAACGGCAGTAAACTAATATATATGAACTATTTGGTAAACTGTCAGTTCACTATAGCATGCAATTCTCATTATCTAAACTTTTAATATTTTATCAAATGCAAGGGTAAGAAATCATAAGCAATAACGAGCAAAGTTACCAATATTTTAAAGGATTAGAAACCTTTATGGCAACTGGCTATGCATTCAGAAACATCAGTTCCATTCAATCAAGTGAAAAACTATTTTGCGGGGTACGGCACTTAAACCATCCCCAAGATTTTCTCTTAAAATGTCAGCCCTGGGGTTTCCGGGAAGATGGCGGAAGAGTAAGACGCGGAGATCACCTCCCTCCCCACAGATACACCAGAAATACATCACACGTGGAACAACTCCTACAGAACACCTACTGAACGCTAGCAGAAGACCTCAGACCTCCCAAAAGGCAAGAAACGCCCCCACGTACCTGGATAGGGCAAAAGAAAAAAAGAATAAACAGAGACAAAAGGATAGGGACCGTACCTGCACCAGTGGGAGGGAGCCGTGAAGGAGGAAATGTTCCCACACACTAGGAAGCCCCTTCGCGGGCGGAGACTGCGGGTGGCGGAGGGGGAAAGCTTCGAAGCCGCGGAGGAGAGCACAGCTACAGGGGTACCGAGAACAAAGATTCCGGCACAGAGGATCGGTGCCGACCAGCACTCACCAGCCCGAGAGGCTTGTCGGCTCACCCGCCGGGCCGGGCGGGGCTGGGAGCTGAGGCCCCGGGCTTCGGTCGGAGTGCCGGGAGAGGACTGGGGTTGGCGGCGTGAACACAGCCTACAGGGGGTTAGTGCGCCAAGGCTAGCCGGGAGGGAGTCCGGGGAAAAGTCTGGACCTGCCGAAGAGGCAAGAGACTTTTTCTTCCCTCTTTGTTTCCTGGTGCGCAAAAAGAGGGGATTAAGAGCGTTGCTTAAAGGAGCTCCAGAGACGGGCGCGAGCCGCGGCTAAAAGCGCGGACCCCAGAGACGGGCAGGAGACGCTAAGGCTGCTGCTGCCGCCACCAAGAAGCCTGTGTGCGAGCACAGGTCACTCTCCACACCCCCCTTCGGGAGCCTGTGCAGCCCGCCACTGCCAGGGTCCCGGGATCCAGGGACAACTGCCCCGGAAGAACGCACGGCGCGCCTCAGGCTGGTGCAACGTCAGGCTGTCACGCCGGCCTCTGCCGCCGCAGGCCCGCCCCGCACTCAGTGCCCCTCCCTCCGCCCCGCCTGAGTGAGCCAGGGCCCCCAGTCAGCTGCTCCTTTAACCCCATCCTGTCTGAGTGAAGAACAGACGACCTCCAGCTACCTACACGCAGAGGCGGGGCCAAATCTAAAGCTGAGCCCCTGGGAGCTGTGAGAACGAAGAAGAGAAAGGGAAATCTCTCCCTGCAGCCTCAGAAGCAGCGGATTAAAGCTCCATGATCAACTTGATGTACCCTGCATCTGTGGAATACATGAATAGACAACGAATCATCCCAAATTAAGGAGGTGGACTTTGAGAGCAAGATTTATGATTTTTTTCCCCTTTTCCTCTTTTTGTGAGTGTGTATGTGTATGCTTCTGTGTGTGATTTTGTCTGTATAGCTTTGCTTCCACCATTTGTCCTAGGGTTCTACCGGTCCGTTTTTTTTGTTTAATAATTATTTTTTATTTTAATAACTTTATTTTATTTTACTTTATCTTCTTTCATTCTTTCCTTCCTTCCCTCCTTTAGACAACGAATCATCCCAAATTGAGGAGGTGGACTTTGAGAGCAAGATTTATGATTTTTTCCCTTTTTCCTCTTTTTGTGAGCATGTATGTGTATGTTTCTGTTTGAGATTTTGACTGTATAGCTTTGCTTCCACCATTTGTCCTAGGGTTCTATCTGTCCATTTTTTTTAAATCTTTCTTTTCTTAATTATTTTTTTATTTTAATAACTTTATTATATTTTATCTTACTTTATTTTATTTAACTTTATCTTCTTTATTTCTTTTTTTCCTTCATTCGCTCCTTCCTTCCTTCCTCCCTCCCTCCCTCCCTCCTTTCTTTCTACTTCTACTAATTCTTTCTTTCTACTTTTTCTCCCTTTTATTCTAAGCCGTGTGGATGAAAGGCTCTTCGTGCTGCAGCCAGGAGTCAGTGCTGTGCCTCTGAGGTGGGAGAGCCAACTTCAGGACACTGGTCCACAAGAGACCTCCCAGCTCCACATAATATATCAAACGGTGAAAATCTCCCAGAGATCTCCATCTCAACACCAGCACCCAGCTTCACTCAACGACCAGAAAGCTACAGTGCTGGACATCCTATGCTAAACAACTAGCAAGACAGGAACACAACCCCACCCATTAGCAGACAGGCTGCCTAAAACCATAATAAGTCCACAGACACCCCAAAACACACCACCAGACATGGACCTGCCCACCAGAAAGATAAGATCCAACCTCATCCACCAGAACACAGGCACTAGTCCCCTCCACCAGGAAGCCTACACAACCCACTGAACCAATCTTAGCCACTGGAGACAGACACCAAAAACAACAGGAACTACGAACCTGCAGCCTGCAAAAAGGAGACCCCAAACACAGTAAGATAAGCAAAATGAGAAGACAGAAAAACACACAGCAGATGAAGGAGCAAGATAAAAACCCACCAGACCTAACAAATGAAGAGGAAATAGGCAGTCTACCTGAAAAAGAATTCAGAATAATGATGGTAAAGATGATCCAAAATCTTGGAGACAGAATGGAGAAAATACAAGAAACATGTAACAAGGACCTAGAAGAACTACAGAGCAAACAAACAATGATGAACAACACAATAAATGAAATTAAAATTTCTCCATAAGGAATCAAGAGCAGAATAACTGAGGCAGAAGAACAGATAAGTGACCTGGAAGATAAAATAGTGGAAGTAACTACCGCAGAATAAAGGAAAAAGAATGAAAAGAATTGAGGATAGTCTCAGAGATGTGTAGGACAACATTAAATGCAACAACATTCAAATTACAGGGGTCCCAGAAGAAGAAGAGAAAAACAAAGGGTCTGAGAAAATATTTGAAGAGATTATAGTTGAAAACTTCCCTAATATGGGAAAGGAAATAGTCAATCAAGTCCAGGAAGCACAGAGAGTCCCATACAGGATAAATCGAAGGAGAAACACGCCAAGGCACATATTAATCAAACTGTCAAACATTAAATACAAAGAAAACATATTAAAAGCAGCAAGGGGAAAACAACAAATAACACACAAGGGAATCCCTATAAGGTTAACAGCTGATCTTTCAGCAGAAACTCTGCAAGCCAGAAGGGACTGGCAGGACATATTTAAACTGATGAAGGAGAAGAAACTGCAACCAAGATTACTCTACCCAGCAAGGATCTCATTCAGATTTGATGGAGAAATTAAAAGCTTTACAGACAAGCAAAAGCTGAGAGAGTTCAGCACCACCAAACCAGCTTTACAACAACTGCTAAAGGAACTTCTCTAGGCAAGAAACACAAGAGAAGGAAAAGACCTACAATAATGAACCCAAAACAATTAAGAAAATGGGAATAGGAACATACATATCGATAATTACCTTAAATGTAAATGGACTAAATGCTCCCACCAAAAGACAGAGATTGGCTGAATGGATACAAAAACAAGACCCATATATTTGCTGTCTACAAGAGACCCACTTCAGACCTAGAGACACATACAGACTGAAAGTGAGGGGATGGAAAAAGATATTCCATGCAAATGGAAACCAAAAGAAAGCTGGAGTAGCAATTCTCACATCAGACAAAATAGACTTTAAAATAAAGACTATTACAAAAGACAAAGAAGGACACTACATAATGATCAAGGGATTGATCCAAGAAGAATATATAACAATTGTAAATATTTATGCACCCAACATAGGAGCACCTCAATACATAAGGCATATACTAAGAGCCATAAAAAGAGAAATCGACAGTAACACATTCATAGTAGGGGACTTTAACACCCAACTTTCACCAATGGACAGATCATCCAAAATGAAAATAAATAAGGAAACACAAGCTTTAAATGATACATTAAACAAGATGGACTTAACTGATATTTATAGGACATTCCATCCCAAAACAACAGAATACACATTTTTCTCAAGTGCTCATGGAACATTCTCCAGGATAGATCATATCTTGGGTCACAAATCAAGTCTTGGTAAATTTAAGAAAATTGAAATTGTATCAAGTATCTTTTCCGACCACAACGCTATAAGACTAGATATCAATTACAGGGAAAGATCTGTAAGAAATACAAACACATGGAGGCTAAACAATACACTACTTAATAACGATGTGATCAATGAAGAAATCAAAGAGGAAATAAAAAAATACCTAGAAACAAAAGACAATGGAGACACGATGACCAAAAATCTATGGGATGCAGCAAAAGAAGTTCTAAGAGGGAAGTTTATAGCAATACAATGCTACCTTAAGAAACAGGAAACATCTCAAACAAACAACCTAACCTTGCACCTAAAGCAATTAGAGAAAGAAGAACAAAAGAACCCCAAAGTTAGCAGAAGGAAAGAAGTCATAAAAGTCAGATCAGAAATAAATGAAAAAGAAATGAAGGAAACGATAGCAAAGATCAATAAATCTAAAAGCTGGTTCTTTGAGAAGATAAACAAAATTGATAAACCATTAGCCAGACTCATCAAGAAAAAAAGGGAGAAGACTCAAATCAATAGAATTAGAAATGAAGAAGGAGAAGTAACAACTGACACTGCAGAAATACAAAAGATCATGAGAGATTACTACAAGCAACACTATGCCAATAAAATGGACAACCTGGAAGAAATGGACAAATTCTTAGAAATGCACAACCTGCCAAGACTGAATCAGGAAGAAATAGAACATATGAACAGACCAATCACAAGCACTGAAATTGAAACTGTGATTAAAAATCTTCCAACTAACAAAAGCCCAGGACCAGATGGCTCCCCAGGCGAATTCTATCAAACATTTAGAGAAGAGCTAACACCTATCCTCCTCAAACTCTTCCAAAATATAGCAGAGGGAGGAACACTCCCAAACTCATTCTACGAGGCCACCATCACCCTGATACCAAAACCAGACAAGGATGTCACAAAGAAAGAAAACTACAGGCCAATATCACTGATGAACACAGATGCAAAAATCCTCAACAAAATACTAGCAAACAGAATCCAACAGCACATTAAAAGGATCAAGCGGGGTTTATTCCAGGAATGCAAGGATTCTTCAATATACACAAATCAATCAACGTGATACACCATATTAACAAATTGAAGGAGAAAAACCATATGATCATCTCAATAGATGCAGAGAAAGCTTTCGACAAAATTCAACACCCATTTATGATAAAAACCCTCCAGAAAGTAGGCATAGAGGGAACTTTCCTCAACATAATAAAGGCCATATATGACAAACCCACAGCCAACATCGTCCTCAATGGTGAAAAACTGAAAGCATTTCCACTAAGATCAGGAACAAGACAAGGTTGCCCACTCTAACCACTCTTATTCAACAGAGTTTTGGAAGTTTTAGCCACAGCAATCAGAGAGGAAAAGGAAATAAAAGGAACTCAAATCAGAAAAGAAGAAGTAAAGCTGTCACTGTTTGCAGATGACATGATACTACACATAGAGAATCCTAAAGATGCTACCAGAAAACTACTAGAGCTAATCAATGAATTTGGTAAAGTAGCAGGATACAAAATTAATGCACAGAAATCTCTGGCATTCCTATACACTAATCATGAAAAATCTGAAAGTGAAATCAAGAAAACACTCCCATTTACCATTGCAACAAAAAGAATAAAATATCTAGGAATAAACCTACCTAAGGAGACAAAAAACCTGTATGCAGAAAATTATAAGACACTGATGAAAGAAATTAAAGATGATACAAATAGATGGAGAGATATACCATGTTCCTGGATTGGAAGAATCAACATTGTGAAAATGACTCTACTACCCAAAGCAATCTACAGATTCAATGCAATCCCTATCAAACTACCACTGGCATTTTTCACAGAACTGGATCAAAAAATTTTACAATTTGTATGGAAACACAAAAGACCCCAAATTGCCAAGCAATCTTGAGAACAAAAAACGGAGCTGGAGGAATCAGGCTCCCTGACTTCAGACTATACTACAAAGCTACAGTAATCAAGACAGTATGGTACTGGCACAAAAACAGAAAGATAGATCAATGGAATAGGATAGAAAGCCCAGAGATAAATCCACGCACATATGGTCACCTTACCTTTGATAAAGGAGGCAGGAATATACAGTGGAGAAAGGACAAGCCTCTTCAATAAGTGGTGCTGGGAAAACTGGACAGCTACATGTAAAAGTATGAGATTAGATCACTCCCTAACACCATACACAAAAATAAACTCAAAACGGATTAAAGAACTAAATGTAAGGCCAGAAACTACCAAACTCTTAGAGGAAAACATAGGCAGAACACTCTTTGACATAAATCACAGCAAATCCTTTTTGACCCACCTCCTAGAGAAATGGAAATAAAAACAAAAATAAACAAATGGGACCTAATGAAACTTAAAAGCTTTTGCACAGCAAAGGAAACCATAAACAAGACGAAAAGACAACCCTCAGAATGGGCGAAAATATTTGCAAATGAAGCAACTGACAAAGGATTAATCTGCAAAATATATAAGCAGCTCATGCAACTCAATAACAAAAAAACAAACAGCCCAATCCAAAAATGGGCAGAAGACCTGAACAGACATTTCTCCAAAGAAGATATACAGACTGCCAACAAACACATGAAAGAATGCTCAACTTCATTAATCATTAGAGAAATGCAAATCAAAACTACAATGAGATATCATCTCACACAAGTCAGAATGGCCATCATCAAAAAATCTATAAACAATAAATGCTGGAGAGGGTGTGGAGAAAAGGGAGCCCTCTTGCACTGTTGGTGGGAATGTGAATTGGTTCAGCCACTGTGGAGAACAGTATGGAGGTTCCTTAAAAAACTACAAATAGAACTACACTATGACCCTGAAATCCCACTACTGGGCATATACCCTAAGAAAACCATAATTCAAAAAGAGTCATGTACCAAAATGTTCATTGCAGCTCTATTTACAATAGCCCGGAGATGGAAACAACCTAAGTTTCCATCATTGGACGAATGGATAAAGAAGATGTGGCACGTATATACAATGGAATATTACTCAGCCATAAAAAGAAACGACATTGAGCTATCTGTAATGAGGTGGATAGACCCAGAGTCTGTCATACAGAGTGAAGTAAGTGAGAAAGAGAAAGACAAATACTGTATGCTAACACATATATATGGAATCTAAGAAGAAAAAAATGTCATGAAGCACCTAGGGTTTAGACAGGAATAAAGACACAGACCTACTAGAGAATGGTCTTGAGGATATGGGGAGGGGGAAGGGTGAGCTGTGACAAAGCGAGAGAGAGGCATGGACATATATACACTACCAAACGTAAGGTAGATAGCTAGTGGGAAGCAGCTGCATAGCACAGGGAGATCAGCTCGGTGCTTTGTGACCGCCTGGAGGGGTGGGATAGGGAGGGTGGGAGGGAGGGAGACGCAAGAGGGAAGAGATATGGGAAAATATGTATATGTATAACTGATTCACTTTGTTATAAAGCAGAAACTAACACACCATTGTAAAGCAATTATACTCCAATAAAGATGTAAAAAAAAAAAAATGTCAGCCCTGAGTGAGGAGCTTTATGTCCCTGGAACATCTGGCAGGGAACCTGTATCCTGCCAACCAGACATGCTTGGCCACCTTCTATTTCTACTTCTGGGACTGCAGGAAAGAAGACTTATGACACAAAGCTTGAACCTCTCAGAATTCTGCTTGTGGAATGGAAGCAGCATGGGGCGCTCCATGGTGTCTCATGCTGGGGTAGCCTTTCAGGTTTGCACATCCTTCCAGGACAGAACATAATCTTTCTGCCTGAGGCCCGGGGTAGCAATGCTAAAGATTGCAGTCCTTAGAGCTTGGACACCATTCTTAGAGTTAGGGAGACTTCACAGAGCTAGGTGACTTAATCTAAGTGACTCCATTTACCTAACATGAAGCGGTCACCTTGGAGGACCCCCTGGCTGTGACATATTGTTTTAGAAAGAAGCAACCACTTTCAAAACTGACTCTCCACAGGGAATATGGGTCAGCTCAGCCTATTTTTAGTTCTACTTTGGCAGTACCACAAAGGGAGTCTAAACTCACTTTTTTGGACCTTTGAATCATGCTGGCCTGTCCTCACCAAAGACCCCCCCCCCCCACGCCATGGTGACAAATAGGACCGACCAAGGGTTGCCAGTGCAACTGCTTCCAGAGGCTTCTACACTTCTGCTGATAAGTGCGGAGGATTCTTTCCCTTCAGAGATAGTCTGACAAAGATGGAAGGTCAATCGAAAGGGCAATAAGATGTATGAACCCCAAAGCAGTGTTTTCAAACAAACTGAGCACATCTTATCAGTCCATTGCTCTAGTCTATAGTTTGAAAGCATGTTCTAAGATGGATAGGAACAGGGAATAAGATAAAAGGCAATTATATTAAACCTGGGAAATTCCTTCTTCTTTAGACACTGAAATATTTGCAGAATTTGGTACGATGGAGCAGACTGATTATAATATGCAGACAATCTTCCTCTTGAAATGTTAACGGCAATGGACAGTCAACTGCCTTGCAGAACAAATTATGATCTTGTTTCAACATGGGTCAAAATGGTAGGAGTCATCTGTACTATAAGGATTAGAGAAATGATTTGAACAAGGTTCGTGAATGTTGAAAAACAGAAGGTCCAATTCCTCTGGGATGTTATATTAGGAAAATTGTAGCCAAAACCCAACCCCCCCTCCAAACCCCACAATCTATTCCCTTTACTTCTGCCTTATTATTATTACGTTATTTCCTTGCTGGGGCAATTTTCAACGCTAAGGAACCACAAAAAAAAAGTGACAGAAACAACAGTGGTTTAGAAGAGGAAGATTATGAACACATAAAAGAAAGAACAGAACTCTGTTTACAGGCATTTAAAAGTAGACAGACAAGAGCAGACCCACCAAGCAATCCATCCCTAAAAGACGACTCAAAGGAAGTTCCTTAAGTCAGAAGAAAAGCATAGCCCCAAACACATAGCAATAAGTTCTACAAATCATAACAGAACGCTTCCTTGAAGCTAGCTAAGCATCCCTTCTCTATCCCACAGTATTTGCTTAGAAAGTCCGTGATCTTAATTAAGTCTTAGAAGAGCTCCAGGTTGGGGGCAGTGTGATTGAAAGGCTCTGGAACTTACTAGGGCATCTCTCCTCCTCCTCTGTCGGCCGCTCCTTCTCTGGCTTGGAAGAGCCTTTGATTTTATACACCAAGGCACGGAATTTTCCAGTCCAGGAGGCGTCCTCCTCTTCCGCTTCCTCTTCCTCCAGGGGAACCCCTAAGCAAGTCACATAACAGAGTGATAACCTCAAACAGTACATGAAGCCACTAGATGATGGAAAGAACACAGAAACACTGCTTTCCACCCTTTGGAACTTTCTAAGGATACTATAGGCAGCCTCCCCTAAGTATTTATCTACATCATGTCTTTTGGCAAGTTTTTTAAAAAGATGATTTCTTGTATACAAGAACATTAAGTAATTTCAATCCCAAGACTTAACTTTTTCTAACCCATACCCAAAATGGGATCTAGAGTTTCCAAAAAGAGAGTTAACCATGAGTTACTTCAAATGAAAAAGTCATCTCTTATCCACATAGTGCTCAATCCACCCATGTATAAGCAGCACAACTGCTGAGAGCCACTTTAAAACGAGCAGATATGTATCTAAGCAGGGATGGCTGGTTTCGAATCCTTAAGGGCAGACATGGCCATACTTATATCATCGCAGAAGCTAAAAAGCAAAGGGGATCGGAATCTTGGCTCAGCTGGGAGCACAGTCCCAACTATCTAACTTGAGGTAAATTGGGTGAGGTTTATATAAAGATCAGTTCTTTTCTTTCCTTCTTTAGAGACCCAGTTCTCTCTTAGATCTCAGCAAAATTTCTTCTGGGTAGTAGTTTCAGTTATGTATTATGCCAGGATGATGTCCTGTATCTTCTCTGACCCAAACAGTTTTGGAGAGAATCATTTCTTGGACAATTAGTATTGTAGTTTAAAATAGAAAACTAACTTCGCAACCCCCCCCGAGCTTCTAACGAAGGAATCATGAACACACTTGTCTTTCATAAAGCTTTTATCTCGGAAGCTCACCGCAGTGAATGAGAAGGTCCTCGTGGAAGTCATACATCTCCTCCCGGATCTCTTCTGGGCACGGGCAGTTCTCCCCCAGTTGAAAGTTAAGAAGCATGTTGATCTTTGAGGGACAAAGAAGAACGGCTAGTTGGTTCTCAATGTCTGTCCAAAGAACTCAGATCCAATCTTAGTCAGACACCTAATATTTCTCTGCAAATTTTTTTTTAACTCGATTATTATTATTTTATTTTTTTGGTAAAGATGGCCAACATTTAAAAGTAGCTTTCTATAACTGAATCACTCTGCTGCACATCTGAAACATTGTAAATCAACTATACTTCAATAAAAAATAAAACATAAAAATTTTTAAAAAGGGTACAAACTTCCAGTTATAAGATGAATAAGTTCTGGGGATGGAATGTATAGCACAGTGACAGTAGTTAACAATACTATACTTGAAAATTGCTAAGAGAGTAGATCTTAAAAGTTCTCATCATAAGAAAAAGAAATTCATAACTATGTGAGGCGATAGATGTTAACTAAGCTTACTGTGGTGATCATTTCACAATATATATATATATATCAAATGATTATGTTGTATACCTTAAACTATACAGTGCTATGCGTTAACCAGATCTCAATAACTGGGAAAAAAACCCACTACAAATAAAAAAAGAAAAAGAAAAAATTCCAGCAATATTGCTTTGCATCACCAAGACACTGTCTCTGCTCTCCTTCTTTAGAGTAATTATTTTGGTGACTATGGCTCTAATTCCTGTCTTTAAGAAAGAATGCATGATTCTGAGAAAAAAGTCATGCACCCAGGGCATTTTAAATGATCTTTGGAGAGATGAGTCATGAGAATACAAAGACGTAAAAACTACACTAATGAAATAAAGCCATAAACTATGAGATGCTAAAAAAAAAAATAAAAGAGCTTTCACTTTTTTCTGATTGATTATAAAGGTAATTTATAATTACAATATATAATTACAATATATAATACATATATATTATATATGTATTATATATATGTACAATATATAATACATATATATACAATATATAATATATAATTATAATTATTAATTACACAAAACTTGGAGATTACCTAAAGAAGAAAATTTACTGCAATCTCTCCACTCAAAGACAGCCACTGTTTTTAGTTAATATCTTCATGTATGCAGATTGAGATCACACTCTAAATCAACTTTTTTGAAACTCAAATTTTCCACTTAATCTTTCTCGAGAATTTAAAATTTTTCCTAACCTGATCTTTAACAGGTGCATTACATTTCATCATAAGGATGAACAGCAGTTTATATAAAATGCATGTAAAATTAATGATTTGCTATGAAATATTTAAGTTGTTTTCATTTTTTTTATCCTCGTAAAATAAAGTTGGTTTGAATTTCTCTGATCGTTTTCTTAGGATAAACTCAGAGAAGCGAAATGCCTGGACCAAAAGGTTTGAACATTTTAATGGCTTTTTTTTTCCCTTATGATTTTTTTTTTACATCTTTATTGCAGTGTAATTACCTTACCATGTTGTGTTAGTTTCTGCTCAATAACAAAGCGAATCAGCTATATGTATCCATATATCCCCATATCCCCTCCCTCTTGAGCCTCCCTCCAACTCTCCCTATCCCACCCCTCTAGGTGGTCACAAAGCACCGAGCTGATCTCCCTGTGCTATGTGGCTGCTTCCCACTAGCTATCTATTTTATATTTGCTAGTATATATTAGTCCATGCCACTCTCTCACTTCGTCCCAGCATCCCCGTCCCCCTGCCACCAGTGTCCTCAAGTCCGTTCTGTACATCTGCGTCTTTATTCCTGTCCTGCCCCTAGGTTCATCAGAACCATTTTTCTTTTACAGATACCATACATATGTGTTAGCGTACAGTATTTGTTTTTCTCTTTCTGACTTACTTCACTCTGTATGACAGACTCTAGGTCCATCTACCTCACTACAAATAACTCAATTTCATTTCTTTTTATGGCTGAGTAATATCCCAGTGTATATATGTGCCACATCTTCTTTACCCATTCATCTGTCGATGGGCACTTGCTTCCATGTCCTGGCTATTGTAAATGGTGCTACAATGAACATTGTGGTACATGTCTCTTTAGAATTATGGCTTTCTCATGATATATGCCCAGGAGTGGGATTGCTAGGTCATATGGTAGTTCTTTTTTTAGTTTTTTAAGAAACCTCCATACTGTTCTCCATAGTGGCTGTATCAATTTACATTCCCACTAACAGTGCAAGAGGGTTCCCTTTTCTCCACACCCTCTCCAGCATTTATCGTTTGTAGATTTTTTTGATGATGGCCATTCTGGCTGGTGTGAGGTGATACCTCACTGTAGTTTTGATTTGCATTTTTCTAATGATTAGTGATGCTGAGCATTCTTTCATGTGTTTGTTGGCAATTGGTACACCTTCTTTGGAGCAATGTCTGTTTAGGTCTTCCACCTATTTTTGGACTGGGTTTTTTTTTTTTGATATTGAGCTGTATGAGCTGCTTGTATAGTTTGGAGATTAATCCTTTGTCAGTTGCTTCTTTTGCAAATACTTTCTCCCATTCTGAGGGTTGTCTTTTTGTCTTGCTTATGGTTTCCTTCACTGTGCAAAAGCTTTTAAGTTTCATTAGGTCCCATTCATTTATTTTTGATTTTATTTCCATTACTCTAGGAGGTGGGTCAAAAAGGATCTTGCTGATTTATGTCAAAGAGTGTTCTGCCTATGTTTTCGTCTAAGAGTTTTATAGTGTCTGGCCTTACATTTAGGTCTTTAATCCATTTTGAGTTTATTTTTGTGTATGGTGTTAGGAAGTGTTCTAATTTCATTCTTTTACACGTAGCTGTCCAGTTTTCCAAGCACCACTGATTGAAGAGGCTGTCTTTTCTCCATTGTATATTCTTGCCTCCTTTGTCAAAGATAACGTGACCATATGTGTGTGGTTTTGTCTCTGGGCTTTCTATCCTGTTCCATTGATCTATATTTCTACTTCTGTGCCAGTACCATACTGTCTTGATTACCCTAACTTTGTAGTATAGTCTGAAGTCAGGGAGACTGATTCTTCCAGCTCCGTTTTTCTTTCTCAAGGTTGCTTTGGCTATTTGGGGTCTTTTGTGTTTCTATACAAATTGTAATATTTTTTGTTCTAGTTCTGTGAAAAATGCCATAGGTAGTTTGATAGGGATTGCACTGAATCTGTAGATTGCTTTGGGTACTACAGTGATTTTCTCAATGTTGATTCTTCCAATCCAAGATCATGGTATATGTCTCCATCTGTTTGTATCATCTTAGATTTGTTTCATCAGTATCTTATAGTTTTCTGAATACAGGTCTTTTGTCTCCTCAGGTAGGATTATTTGTAGGTATTTCATTCTTTTTGTTGCAATGGTAAATGGGAGTGTTTCCTTAATTTTTCTTTCTGTTCTTTCATTGCTAGTGTATAGGAATGCAAGAGATTTCTGTGCATTAATTTTGTATCCTGCTACTTTACCAAATTCAATGATTAGCTCTAGTAGTTTTCTGGTAGCACTTTTAGGATTCGCTATGTATTGTATCATGTCATCTGCAAACAGTGACAGTTTTACTTCTTTTCCAATTTGGATTCCTTTCATTTCTTTTTCTTCTCTGACTGCCGTGGCTAAAACTTTGAAAACTATGTTGAATAACAGTGGTGAGAGTGGGCACCCTTGTCTTGTTCCTGATCTTAGAGGAAATGCTTTCAGTTTTTCACTATTGATAATGCTGTTGGCTGTGTTTGTCATATATGGCTTTTATTATGTTGAGGTAGGTTCCCTCTATGCCCACTTTCTGGAGGGTTTTTATCATAAATGCGTTTTGAATTTTGTCAAAAGCTTTTTCTGCATATACTGAGATTATCATATGGTTTTTATCCTTCCATTTGTTAATATGGTGTATCACATTGATTGATTTGCATATACTGAAGAATCCTTGTATTCCTGGGATAAACCTCATTTGATCACGGTGTATGATCCTTTTAATGTGCTGTTGGATTCTGTTTGCTAGTATTTTGTTGAGGATTTTTGCATCTATGTTCATCAGTGTATTGGCCTGTAGTTTTTTTTGTGACATCTTTGTCTAGTTTTGGTATCAGGGTGATGGTGACCTCGTAGAATGAGTTTGGGAGTGTTCCTCCCTCTGCTATATTTTGGAAGAGTTTGAGAAGGATAGGTGTTAGCTAGTCTCTAAATATTTGATAGAATTCACCTGTGAAGGCTCCTGGTCCTTGGCTTTTGTTAGTTGGAAGATTTTTAATCACAGTTTCAATTTCATTACTTGTGATTGGTCTGTTCATATTTTCTATCTCTTCCTGGTTCCGTCTTGGAAGATTTTACTTTTCAAAGAATTTGTCTATTTCTTCCTGGTTATCCATTTTATTGGCATATAGTTGCTTGTAGTAATGTCTCATGATCCTTTGTATTTCTGCAGTGTGACTTCTCCTTTTTCATTTCTAATTCTGTTGATTTGAGTCTTCTCCCTTTTTTTCTTGATGAGTCTGGCTAATGGTTTATCAATTTTGTTTATCTTCTCAATGAACCAGCTTTTAGTTTTGTTGATCTTTGCTATTGTTTCCTCCATTTCTTTTTCATTTATTTTTGATCTGATCTTTATGATTTCTTTCCTTCTTCTATTTTTGGTTTTTTTTGGTTGTTGTTGTTTTTGTTCTTCTTCTTCTTTCTCTAATTGCTTTAGGTGTAAGTTTAGGTTGCTTATTTGAGATTTGTCTTCTTTCTTGAGGTAGGATCATATTGCTATAAACTTCCCTCTTAGAACTGCTTTTGCTGCACCCCATAGGTTTTGGATCATTGTGTTTTCATTGTCATTGTTGCTAGGTATTTTTTTATTTCTTCAGTGATCTCTTGGTTATTTAGTAGCATATTGTTTAGCCTCCATGTGTTTGTATTTCTTACAGTTTTCTTTTCCTGTAATTGACATCTAGTCTCATAGCATTGTGGTCAGATAAGATACTTGATATGATTTCAGTTTCTTAAATTTACCTAGGCTTGATCTGTGACCCAAGATATGATCTATCCTGGAGAATGTTCCATGTGCACTTGAGAAGAAAGTGTATTCTGTCACTTTTGAGTAGAATGATCTATAAATATCAATTAAATCTATCTGGTCTGTTGTGTCATTTAAAACTTGTGTTTCCTTATTTATTTCCTGTTTGGATGATCTGTCCATTGGTGTAAGTGGGGTGTTAAAGTCCCCTTCTATTATTGTATTACTGTTGATCTCCCTTTTCATGGTTGTTAGCATTTGCCTTATGTATTGAGGTGCTCCTATGTTGGGTGCATAAGCATTTATAATTGTTATATCTTCTTCTTGGATTGATCCCTTGATCATTATGTAGTGTCCTTCCTTATCTCTTGTAACAGTCTTTATTTTCATGTCTATTTTATCTGATATGAGTATTGCTATTCCAGCTTTCTTTTGTTTTCCACTTGCATGGAATATCATTTTCCATCCCTTCACTTTCAGGCTGTATGTGTCCCTAGGTCTGAAGTGGGTCTCCTGTAGACAGCATATATACGGGTCTTATTTTTGCATCCATTCAGCCAGTCTGTGTGTTTTGGTTGGAGCATTTAATCCATTCACATTTAAGGTAATTATCAATATGTATGTTCCTATTCCCGTTTTCTTAATTGTCTTTTATTTGTTTTTGTAGGTCTTTTCCTTCTCTTGTGTTTCCTGCCTAGAGAAGTTCCTTTAGCATTTGTTGTAAAGCTGGTTTGGTGGTGCTGAATTCTCTTAGCTTTCGCTTGTCTGTAAAGGTTTTAATTTCTCCATTAAATCTGCATGAGATCCTTGCTGGTTAGAGTAATCTTGGTTGTAGGTTTTTTCCTTTCATCACTTTAAATATGTCCTGCCACTCCCTGTTGGCTTGCAGAGTTTCTGCTGAAAGGTCAGCTGTTAACCTTATAGGGATTCTCTTGTCTGTTATTTGTTGCTTTCCCTGGCTGCTTTTAGTATTTTTTCTTTGTATTTAGTTTTTGATAGTTTGATTAATATGTGTCCTGGCATGTTTCTCCTTGGATTTATACTGTATGGGACTCTCTGCGCTTCCTGGACTTGGGTGACTATTTCCTTTCCCATGTTAGGGATGTTTTCAACTGCAGTCTCTTCAAATATTTTCTCAGACCCTTTCTTTTTCTCTTCTTCTTCTGGGACCCCTAGAATTAGAATATTGGTACATTTAATGTTATCCCAGAGGTCTCTGAGATTGTCCTCAATTCTTTTCATTCTTTTATCTTTATTCTGCTCTGCAGCAGTTATTTCCACTATTTTATCTTCCAGGTCACTTATCCGTTCTTCTGCCTCAGTTATTCTGCTGTTGATCCCATCTAGAGTATTTTTAATTTCATTTATTGTGTTGTTCATCGTTGTTTGTTTCATCTTTAGTTCTTCTAGGTCCTTGTCAAACGTTTCTTGAATTCTTTTCATTCTATTTCTGAGATTTTGGATCATCTTTACTATCATTACTCTGAATTCTTTTTCAGGTAGACTGTCTATTTCCTCTTCATTTGTTTGGTCTGGTGGGTAAAAACCTTCCTCCTTCACCTGCTGCATATTCCTCTGTCTTCTCATTTTGTTTAACTTACTGTGTTTGGGGTCTCCTTTTCCCAGCCTGCAGGTTTGTAGCTCCTCTTATTTCTGGTGTCTGCCCCAGTTGGTGAGGTTGGTTTAGTTGTTTGTGTAGGCTTCCTGGCAGGGGGGGACTGGTGCCTGTGTTCTGGTGGGTGGGGCTGGATCTTGTCCCTCTGGTAGGCAGGGTCACGTCTGGTGGTGTGTTTTGGGGTGTCTGTGATCTTAGTATAACTTTAGACAGCCTCTCTGCTAATGGGTGGGGTTGTGTTCCTGTCTTGCTAGTTGTTTGGCATAGAGCATTCAGCACTGAAGCTTGCTGCCCGGTGGGTGGAGCTGGGTCTTAGCATTGAGATGGAGCTCTTTGGGAGAGCTCTCGCTGATTAATATTACATGGAGCACGGAGGTCTCTGGTCGCCCAATATCCTGGACTCAGCTCTCCCACCTTGGCAGCTCAGGCCTGACACCCGGCCGGAGCACCAAGACCCTCCCAGCTGCATGGCCGCTTCTTACGTCAAAGTCTCTGTGGGACCATTGCAAAGTCCACAGGCCTCTGCATGACCCAAGCACCTCTCACTACCAGCGCAGTCACGTTGGCATGCACCACCCACTAATTCCAACCGGAGCTGCCATTTTAATGGCTTTTGATATTAATTGCCAGACTGCTCTCCGGAAAGCTCACAACAATTTGCATTAATACCAAATTTATACAAGAGTGTGTATTATTTTGCCATCTCC
Organism: Aethalodelphis obliquidens; assembly: GCF_003676395.1. Lineage (NCBI taxonomy): Eukaryota > Metazoa > Chordata > Mammalia > Artiodactyla > Delphinidae > Aethalodelphis > Aethalodelphis obliquidens. Next base: position 1,623,842 of record NW_020837995.1, read on the forward strand.
ATTATGGTAGTGAGAGTTAACATATTTTCAAATAGTTTCCAATTTAATGGGTGAAAAATGTCATATCTCTGTTCCTTTTATTTTTCATTTTTTTAAAACAGTCCTAATCTTTTTAATTAATTTATTTTATTTATTTATTTTTGGCTATGTTGGGTCTTCATTGCTGTGCGCAGGCTTTCTCTAGCTGCGGTGAGCCGGGGCTACTCTTTGTTGCAGTGTGCGGGCCTCTCATTGCAGTGGCTTCTCTTGTTGTAGAGCATGGGCTCTTGGGTGCGTGGGCTTCAGTAGTTGTGGAGCGTAGCATCAGTAGTTGTGGCTTGTGGGCTCTAGAGTGCAGGCTCAGTCATTGTGGTGCAGGGGCTTTGTTGCTCCGCGGCATGTGGATCTTCCTTGACCAGGGCTCGAATCCACGTCCCCTGATTTTGCAGGCGGATTCTTAACCACTGCATCACCAGGGAAGCCCTCTGTTCCTTTAATTTGCATTTAATTGGTGAGGTTGAACTTTGCTTTTCCACACAGAAGGACTGTTTTTATCTCACAGTTTATGTATTTTCCATCCATGTTCTTCCTCCATTTTTCTGTTGTGTGATTATCCTTCTAAAAATTAATCGGTGAGTGCTTTGCACATCTGCAGTTTATTAACTCTTGGTAATATATACTCCAAATACTTTTCCCAGTTTTTAGTGAGCTTTTAATTTTGTTTACAGAATTTTTTTTGACATGTAGGTTTTATGTTTTGCAGCCAGCCTGTCATCTTTTCCTCTATAGTTTTGTGTCAGAGATGCTTAACTGTTTCTGTGCCATGGACCACTCTGACAGTCTAGTGAAACCCATGGATTTTTTCTCAGATTAATATTTTAAATACCTAAAACAAAACAGAGAGGATTACAAAGAGAAACAATTATACTGCAATCTAGTTATCAAGATGATAAAAAACAAATTTGTGATACAGTAACATATATACAAAAAGATCTAGCAGCAGATCTCACATGCACTGTGATCTTGAAGTAGTGATGAATGCAAATGATATTTCAAGATATTAGAACTCTGTAATATGATACGAAAAAATATGTAGTTTCTGTGGGTGACAAGGTTAGGTACTTGCTTTGCCGCCTATATCAATAACTGAAAGAAATGCTCTTAGAAATTAATGAAAAGTTGGTGAAAATAAAGCTGTCACTAAGATTTCTGGATGTCTAAATTCTTCAACAGACCCATGACCCCAGGTTAGTGAATATCTCGAGGCACTGAAGTAATAGCTAGAGGTAATCTTGTCCATTTTGCTGTGTCAGGCAGAGTAACCCAAACACCAGGCAAAGGGGTATTTTCTACTTTTGTTTAGGATATCTAGGTGAAAAAAATTTACAGTCTCATTTATTAAACCATGAACCTTATTTAATATTGTTAGGAAGATACTTTTTCAAAGCTTCTACTGCAAACAAGTTTCTGGCAGAAGGTAGAGGTATTGTTTGTAATAAAATAATATTGATAAAACAGATTGGAAAAGTGATTTTTGTGGTTATTCCACAATGTTAAATTATGGTAATTATATCAGCAACATATATGGACGGGTTGTTTATTAAATAAAAATCAGATCTGAAGGTCTGATTTCAAGAATCTGAAAGTTAATTTCTTACTGAATGATCTTTCTTTTGTTGCCACACTTAGGAAGCAAGTGGTCCATCAGCCCTCAGGGCGTAACCAAAAGGGGAGTGAACTGAATTTTCTGCCAGGTCATCCCCTTTAATGAAAGTCCTTTTCAAAGTGAAAGGCTTGCAAGCTGTGCTTGGCTAATTTGCCAACAATCACTGGACTAATCTTCGCTTTACCTACTTTTGTATTTAGTTACATGCCCCAAGTATGTTTTTTTCATCTCTGAATAGTGTATGGATATAGGACTGAAAACCTCTATTTTATCCTCACAGGTTACAGAAGAATGAGGTAATCATATCACTGTTTTAAAATTCTAATTCCTATGTATCCTATATTCCCAGTGATTTTGCATTCCTCTGCCCTGAAATTGAAACCCTCCTTATCCTTTATCAATATTAAATTCTTAATTACTCAGAAAGTTCTATGGGTAGGTTCCTTCTAGAAATGAATACTCTGGGAGGGGTGGCAGATGGGACAGCTGAATTTGGTAACAGGGTCCCTGCTTTTATTTCATTTCTAGACCAGCAGCATCAGCATAGCCTGGAAACTCGCTAAACATGCAAATTCTCAGGCCTTACCTTAGACCTACTGAATTAGAAACCCTAGAGGTGGGACCAGCAATCTGTGTTTTATTCAGCCTTCCAGGGATTCTGAGGTCTGCTCAAGTTCTTGAGATACAGACTTCTGAAATGGGTCTGAAATGATTGTTCAGAGGACTGTCTAGAAGGCTAAAGAAGGAAGTGATGGTAGGTCCCAAAGATGACAGAAGAGAAGATAAGGAGGCAGAATGGGGCTAGAAGAGGGTGGAGCCAGCAGGGCCCTTCTAGGATCCAGGATCATGAGCTGTGTCTATGGGGATGACGGTGTCAGATGGACAACCAAGTCCCGGCTGGCTTGAGGAGATGTCAGAAAACATGCAGAAACTCTAGTCACTGGCTCACTGACAGAAGGTCATAGTACATGGCGTGAGGCAAATGCAAATACCTCTGACACTAAAACTAATGAGAGCTTGTAGTACTTACAGAATGTTTACTACCTGACAGATTACCTGCTAAGCAATCTAAATGAATTATCTCATAGGTTTCTCACAAACATTATCCACATTTTGCAGCCTGAAGAAACTGAGAGACAAAGAGAAGTAATGCGCCCAAGACTACCCAGTGAGTGATGGTGGAGCCGGAATGGGAGCCAGGCTCTGAAGCCAACAGCAGTGTTTTGATCACCACTTCATCCACCTTCCCATTCTTCACAAATACAAGTCAGCCTCTGCCCAGGGAAATAGGGAATGTTCGCACCTGTTGCCAGTCTAAAAGCAGCCTGACAACATCTGTAAAGCCTTCAAGAATAATTCACACTCACTGCATTTTCCTCACCACAGTGCAAAGTACCTGCTCTCACCAATCCACAGGGCCTTCGCATTTTGCCTCTAGCAAAGAGATGTGAAGCTCTGTCTGCTCTGTATCAAGGCCAGTATCATTCAAAGGAATCTTAAAAAGCCAAGATAGGTGGTTCATTTTTAAGCCAATATAAGTATCTATAGCCTATAAACTGGGTTTTAGGAACGTAACTGGACCATGCTGTGGTGGCCTCGCCATTGTTACAAAATGGTGGTAACTATATCGACAACAATTTATGGATAGGCTGCTTATTAACTATATGTAAGATCCAAAGATTTGGTTTCGACGACAGAAAATGAATTTCTTCACTGGAAGATCTATCTTGTCTTTTGAAACTGAGGGAGCTGTGACAAATGGCCTGCAGGATATACGTGAGCGGCCGAGCAGCGGCGACGGGTGGAGACCATTATTTTATAAGCTGTCCCTCCCTCATCTGCAAGTTTCTCACCAGGATTTTCATTCTTTTCAAAGCAGCCTTTCAACCTGGATGAGGCTGACTACGAGGTGGGGTAGCGCAAAGAATGGAGAAACACATCCGAAGAGAGGACTCCCTCATCCATGTCGTGCCCTCCAGGCTTCCTGGGGCTGCGGTGGGGGGATTCCAGAGGGTCTCGGTCAAGGAAGACCGTGCACCCACCCTCACGAGTCAGGAAATGTGGACCACATTCTGTTGATCTCTGCTGGAGAGTAGAGTTCTGACTTCTGGAAGGACTGGACAGAAATGCTTCTAAGGGTAGAAGCTGGATCCTAACAGAGACAGGAGTGGTGGCATGAGCGAGTGACGGAAAGGAGGAAGCCTGGCTCTGTGTGTGGTTTTGGAAGGTTATCTTTCCACCCAAGACAGCTGGCCGAGGCTTCCCAGTTGTCTCAGCACAGGACTAGCCTGTCTCCTGGTGCTGGCCGGGGTCTTTCAACCTCCCAGGAAGGCTTTGCGTACCCTGCTTTGTCGGGTTCAAGCTCTTCCCTAGGAATGGGATGGAGGCTCAGAAGGGGCTTCTCACCTGCTCCTGCGGGGGTGAGCGGAACTCCCTGGTCTTCCGGGCAGTCAGGGCCGCAGACATGTTCAGGGCCTGCATGAGTTCGTTGTAGCGGAACTTCTGATTCGCCTGGAGCTTGGAGACATAAATGTCGCCAAAGGCCACGATGGCCTCCACCCGGTGTTGCAGCTCACAGTCACAGAGATAGCTGAGGAGCTCACACATCTGCAAAAGTGTACACACACGTGAATATAATAATACTTCATGTACATTGGTGAAGCGGCTATCATCCCCATTCTACAGATGGTAACACTGAGACTTAGGCGATTTAAGGAACTTGCCCAGTGTCACACAGTAAGCATAGAGCTATTACTGGAATCCAAGTTGGCCATTACTAGATGACTCTGGATTAGTACTTGAACCCAGAGCCCAGCTCTTTACCGCTGAGCCAGGAGAACAACAGGAAAATGAGCTCATTAAACACCGAGCGTGTCTGCCTGTGGAGACAGAGAACAGCATGTAGGAGAGCGTTTTCCCAGGGCTCTAAGCTTAGTACGGAAACCACCACTGAATGGTACATATGAGCACTGGGTCTCCTTCCTGACATCTTCTGGTGCTGGATGATGGGAAAGCGAGACTTCTGCTTCCCTCCCCATGTTTCACTGTTTTTGTTTATCAGCACTGTTTTTCTATGATCGATTGATATAATTAATCTTATCGCCATTAGAATTTATACTAATAAGAAAAAAATAGCCCTACCTTACTGAGCACTAGCTACGTGCCAGACACTGTGCCCGGCACTTGCCATACTTTATGTGGGTTCCTCATATTTTTACTAAAGCAGAAGTTCTATTTACCCACCTCCACTTAACCCATCACACGTGACTAAAGAACACTCTCCAGGGCTTCCCTGGTGGCGCAGTGGTTGAGAGTCCGCCTGCCGACGCAGGGGACACGGGTTCGTGCCCCGGTCCGGGAGGATCCCACATGCCGCGGAGCAGCTGGGCTCGTGAGCCATGGCCGCTGAGGCTGCGCGTCCGGACCAAGAACACTCTCCACTGTGTCTGGGCACAGACAAGCCCCTGGTGGTGGGGTGCTGTCACCTAGCAGGACAGTCTCTGCACATCTGCCCACCTCTGCTCCAGCCAGGTAAACTGGGACCCAGAGCTTATGCTCGTCCTACTTGTGATTATAATTACAACATTTAAAGTCATGTGGGTGAATGAAATAGGAAAACTAAGTTGAACGACTAGGGAACATCTGTGAAAGGCGAGTTTTTTTTTTAAAAAAAATGCTAAAATTGAGTGTGAGTTAGACAACTATAAAAAGTTGGGGAAAATCATAAAAATCTAGAAGCATTTTGCACTCAGGTTGCTTTCGATTACCTCTAAATCTGCAGCCTACCTTAAAGACCCCAAAGTTGTAATCATAGATGGTGCATGACAGGTGTCATCCACGGAAAAGAGGGGACTCTATGTGCCCGTCAGGGACTCACATTAAAGAAGAGGTCTTGCCCCAAATCATGTGCATATAGATACCTGCTTCAATTAAACTGGCTACTGCAGGCATACTTATTTTCTTAATTTTAGAGTTAAGAAAAGTTACAATAAAATAAGCCAACTCTTAGTTTTGACATTTTCCTATTGTTTGTCTGCTTTATCTCATTTATTTCTGCTCTAATATTTATTTCCTTCCTTCTGCTAAATTTGGGCTTGGTTTGTTCTTTTTCTAGCTCCTTGAGGTAAAAAGTTAGATTATTTGAGATCTTTCTCCTTTTTTTAATGTAAACATTTATTGCAATGTACTTCCCTCTTCTATTTTTGCTGCATCCCATAGGTTTTGGTAATTTTTGTTTTCATTTACATTTGTCTTGAGGTAACATCTTTTTTTAAAAAAATTAATCAATTATTAAAAAAAAAAAAAAAAGAAGAGGTCTTGGCCCTCCATCAGAATAGCACATTTCTATGTTTTAATAAAATATTTAAGGTACATATGTAAAATTTGTTGTACTTCTCCTCTATATTCAATGTTTTGATGAAATGGCCACCTACCAATCCCATCATATTGGATAAGAGAGCTTTGACTGCAGATTTTTTTTTTTGCGGTACACTGGCCTCTCACCGTTGTGGCCTCTCCCGTTGCGGAGCACAGGCTCCGGACGCGCAGGCTCAGCGGCCATGGCTCACGGGCCCAGCCACTCCGCGGCATGTGGGATCCTCCCGGACCGGGGCACGAACCCGCGTCCCCTGCATCAGCAGGCGGACTCTCAACCACTGCACCACCAGGGAAGCCCAGATTATTTTTTATAATATATTTTATGGTCAAATATGTTTCAAATTATATTTTTTAACAACACGCTTTAATATTATGTTTTACTATATCATCATCCACATTTTACAAATCATAAAGCCAAGACTGATGGGCTCCTGACTTGGCAAATCTATTTAGCTAGTAAGTGGCTGAGGCACAGGAAGTGAAATCCAGGGATGCCTGAACCAGGGTCACTCCACTAAGATCAACTGCTCTCCTCTATTTCTTTTCTTTTCTCTTTTTTTACTTTCTAGACAATTTACTGAAGTATAAGTGAAGTATATACTGAGGATTTACAGTGTTGTGTTAATTTCTCCTCTATTTGTTTTCATTTCTCTCTTCTCAGTGCTGAGAAGACAAAGGTCACCATCCTCTTCCGTGCATCACTGACGCTAGCTTACGTCTGGTAAGACTAAGCTGCGCGAGGGGGCAGCTCTCAGTGAGCAGGACGCCCAGCGCAGATGGCACTTTCTCTGAGTGCCAGTGTGACAGGTTCACGTCAGGCTTGTGATCGGAGCACGGCAATGAGAGTGGCTGATGAGTGTGGTCATTCTACAAGCCAGTTCCTTTGGTCAACTCCACAGCCAAAGGCTCCTCCCCGTCTCCAGACAAGATGTCACAGATGAGCGCTTTAGTCGCAAAGGGTAGCAGAGAAGATCAGGGAAAATCCATCGCTGGGATCAGAAAAACAGTTCTAAAGCACACGCTTTATTGACGAGGGCTGGTATTTTCGTTTTGGTTTGGGGAGACTTAGGGAGTACCTTCCAGCTCAGAAACAAGCAGGACCAGTGGGCGCTCTCCCTGAGCATCTCTGCTACACTCCACGTTCAAGCCAATGCCCACAGTCCTGGCGTCACCACCAGGCTGCACTGTCACCCTCCCCAGCTCTTTCCAAGGGCAGGATGCTGGTCGCCCCGAGTTACCTGCAGCTTGACGGACTCCGGTAATCGGGTCTGCAACAAGCCTTTGACGGGAGCCTCCTTGCTGGCCTTTTCCCCAGCCTCCACAGCCTTCTCCTCCACCTGGGTCACCTCCTCCTTCTCTGCTCCGTCCTGTGTGTCCCCACTGTGCTCCCCAAACACGGAGGGGTCGATGACAAGGAGGATCTGCCGAACATCGTCATCGTCAAACACCCCCATGACCAGCAGGGTTCCGATGAGTTTCAGCACAGGCACGAACTGGAACTCCACGGACCCCCCGACGGGGTCCCGGATGTGAGCCCCACTGCACCGCACTGCCTCCGTCAGCATGCTCAGCGCCTTCGTCTTGAGAAGCTCCAAGGGAATCTCGGGGCTCTGCTTCTGGTGTTCCTCGCTGGTCATGACGAAGCAGGCGGGGGAGAACCTGAACCCTGGCTTGAGGCACGTTCTCGGGCCCACCCCAGGGAGCCCATGCCTCTTGGACTCGTCCGGGTACAGGCGGATTTTCCTGGTGCTGCTGGTGATGGGGATGATGTACTCATTCTTCATCATCAGCTTCCTCTCCTTAGCGCTGGCCAGGTGGATGCTGATGAGAAGGTCATAGAAGCCGGAGCGCAGGAAGCCAGGGAGGTACTTGTTGTCAATGGCGTAGAAGAGCTGGGAGAGGTCCACGTGGCTGCACAGGGCGTAAGCCACCCGGCTGTTTCCCAGGGCGCACAAGGCGCTGTAGAGTCTCAGCGTGTGGTAATGGAACCACATGAGGTCCTCCTTCTCGCAGAGCTCCAGGATGTCCACACACCTGAGGAGGAGACAAGCAGTCAACCACTCCAGGGGGAGAAAACTGTGGCAGAATTCAGCAGAGCGCTGACCCTCGGAATCCCCACGCGTCTCACCCGAGCCAAGGAAGGCAGAGCGGGTAGAAGCCTGGAGGAGTCTCTCACGGGTTATCATTCGTCCCACTATTTCTAACTATGAGGGTCTCAAAAGTCTGTGAGACTTAAAAGCCACTAGCTTACCAAATATCAAAGTCCCCACTGTTAGGGAAAAACCCAACTCAGAACTGAAAACATTCAGGTACATGACAGGTGACTCGGTCCTCTTATTTGTAGGCTCAAGGGGATCCTCTGTTTCCTGATTTAAGAGCCCCTCAGAAGACGTAGCTAAAGCCCTCCCATCAATTTACCATCTGCCTCATCTATGGAATCTCCAGTTTACCATCAGCCATGGGGCTATCCTTTTCCTGAAAACAAACACACACCCGCGCTCTTGTCCAGAGAGGAAACGCCTTCCAACCTGTGATGAGTTGGCGTAGTCAGGTAGCCAGTTCACTTTCTCCATCCTGACTGTAGAGATCTATTTGCTGTGTATTATTCCCTTGTGTGCGGGGGCCCGGGGCTCTGATCTCTGCTTAGATTTTTCCATTTTGTCTTGCTTCTCACTGAGAACCTGAGGACACTTTGCAATTGGCTTACTTGGCTGGTCTCCTGGTCTTTGCTGCTCCTTCTCTACACTAGTCTGCCCTTCTGCTGCCCATGACCCAGTGGAATACCTAAATGTGAGCTGTGCCGGTGTCAAACACCTCCATCCTCTATTGCTTTATCTTTTCAGTCCAAGAGATCAAGGGGTAATAACATCCATAAAAATAAAACTTACTTAATTTTTTTCTATGGACAGAAACTGAACTAGATTTTCCCTACACAATTTAATGTTTTCTCTCTCAGCAATCCTTTGGGTGGGCATTGATCTCACTGTACTGATGAGAAGACTGAGGCCTGGAGTGCATGAGTAACTCACTCAAGGCCACGCAGCCAGAAAGTGATAGCGCTGGAATTGAATCTAGGTCATAATCCAGGAGCACCTCTTTTTTTTAATTTTTATTTTAATTTTTATTTTTTTCGGTACACGGGCCTCTCACTGCTGTGGCCTCTCCCGTTGTGGAGCACAGGCTCCGGACGTGCAGGCTCAGCGGCCATGGCTCACGGGCCCAGCCGCTCCACGCCTCCCAGACCGGGACACGAACCCGTGTCCCCTGCATCGGCAGGTGGACTCTCAACCACTGAGCCACCAGGGAAGCCCCAGGAGCACCTCTTAAAGAGTGAGGACCAGGAGCCTGATTCTTGGTTCTCTAAGCAAGCTAGGCATGCCTCATTCTTCCCCTTCTTGCCATCAATAACATATAATTTCTGAGCCACGCTAGGGTTTGTAATTAAGCGCATGGAAATATCCCTGAGCGCAGGTACTTGGAGCTACAGTGAAAGCCCCGTGGCAGACACGTCACTGTGAATATCGTGCTGTTTCTGAGTGAATAATCAAAGTGGGGAAGGGAAAGAAGAGAAACCGAGGCTTCGGGGCCATCAGCAGTCGTCTTGGGCCCTTTGCCAATGAGGATGATCCTCCTTCCCTCCTGGGCTTGCTGGGTACTGCTTCCCTGCCTCCCGGGCCCGGCCCTTCCTCTTTGGGCCCCCCCACTACCTGTTCTCCTCGGGGATGTAGAGCGCCATCATCTGTAGAGGCTCCAGGCACTGCACCACCCAGCCATGGCGGTCGCTCACCCGCTCCGTCTCCACCTTCAGGAAGCTGCTGGGCATGCGGCTCCAGAGGACGGGCTGGATGGTTTGGACGTCCAGCCGTGGTGGGCACTGCGGGACGGGGTTTTTCTCTTCACTCTTAAATATGGCTGCCGACAGGGGCATGGCGTTCTGGGGCAAGGCAGAAAGGCATCAGGGAGGAGAATACACGTGCAACACAGAGATGCTCAGTGGCTGGACAATACACCCGGCCCATGTTGAACAAAAGGATGAGCATATATTAAAAAGAGACAAACGCATCCAGGGCAACGAGGGCTTCACCGGCATCAATGAAGACCTGACATAATGGGTTATGTGAACATTCATTAATTCTTTCGGTACTCAACAGAAGTGGGAGAAGGGGAAAGTGGGAACCTATCTACTGTTGCATGAATTTCACATGGAAGTGTAGACGTTTGGGAGGCATATGAGAAGCAAGAGGTGACAGATTCCCGATTTTCTCAGGCCTGAGCTTCTCCCCCTAATGGTCAGCATGCCCCCTCATGTCACAGATATTAGATGAGGGGACAGATACATACCTTCAGCTTCCCAAGTTCAAACTGAAACAAAGAGGTGCTTGTAGGCTGCAGGAAGACCGCTGGAAACACCTTGGTATTGGGCTCCACCTGGAAAGCAAAACAAATCCAGATGTTTGCCCAGAATTATAAACCCACAGGGGGCTAAGTCATGGGTGTTTCAATCAACACCCTCACTCCAACTTGAGCTGAAAGAGGGCAGTTAACGGGCTGCTGATTGCCCACTGCTCAGAGATTCCCAGAGACCCGGTGCCTAACCGTAGCTACTGTCACTGCTCCCACCTTCAACACTCCCTTCCTCTCTCCACTCGGGGCCGAACGATCTCACGCCCTTTCATTTCCTCCCTCGGGTAACCAAAGCCAGCAGCTTTCTGCAGTGCTCAGGGGAGCAACCCACCGGCCACCGAAGGCAGGGCCTGCTCTGGTCACAGAACGAGCTGAGGCGCTGGCTCTTCACAGAGCACGGAGACCGCCCCCCCGCAGGCCCACAGCAAGCACCACCATCTATCATTCCCGCCCTGGAAGGTGACAAGGGAGGGTGGTGCGGTGGCTTCAGTATTCTTTCTCAAGGCACACGGGCGTCAGTCAGGCAAAGCCGGGGGGACCTACAGCAGAGCGTCGCAACCTCAGCCCTACTGATAAATGTCTCCAGAGTTGTCAAGTGTTCCTGAAGGGAAAAGTGCCCCCACTCGAGAGCCCGCTGTGCAGGCAGGGACCACGCGGCGCTTCCCTGGAATTACATGAAGAGGCTGCACCTGGAGCCTCTCTCCTCCCTCAAAACCGTTCCCTCTCACTTGGCTCCTCTGGACTTCTCTCCACCCCTTCCTCACTCTCCACGATTTTAGTTCTTACATTAAAAGGTGCGGGATTCACCAGCTGCCTTTTAGCTGCCACTGAGATGAGGCATGTGGATTGATTTACTTATGACATCAGGGGCTCCACTTATCCCTTGCTCACCTTGACGTCGGGCTTTTGATCAGACTCGGAGGACCACGGAAGAAGAAATGGAACTTTAATTCCACCAACTAAAGTCCTTTGCCTTTAAGCAAATTCAGACATTAGGACATTCTTGCAACTCTCCCGACCCGTCACATTAGGGGCTGCTGGGTATTGGGAACATACCCTAAAAGTGTCCCCCAATGAGTCACCCTCTTGTACAATCCCCTCTCCTAGAACCTGTGCCTTGTTTCCAGCAAACAGCATATGGCAAGAAGCGACTGTCATGCCCTTGATTGGGTTACATTGTAGAAGACTCCTTCTCAGCAGATGGGAGAGGAAGGTGGTCCAGATAGCCTCGGAGAAGTAAACTGCTACGTTGCCAGAGGGCCATGTGACAGGAGTTCCGGGGGGGGGGGGTCTCATGGGGCTGAGAGTGGCTGGCCCCTGGCTTCAGCCAGCAAGAAATGGAGCCCTAGTTCTACAGATGTAAGCAAATGAATTCTGCCCACAACCATGTGAGCTCAGAAAAGGACCCCGAGCTCCAGAAAGGAATGCAGCCTGGCTGACACCTTGACCGCAGCCTTGTGTGACGCTGAGCAGAGGACCCAGCTAAGCTGTGCCCTGACTCCTGGCCCGTGGACACTGTGGGACAATAAGTGAGTGCCTTTAAGTCACTGAGTTTGTGGCAATTTATCAGGCGATAGAAAACGAATAGAGCAGTTTTCCTTTCTGCCGGGTTATTTGTTACTGGTTTCTTGTAAATAATGAACTTCCTCAATGCATTTAGACATAAGAATTATAAACATACATTTTTATGGCTGGAAGTGACTTAAAAGATTGCCTGGTCCAGTGCTATCGTCGGCTCACGATGAAGAGGCCAGACTGCTTAGACCCCAGGCGTGCACCCAGCACATGTCATCTGAGCACACTGTAGTAGGCTTACGTTTCGGATCAAACATTTGCTTTTACCTGATGCTTCAGGTACCCGTGGGTGATGTGAAGGGATGATGCCAGTGAAACCAACAGGTAGGGAGAGGGCTGCTAGAACTGCCTAGGCTACGTCTGAAATAAGCTTTGGTAAGGACATTCAACAATCATTTAGTGCCTATCCCGTACCTTCTTTGTGCCAGGATCTGGGTTTATGGGTGAGAGACACATATGGGAAATTCTGATTTGATGCTGTGTGACTCTGGCCACAAGGCAAGACTCATCTCTGGTCTGGCCCCAGATTTCTCAAATACCCAACAGGTAACATCTAGAAAAATGTGTGAACTTGAAGCAAGCAGAGGGCTGGCAGCTGAGAAAACTTCACCTGGACCAGCCAGATGAAGAGAGAGAGAAATGCATTCAGCCAGAGGTTTTCTTTGCTGAGCTAAATTGTACCAGTATAGGGAGCGACAGGCTGAAGAGGGTGGTACCTTTTTAGGTCCCTCAGGAATTGCCCCTGCAAACTTCATAAACTACCCAGTCAAATGCCAGGGCCCTCCTCAAATCTCCTTGCAGAGAGGAGGTCCTTGAAAGCATCTAGGATGGGTGCCCTGGGATGGGTTTATTTCTACCGTGCAGAGTACACTCCCACCACGATGAACAATGAAAACGTCCCTTCAATCACTAAAATAACAAGAACACACAAGGGTGGGCTCCTGATGGGTGTACATAAGGAGAGAAACTGCAACTGGTGGTGTGGTAAGTGGAATACTAGACGGCCCTCCTGACCCCTGGGGTTAGTCCCCCGATCGTGTATGTCACAGGGCAAAAGGGTTTCTGCAGATGTTAGTGAGGCTACTGGCCAGCTGACCTTAAGATAGACAGAATATCCTGGTGGGCCTAATCCAATTGCACGAGCCCTTAAAAAAGCAGGCGTTTTCTCCTGCTGGGGGCAGAAGGGAAAATCAGAGAGAGTCTTGAAGCCCGAGAAGAACCAGATGCGCCCTTGTTGGCTTTGAAGATGGAAGGGGCCACGTGAGAGGGAATGTGGGCACCTCTGGAAGCAGAGAGGGGTTGGCCAGCAAGAAAACGGCGACTTTGGAACCTCAGCCTACAACCACAACTGGATCCTGCCGACAACGTGAAGGAGCTTGCGGGGGATGCTACCCAGAGCCTCAGGACAGAGACGGCTCATTCCAGCCGACACCTTGATTTCCGGCCTTGCGAGAACCTGGGCAGAGAACCCAGTCAAATCTACAGAACTATGAAATGATACATGGATGCTGTTTTAAGCTGCTAAGTTTGTGGTAACTTGTCAGGCAGCAATGAAAAAACTAGTGGCTTCCCAGCCGAGTTGGTCAGTTTGATAATAAATACTTAGCAAGCACTCACTAGGTACCAGGTACCGTCTCATGTGTTAGGGGATGCAGCAGTGAACCTGAGAGATGGCCTCTCCCCTCAAGGAGCTTACATTCTGGAAGGGGAGGCTGCATTCTAATGGAATAAGCAGTGAGCCCAGACTTGAGGCTGCCACAAAGTGCCACGGACATTCTTCCCTTTGTGTTTAAGGTACCTTTTATCACTGGCTGCTATGTTTTGTCTTTGCAACGACAGACATTCTATTTCTAATCACGTGTGAAGGTCAGGGCATAGGAACTAGCCTGAATTGAAGGGTAACCCCTCTCGTAAATCGGAATCTCACGGCTGGCTCTGCTCTTGGAGCAGTGTGGCCGGAGTGGCAGCAACTGAGGAGTATCTCTTGTACATACATTTTATTTCTCATTTCTCCCATGATTACATTAAGTGAGACAGAAAAAGCTTTTCAAATCGCGTAGCAGTATTTAACGGGGAGGTCTAGAAACATTGTTTGAGAGAACCCTCTTCTCATTGTTTTGGTTACTGGTCCTTTCTGAATGGAAAGCCAGTATATAAATATTGCTGCCCTGCTCCTCTTGAGATGATTGAAAAATGAAAATGGCTACAGCTGCAGAATAACAATTATCCCACTGCTGGGAGCCCAGACGCATGGCTGGACACGTTACTGTCTCACGGGAATGAGAAGGGTGCTGGGTGGGTATGAGCCTCCCGAGGGTCCGTGCTCAGAGTCGTGACCTCCTCCCCGTTCCCACCTCAGGGTGGGAGTGGGTTTGGACCCCTGAGCAGAGTCATCAGGATCTGTACGCATATGGAGTCACGCCAGGCATCCCGGGGTGCGGGTGTCAACATGCAGCTCAGACAGCTGACCAGCCCAGTGTCATGTGTGAAAGATGGGATACAAATGTGTTCTGCTCTTTGTTGTAACATCTTCTCACCGTCGTGGGCTGTTTCCTGAAGCAGGCAAGTCACTGCTGCTGCAGATGCCATGGGCTATTTATTTATTTATTTAGGGACCTTAAAAGTGATTCGATGCTTTGGAGCTCTCTGTAGCTCAGGGAGGACCCTTCAGTCAAACTCATTTCAAAAGTTAATGGGAAAAAGCTAACGGATTCTGAAGGACGGCAGTAATGTGCACAAGCCTCCTCTCGGTACTGGTGGGGAAGGGAACGTGGAATCACGAGAAAGTACTGGAAGAATACTTCAGAGCCTGGCTGTGCGGAGGCCTCTTCCTGGGAGCGGCTCGTGGGTGGTAGTGATGATTCCACTTCTTCCCAGGAGGAAGAGTAGGTGTGCAGGGGGCTACCCCCTGCAGGAGGTCCTGGAGAGGACCGCCACACCAGCAGGCCGTCCCTGGCCCCCAGGAAGGGCTCTGCCCATCTGATTTTGGTCACCTAACATTTCAGACACTTGCTGCCAAGGGGCTTTTCAGCCCAGAGGCTGTAACCTGGGGCTGATTCTGGAATCTGGGGTTTTAGCCCTTTACACAGGAGCCGGATGCTTTCAGTCCGCTGTAGCTGGGTAACCTTCCCTGGACGCTGCCTGCCACTGTCCTGGTCAGAACTCTTCAGGAGTTCCACATTTCTTCCTAATGCCTCCCTACCTTTCCAAATTTGTGACTATGAACCATAACCCATTCTATTCTGTCCATCGTTCCTCAAACATACACTATGCCCCCGTCTCCATTACGCTTCTTGTGCCATTCTTTCAATCTGGTACACTCCTCTCTCTCCCCCTGGAAGAATTCTTTGTTTCAAAATCAAGATTTCTCTGTAATAAACCTTTTCTTGATCACTCTCAATGGAAGCAGGCTCTTCCTTCTCTGAACTCGGATAACACTCTGTCCACACGTCCATGAGGCTCTCCATTCTACCCTTGGAGTGTCAAGAAGGAAATCTGACTTCCTAACTTAGCCTGTCTCACAGTACGCTCTGTAGAACTCTAGGCTTATAGAAGATTACTAATTGTTAAAAAAAAAAAAAAAAAAGCTCTTCTTGGTTAAATAATATGAGAAATGCTTGGCTAGGTTTCTTTCTGAAGCATTCCTTAAAGTTTTCCTGTACTAACACTCACTGCGAAACTTCCAAAGGAGGATATAACTTGTGGCATTTCCCAAGCTTACTTGGCCATCAGAGATGAAGCTTAAAGGAGATTAGGCTTCTTGTGGTTAATGAGGGGTAAACCTACGTGGGTATAATTAATGGCTTCTCCAAGTAGTTCTGTCGAAGTTCATAGTCAATGAAAGAGAAAGATAAATTATTTATGTAAATGCATTTTAAAGCACCCTGTAAAGAAGCCACAGTGAATGAGAATAACCTTTTATTGCAAAGGGAACACTCCCTTGGCAGATCAATCAGTTTTTATAGGTCTATATTTTGAGCACAGAAGTTCCTTAAAGTGAGGAGTATCTCTGTTGACCTTTTAAACTTTGCATCTTATATAGTGTAGGTAACATGAAAGTCGCACAAGAAATACTGATGGAACCAACAAATAACCTTTTAGAGCCCATCACCAAGGAAAAGCCTTCTCATCTTCTACAAGGATGACCAGCATTTCTGATCAACCAATAAATGAGATCTTTCCCTCTCTGAACAAAAGGAAGTCATTTTACTCTTGTCTTCCTAGACGGCACAGGACCACGTGGGTACATCAACTCCATGTGCTGTGGTGGGGATGCCACCTATGGAGAAGGCTGAGGAGCTGTGCCCTGAGCACCAGGCCGGCGATGCTGCTGTCACGGCCCCAGGAGCCGCCCCTACCTGGTAGCAGGTGCCGAGTTCCCTCCCGTTGGCCGAGAAGGACAACATGCCCATTGCCAGATCCACGAGGCAGCCGATCTCTAGGTCCACGTTGCTGCGACTTGCTCTTTGGGACGTGGCCACGATGTCCCCACCCCAGACCATGTAGCAGTTGCTGCGCTTCACACTAGGAGCCAGAGAGAGGAAAAGGCACAGAATCTGGACTGGGGGCGGTTTGGAATCAAGACTCAGGATTGAAATGCCCCCAAAGCTTCCAATGAAGCTTTCCAATCAGCCCCGAATAACTTTTTTTCCTTAAATGAATGCACTCAGTTTAGGAATGTGGCACTCTATCTGCTTCACAGAGCAGAGGGTTCAGGCAAGTTGTTTCCTGGCCCATCATCCATTCATGTTTCTGAAACAGATGATGGGGACGGTAGTACTCCCACCTTAGAAGTGGGAGATACATGTGCAGAGAGGATGACTACCTCAGGCGGACTTAGAGAGGAATTTGGTATAAGAGGCAGGAACAAGAACTCTGTGTCCTCAGTTCCATTTCAGTGCCAGGGCAAAAGGCCATTTAACACTTGAGAACTCAGGCCCACATTCCCTAGGATGGCAGGCCTGGGCCCCAGGAAGACTTGCAAAGTAGATAAAGTTAGTCTCTGATGGCCTCCCACCTCCTGATCTGTACTACCCCCCCACCCCCACCCCAGCTCCCTGGAGCCCTACCCCCTGCACTCTTCACCACCTACCAACCTGGGTCCCTTTCTCAGCTAGCTGGCTACCACCCCCCAGAAAGAAAACTCCACCGTAGGCATTTAGCTTTAAAAGCCAACTATAATAACTAAAAAGCCTTTCAACTCCAAAGCCTGTTTTTTATTTTTTGCGGTACGTGGGCCTCTCACCGTTGTGGCCTCTCCCGCTGCGGAGCACAGGCTCCGGATGTGCAGGCTCAGCGGCCATGGCTCACGGGCCCAGCCGCTCCGCGGCATGTGGGATCTTCCCGGACCGGGGCACGAACCCGTGTCCCCTGCATCGGCAGGCGTACTCCCAACCACTGCACCACCAGGGAAGCCCCAAAGCCTGTTTTTTTAATGGTAAGATTTCACACCCTGGGTGGGCTTTGGAGAAGTGCTATGTGGATCCCCAGAGCCCCTCACGATGGCTGCGGGCAGGAGGCAGCTGGTATGTCTCTTCCTAAGCCCAGTCCTGGTGTGGCTCATCTGAGGGACCCAGTTGCTTAAAGTAACACCAAGTGATTTGTCTCAGGCTGAAGGAGAGAGTGACTCTATACGGGATGCTAGAGCAGCCCCTTTAAACTTCCTAAGGTCAATCTGATCTGGCCTTGGAAAGCCCAGAGTTTGATTAGAATTCTCCCAGTTTTTTTCCGGTTCTAGAAGCCCATCACTTTCCCAGACAACTAGAAATCCCGTTTGTAAGCATTCCTTCACCTCCTCCCCTCGACCCTCCTCTGCGGCACCAGTCAGGCTGGTTTCTCAGGGTGAATGCCCACAGGCAGGGCCAGTGCAAATTGCTCATTCCAAAGAGTTATAGCCATTGCTAGATTTCCACTAAGGTCAAACTGTGGCGATGTCATTACTTCTTTTCAGTGATTAAAGTACGAAGTACACTAATGACTACAGAATTCAATTAATAAGGTACAGAAGCCGCAGGAGTGTCAAGTGCCACACTTTGGTCATATTTCAAAGGGTCCATGTTTGAAATGCCTGAAAACATCCGAAAATCGATCCTGTGTTTACTTATTGCACAAGACAAAGAACTAAGAGTTACTGAGCACCTGCTATCTACTGCGTCTTACGCTAGGTGCCGATGTGTCAGTTAATTTTCACAAATGTGGTCACTGAGGCTCAGATAAATAAAATAATCAGTCTGGCATGGCAGAGCGAGCAAACGGGAGCAACAGACCCAGCTGGGACGAGACTGTGCTTTTTGTTCTTTTGGCTGAAGAGCAAAGTCTGGAGCGGTCAACTGCTTTCGCATACTTTCCTTTAAACCAAACCAGATGCTGCATCTGGTTATAGCATCTACGCTGGGTCTCATAACATGATGAACATTCAGTAATGGTAATAAGAGTGCTGTTTATTGAGTACTTGAGTTCAGGCACTGTTGTAGGCTCTTATCTATGTATCATCTCACTTAATCCTCATAACACTCTGTGAGATGAGAACTATTATTCTCATTTTATAAATAAGGAAATTTAGACCCAGGGAGGTTAAGTACCAGGTCCAAAGTCACACCTCTAGTAAGTACTGGAACCCAGTTTAAAACGCAGGCGGTTTGCTTCCAAAGTCTGTACTCTCAACCACCCACCAACAATGGTCCCCCAGAAAACAGCAATTGTGCCTGACCTCGGGCCATTGGCCTCTGATGAGCCAGCAGCATCTGAAGAGCAAAACATTCCTGACTTTGTAGGGATAAAGTTATCATGAGAAACAACTTATTACATTTCTATACAAGCCTGTCGTATGGGCAAGGACTCTAGTATCTCACTTAGGTGGAAATAAGGCATGGTCTGCTGCTTCATTTCTGGGGCATCACTGGCTAAAGATCCTTCCTTGGTGGTAGTACCAATGGACCAGTGGGAGGGGATGGGTGTGCCTAAAACATTTTCCTTGAAGATCCCTAATTTCTATTCAGTGGTTATTATTTATAAATTTGCCATGTCTCTTTTATGTTCTTTATGCTTTCAGCCATTACAAACTTTTGGGATGAGAAGTTCTGAGTTATCAGTTGCTGTGTGACGTGGTATATCTTCTTCTTTTCTGCAATTGACTTCCCTCAAGCACCCAGGGATTTTTTCACTGTCTTGTTCTTTTTTTTTTTTTTTTTTTTTTGCGGCACGCGGGCCTCTCACTTTTGTGGCCTCTCCCGTTGCAGAGCACAGGCTCCGGACGCGCAGGCTCAGCGGCCATGGCTCACGGGCCCAGCCGCTCCGCGGCATGTGGGATCTTCCCGGACCAGGGCACGAACCCGTGTCCCCTGCATCGGCACGCAGACTCTCAACCACTGCGCCACCAGGGAAGCCCTGTCTTGTTCCTATGTTGTAGAAATTGGGACTTGCCTAGAAATCACGGAGTCTGAGAGGGAGCCCAGGCTTCCCAACTGTCCATCTGTATCTCCCATCCCTGGGTCATGTTTTATACATGTGATGAAATTGCCCTTTATTTTGGCTAATAACGCTTCTCCCACCATAGTCCTCCCCCACCCCCGCCATTTACTTAAGGATTTTAAGCCTGTGCTTCATTTTCCCTTTATAATAGAGGCTGATGTTTCCTTCTTTGGGGTGTGAGGGGAAGGGAAAAAGACCGCTGGGGGAGGGCCAACCCTGCCCCTCAGGAGTCCTCTTACCTTTCATGGACCCGGCCTCTTTCGTCCCCCAGAGTAACAGTCACGGTACAGTTTTTATTCAAGTCAAACTTTTCACTGTACAAATGATAGTCGGGAGTCACCCATCCGACCCAGACGCAGGAGGGGTCCTGTCCAGCAAAGATGCGAATTGCGTAGTAGCACTGCTGGGGAGAGACCACAGGGGGGCGTGAGTGACCCCCGCCCCTGTTGCGGGGAGCGGGCTCAAGAGGCAGAAATTATGCAGCAGCCCCCTTGACTCCCTTTTCTTAAAAAGCACACACTGTTCTGGGGGTGTACTGCGCTACACTCTGGACTGGGTGAAGAGTTGATGAGAGAATCTGGTTTCCTTAGTTTTTCCTTTTCTGTTGTGCTTTAGCCTAAAAAATCAGGCATCTAATATACCACCCACTGCCCAGAAGATGCTGCTGCCGAGATCAGGGGCAGCCACTCAGAATGGTCAGCACAGAACCCTAACCCTCTTCTGGGTACCAGGGCTGCTAGGGAGAGCCAGGCACACCTCTGCCCTCAGAGAGAAGAGCCACGAAATAGCCCTGGGGGCCGGGGGTTAGAGAACTCGGGCTACACTTTCCAATTCTGCAGGAAGTCTAAGTTTTTTTAAGTCTTGAAAAACATGCTACAAAAGGAAAAGCCGACAATGTGGCCAAATGCGCTTTGTGTGGTCATCAGACTCAGTGACAGGCAGGGCTGAAAATTAAAGCCATTCTTGGGCATTGTAACAACTTGTGAATTGTATCACTGTGTTATCATAACAACTAAAGCATTGAGGTAAGTGACTGCTTCATCACTTTCTTTATGAAACGAGCACATTTATTCTTTTTTTCTATTTTGCGTCTATTTTATTTTTTTTTTAATTTTTATTGGAGTACGGTTGCTTTACAATATTGTGTGAGTTTCTACCGCACAGCAAAGTGAATCAGCCGTACGTATACATATATCCCCTCTTTTTTGGATTTCCTTCCCATTTAGGTCACCACAGAGCACTGAGTTCCCTGAGTAGAGCTCCCCGAGCTATACAGTAGGTTCTCGTTAGTTATCTCTTTTATACATAGTGTCAGTAGTGCAAATGAAGTCCTTTTATGTGTAGTCTGTCCTACTTTTTGATTGGAAAAGGGTCAGCCAGACACACCTGTGCTGGCATCGTGGCTCTGGCAGCTATTAATCATGTGACCTTGGACAAGTCATTTGTCCTCTCTGTGCCTCAGAGCGCATGGTATTGTTCATCTCCTGGGGTTGCCCTGGAACTTAAGAAGGAAGGTGATACAATGTGCTCCGTGAAGTGTCCCGCACATAGTAAGTGTGTGACATGCCGCTGCGAGAATCATACTCTTGATAGTTAACCTACGAACTTGGGGTTGCAGGATAACTTTATAGAAAGGGTGACATGCATTTCTTCCAAAGGAATTTGTGTGTGTGTGTGTGTGTGTATGTATGTGTGTTTTTTGGCCAGGTGCTAAAGAAGGATGAGAGAAAGAAAGAAATTAAGAAGCATTGCTTTCTGACCACTGCCTAGCTTGAAGGAAAAGAACCCAAGGCAGCCTCCATCTTCTGGGCTGGCTCCCTGCTCCTTTTTCTCATTTGACTGCTTTCAACATTATTCCTGGCACTGCTCGGAGAGATGGGAGAACTGATTCATAGACATTTACATAAAAGAGCAAACAAAAGGATTACATTAAGAGTCCCCCCTTTTTCCCTCAACTGATGTTCATTTCAATCAGAAAGGCAGTGCTGCGTCCCTGGTGGCAAATAGGCACCAATTACACAATGACGCCCAATTAGCTGCTCCAGGTAGAGTTCTGTTTTGCACTGAATAACTGTTTCTCTTTCCCCCACTTGAGAAATGCCATAGATATGTTCTGGAAGCACCAAGAAGGATATTAAAAGACAGAGTAATTGGCAATTAAAGAGGATCTCTAGACAGATCTTTGCTGTAGGGGCCATATTACCAGGCACAGCAAAGAATCAAATAATTGAAACCATAATTGAGCACATCTACTTACTGTTGTTGTATGAGAGAGTATTTCTTGCATCTGTTTCCTGGGGGGAAGAAATCCATGTTTTAGTTCTTCAGGTCTATAGAGAAGCCCACAAGTCTGACAGGCAACTGATCTACCTTTAATGATGAAAGCAAGTTTAAGAAGCTGGCTCTTTCCTATACATGAGTGATCCTGACTGGTCTTGGGACTTCTTCATTTTCAACCTGATACCACCAGGCAGGGCTGTGCCTTCCAACTCTTGGCTCTCGGCCCAGGTGTAAGTTAGAGCTAGGGGCAGGTTGGGAGATGCTAATAATGTAGGCAGGGATACCTTGGAATACATTAACCTGTTCTCTTAAGCAGCTTTGCTTGTTTAAAGCTTGGTAGATGGTAAAACTCTAGAGGAAACCCGGACCAGATATACATCAACAATAAAAAACAGACATTAAAGGGAAGAAAGATAGCAAGGAATATATTCCCTACCAGGAAGCAGGAAGTCACATTACTCGGGAGTCACACAGCTGCTGGGCTGGACACTGGCCATAGTTATGCAAAGAAGGCAGTATTTGCCTATAGAAGCTTCTAATTTCACACAAAGGCAACCACAATTACACCCTCTCATGCACTTACATTCTTTTTACTCCAAAAACATATGAATTATAGGTTGCAAGGAGGCTAGGGACTCAGACAGCTTGGGAAGAACAGAAACTTGTTCACTGGATGTGACCAGTGACCACTTGAGTGGTCCCCTAATTATACACTGCACACGCACACATGTGCACGGGCATGCACTTGTGTGCACACCCATCCTCATTTCTTCCTGACTGAAAGCAGAGGGAACCCTACTCACACAGGAGTCCTGTGAGTTGTGCCGAGGTAGAGTGAGAAGGAGACAGACAGAAAGCCGACTTTGCAACAGACAGGCTGAGCACCTCTGAGAGCTGGAGGCTCCTCCCTCACCTTTTCTGGAAAGCGTCACTGTCCAGACACGGGCTGTGACTGAAGGAGGAGTGGCACTCCACCGGCACGCTCAGGCGGCAGTAGATCATGGTGGCATTGCCGTTCTGCGTGCCGAACGTCTTGTGGATCACCTTGAGGCACGGAGGGCTGTCCATGGTGCCATCGATCCTCACCACCTGGAAATGCCACAGTCCTCACCTGACACAGCCTGACTCTGACCCACCCCTCCTCCCCTCACTGGCTACTTACGTCAAGGCTTTATGAGAACTACAAAGGGTGTCCCAAGTGATAACGAACCATTACACTCATCCTTACGTGGACCGTGCCCTATAAAATATCACACAGATCTGCCTCTGGCTGGGGAAATGAGGGATCTAAATTAGGGATCTAAAAATGCTCACTGGGCTTTCTGCAAGGTCAAGGATGCCAGGCAGGGGGGTAATGCAGTGTTGGATTTGCTGATGCTGACCTTTCAGGAAGGTGACAAGTGGCTAAAGGAGAAAATCTTTCCAGAGGTTTCCCCTGTCAGTGGGCATGAGAACATCTAAGGGAGAAGGCACCAGAAAGCCCGAAGCTCAAGAAGAGACATCAGAGTTTCCTTGGGGGGCACTGTCTCCCACCCAGCGCCTTTCCCACCTTTACCACAGTCACAGCCTGAGCGCCGAAGCTCCTGGAAACTCCTCTACATACTGAGGAAATTCCCAGCTCCAGGGCACAAGCACTGCAGGGGATGCACTGGAGGATGAGAGATCAAAACTGGATTTTTGAAGTGTGTGTGTGTGTGTGTGTGTGTGTGTGTGTGGGTGTGTGTGTGGGTGTGTGTGTGTGGAGGGGTGAGGGGGGGTGGGAGGGAAGAGCAGAGGAAGTAAACAGACTTACAGTAATAATTTTGTTACGATCTGAGCATTTCTCCCTGCATTCTAGACAATGGTTCCTATCCTGCGGTCCGTGAGCACGCTTACATATTTTTGTGTGGTTTGTATATTTTGCCAAGTGGAGGGTCTCTAGATTCTATCAGTTTGTCAAAGGGGTTCATGACCTCCAAAAAGATTTCTAAAGTAATGGCCAGGTAGGAATCAGAGAAATTAAAGTCTCTACTATTTAAGACCGTGGGGAAAAGCGGAGGATGAAGAATTGATACTTTGCTGAATTCAAACTGGGCAGGGAGTGAAGGGGACTTACAGTCTGGGGGAATCAAGCCATTGAATCTAACGCTTCGGTGGAGCTGACTTGTCTGACATCCCATCAGCTCCCGTCCCACCTCTACGCCATGAAAAAACCATGGTGGGGCTGGGCGATACAGAGGCAAGCAGATGTAGAACCAGAATCTGAATCAGTCTCCTTACAATATTTGGCTTCTCTGCCTCTCTGCTCCCCCGACAAGGTGGGAGCATCATAATCAACTACTACACCTCCACTTAAAAACCTGGAGACGGTTCTGCAGGAACTGAACAAAGCCTAAAAGACATCAAGTTATGAGCAGAGGAGAACCATGTTTGGAACACATGATCCTGAGCGCAGGTACTGAACTTTTTTAGGAAAACAACATTGAAGGTCTCTGGATACTGTATTGCTATAATACCGGTATAGGAATGTCTGGAGAAAACATCGTGGCCCAAAGGTTTGGGGATGGATCTGCAAGGTGTTTACCACTTGTAAGATGCCACTCAGCTGCCCCAACTAAGGTACCTGCAACGACAGCTCTGAGGGCCAGCGAGGAGGTGACCGGGGTAGGGGCAGCCAGGGCGTGGACTTAGGCAAGCGCCACCTGGGCACAGAAGCCTCAGCGGGAGTTCAGGGCCTTGGTCCCCCCGGCCTGCCAGGGTCCCCGCAACGTGCAGCCTTACCTCTATCTGCGGATGGTCCTTGGGCACGTTGACAAATGTCGGGAGGCGCTTGCTGAACCACATGGCCACGTCGCGGTTCATGTTGACAGCAAAAGGCTCAAAGCCCTCTTGGAGGCCGCACATGGTATAAAACTTGAAGGTGCTGGCGTCCATCCCGAGATTCATGCGTCCGATCTGAGACAGGCCCAGAGAGCATATGGGCACAAAGCCTGCAGAACGGTGAGAGAGCCCGGTCAGCCCGTGGGACTGTCCTGGGAGGCGGGGAGGAAGCGGAACCTTTGCTTCCTCCCAGCAGGAAAGTCTCAGCAGGAAAGACGGAAAGATGGGACGGCAGCCTTTTCTTTCTTCCTGGCACATAAACTCAACAACAGGAAGTCACATGGAGTTTACGGCTGCCCTTGGTATATGGGAAAGAAAAGTGAGTCTGGTTCAAAATGATTTGTTGAAAAAAACAATCATCTAGGTAAAATTCTTCTTAAGACATAAATAAATGTCAGCTGGAAAAGTAAAACCAATAAGAGAAAAAGTGAAATTCTTTATCCATGCCTTAGCTAAAATTGATTTTAGGCCCTGGGTAATTTTATTTTATTTTATTTCTCTCTGGAGATATATATATATATATATATTTTTTTTTTTGAGGTACAGCTGATTTCCAATATATTAGTTTCAGGTGTACAACATAGTGATTCAATATTTTAATTGACTGTACTCTATTTAAAGTTATTACAAAACAATGGCTATATTTCCCTGTGCTGTACAATAATATATCCTCGTTGCTTATCTCTTTGATACATAGTAGTTTGTGTCTCTCTTTTTTTTTTTTTTTTGCAGTATGCGGGCCTCTCACTGTTGTGGCCTCTCCCGTCGCGGAGCACAGGCTCAGCGGCCATGGCTCACGGGCCCAGCCACTCCGCGGCATGTGGGATCTTCCCAGACCGGGGCACGAACCCGTGTCCCCTGCATCGGCAGGTGGACTCTCAACCACTACGCCACCAGGGAAGCAGTAGTTTGTGTCTCTTAATCCCATACCCCTAACTTGACCCTCCCCACTTCCTTCTCCCTATTGGTTATCACCAGTTTGTTCTCAATATCTGTGAGTCTGTTTCTGTTTTGTTATATTCCTTCAATTGTTTTATTTTTTAGATTTCACATATAAGTGATAACACAGCGTATTTGTCTTTCTCTGTCTGACTTATTCCACTAAGCATAATACTCTCTGGATCCACCCATGGTGTTGCAAATGGCAGATTTTCATTCTTTTTTACGGCTAAATAATATTCCATTGTATGTGTATGTATGTGTGTGTGTGTACAGACACACCCCACACCATCTTTATCCATCCATCTGTTGATGGGCACTTAGCTTGCTTCCATATCTTAGGCCCTTAGATAATTTTAAATACTGCCCCCAAACAAAACAATGCCTAAAGAATGACTTGGTATAAACCACTCGACTTTTCTAGGTCTCAGCATCTTCTCCAGTGAAATGAGAGGTCTAATGGCTCGTGTCATTTTGAGAGTATGCTCCTAAGACGTTTTGGATGCTAACACAATGATTCTGCTTGTTTACAAAATACAGTTTACACACCCCATCCTCCCAGCCTTCTGCTGCAGCCCCCTCCTAAGCAGGAAAGCGAGATTTTCAAGCAGGAGACACAGAAAACCCTGTTCACTCTTACAGTGACTGCCTCTCCAAGCTCTCTTCTGTATCCTCATCATATTATAACACTGCCAGGCAGAACAGACCCAAGGCAGAAGTTCAGATTATGTGGTGTTCTTGTTTGTAGGCTATTTATGAATCATAATTGTGGACCAACAAATCAGCAGAACTGGGAAAGCACTAATTATCCCAGATCTGGGAAGATGTGCGGCAGGCAGCCAGAGGGCAGCTGAGGCTGCCAGGAGAGCTCAGAAAAGGAGGAAGGGCTCGGAGGCTGGTGGCTAAAGCAGAGCTTGGAGTCCCTACAAGGAAAACCGTGTCACTCCTCGGATGGCGGTGCTTATTTAAGGGGATGTTTAAAGGTCTATTTTGAGGGAATTTATGTTCAACAGTAAGTCGCTCATAGAGACCAAAGGCAAAATGCATTCCTCCTAAAACCAGTGCTTATATACTATTATCTAAGCCACAAAGTTTCTATGTAAATAAGTCTCATAAGTGAAAGATAAATCCCTCCCAAACTGAGCTGGTTGCTTTCAGAAACTATGAACTCATTTAGGACACTATTTAATACTATTTCTGAGTAAGAGAGCTCCAGTGAATTCCTAGCAATGACGGTGACATCTGTACAAAGAGCCTCCTCCCAGGACCATCGGGGACTGGTGGTCCCACCACTCGGTAAGGCAGACGGTCTGGTCCATCAGACAAGCACAGATTCATGCACCGTCCCGAGCATTGCTATGTTTCTGGCATGGCATTCGAGACTGGGATAGATGAAACTATCCCCTTCTAGAGACAGAGATTTTTATAAATGAGGAATCTTTGGAGATCTGATTCCACTATGGAATAAGGACTGATTGTTGGCAAAACTTTTGGGTCCCTACTGGGCCAGCGGGCTCTGCTCTATGCTATGAGAAGATGTGAAGGAAGGAAAAGAAACCATCTTGATCACCAGCAGCTTACAGAAGTGGGAATGACAAATGGAACGCACAAGAGTGAATGTTGTGTGATAAGACATGCGCACCTGCAAGAGAGTACTTTGGTTTTCAACCTGGAAAAGTACCACTATAGTAGTTTTATGTTGGAGACATGATTTTGAAGCATTCCATCCGTGATGTGAGCAGAGACAGGACATCTTAAGAAAGTCTCTCTTGGATGTGGAGAAAAGGCAACCCTCTTACACTGCTGGTGGGAATGTAAGTTGGTGCAGCCACTATGGAGAACAGTATGGAGGTTCCTCAAAAAACTAAAAATAGAGCTACTGTATGATCCAGCAATTCCATGCCTGGGCATATATCCAGAGAAAACCATAATTCAAAAGGATACATGCACCCCAATGTTCAAAGCAGCACTATTTACAATAGCCAACACATGGAAACAACCTAAATGTCCATCGACAGATGAATGGATAAAGAAGATGTGATACATATATACAATGGGAATATTACTCAGCCATAAAAAAGAATGAAATAATGCCATTTGCAGCAAAACGGATGGACCTAGAGATTATCATAGGGAGTGAAGTCAGACAGAGAAAGACAAATACCATATGATATCACTTATATGTGGAATCTAAAATATGACATAAATGAACTTATTTAGGAAACAGAAACAGACTCACAGACATAGAGAACAGACTTGTTGCTTCCAAGGGGTAGGGGTGGGGGAGGGCTATTTGGGTGTTTGGGATTAGCAGATGCAAACCATTATATATAGAATGGATAAACATTCAGGGAACTATATTTGATATCCTGTGATAAAGCATAATGGAAAAGAATATGAAAAAGAATGCATATATCACTTTGCTGTACAGCAGAAATTAACACAACATTGTAAATCAATTATACTTCAATAAAATCAATAAAAAAAGGAAAGTCTCTCTTCCCCTTTCTTCTCCAATAACTTGAATGATGGGGTAAGTAAGCAGCAGATTCAAAAACAATGAGGACTTCTGAACAACCCAGATCATATCAATGACTTCCTAGTTATAGACCCCCTGACAATGCAAGATGCATGCAGAAAGGAAGAAGGGTCATATCTGCATGAGGTCTTTTTTCTAAGGAACTTGGGCTCCTCATTGTTCCTAAGCCATCAGCAGAGGGGACAGTACTTTGCTGAAGATAAATCTGAAGGTTTGAGGAGCTAACAGACTTGACCAAGGTTGTAAGAAGGGCAAGTGACAAAATGGGAAAAGATCCCACACCCTCTGACTCACAAAGCAGCTGACAGTCAGTGTGCGAGAGAGGGGGTGAAGGTTACAGGGGATGAATTTAAACAGCAGTTATGTCCTAGGGCAGAGGGCTGTACGCATTACAGAGCAGAGCGCTGTCCCTCTGAGGCAGAAGCCATCTCTATGGGGGGAGAGCTGAACACTGACTGAAAACAGACTCTGAAACAGAAGTTGGGGACGTCAAAGCAACAGGAGGGAGTGTCAGGGACCTCCTCGAGACTAAGTGGGCACAGCGGGGACAGCTCTGTACAGCAGCAGACGAGAAGCTAAATCCCAGGCTTGAGCCAGAAAAGAGAAACTCCAGAAAGGACCAAGAGCAAAGCTACATCTTCATGAGGCACCAGCACTTTCTCCTGGGGAAGAATACTTGAAAACTGGATATATTTAATCAGCTCCCTCCACCTGGTGGAGAGACTCTGCTCCATTTCTACAACTTCTTTACTTGAGAAGTTACAACTTCATGTAACTTGATAACTCTGCTTGATAGACAGATAAGGGCGAACAATGATGATAAACCCTACCAGCTAATATGTATCAAGTACTTTCTAGGTGTCAGGCCCTGGGCTCAGCGCTCTACAGATTTAGCTCATTATTGTGCCCATTTTACAGATGAGGAAACCGAGGCCTAGCAAGTTGATAACTTACTTGCTCAAGTTCTGTCTCTTGGTAAGTATGTGGAGCCAGCATGTGAACAAGGCTGCCCAAGAGCAGTCGAGAGCAAGCAATGGGGACTGAGGCCCAGATGACTGCTTTCTAATTCTTATCTCCAGTGACTGGCTTTGAGATGAACTCTTCCTTCACTTTTCAGATGATTTTCCTAAGTGTCGTGTAGTTGATTAGTTTGCCTCTAGATCAGGCAGCTGGAGACCTACAACCACAAGGCACTCCAGGCCCCTTGGAGGAGAGGGGCTGCCTTCTTCAAGTGGCCACACGGCTCCCTGGAGTTGATCTGGATGGACAGATCCACTTGGTAAGGCCACCTGGCATTACCATGAACAATGTCGTGCACACACAAGGATTTGCACTTTGCACACAACTCAATGAATCCCTAGCTTCAAATGAGACTGGAGAAGTAAGAAAACGGAAAAATAAAGGGGAAAAGCAGTACTCCATCCCTACATGCGGCCTAGTAGAAGTAATTATGCTGACATCATTGAAGAGGTTTGAGGAGAAAATTTGCAAACGGCCTTCCTTGGAACCTAGATGTGCATAGAATTCCTGTTCTAGGAAAGGTATGTCAAGAACACCCGCATTTAAATCCTGCAGAGGACCCCAGGTTCTGATAAACTTTGAATCACAAGGCCTCATACGGCTTTGTGATTAGGAGGAGAGTCAGCCAGGAGGTCATCTTTTTATAATTCAGGAGCTTGGAAAGAAACCAATTATCTACACAATCCCAACCATGGATCCATTTTTAGTCCATTTCAAGCTGAAGAAAGACATGAGAGCAAATCACTCCCAGTAATGGAAAGACTCAGATCTTGGGGAGAGGTGGTTAAATGACTGCCCAGACCACCCCTGGGCTGTTTCTGAGAGTCTCAATCCAGCAGCTCATGTTTTACCCATTAATTTTAATTCTCTAAGCCTCACAAAGATGGTGTTCGGGGACGGCACTGAGATGGTCACAAGCCTTGTAGAAAACACAGGAAACAAGAGGCCACGTTCCCCTACCATAGCACCCATCCGGGGAGAGGATGACAGGGGAAGCTTGGGTACCAGTGTGTCTCTGCGCAGATGGTGGCAACACTGCCCGCAAGGAAGTTTCATCTGCTGCCTACGGAAGAGCTGCCAGCAGAGCTGGGGGATCTGTTAAACCCTGACGGGCCAGTGGCAGGAAGAGCCTGGGAGGCTGCCCCTGCAGACGCTGAAGCTGGAGCGAGGCAGGAGGTGCCCCAGGAGAGTGCCCGGTACAGGCAGAACAGGACACCAGCACTGAAGCCTCTTCCAGACAGCATGTTCTGAGGTCTGGCACCATGTGCAGAACTTTCTCTTCCTTTCCTTTAAATGGGATAAAAGAGAACACTAATAGCAAAGGTTTCACCGTGGAAGCTTCTGAGCTTCCAGATGCCTTTTGGCGATAACACTGTGAGCTGTGATGGTCCAGGCCAGGGAACAATGATTAGGAAAATTCTAATGAGGCCGCTAAGAGTAGATCATCTATGATACAGGAGAGGATGGAGATGACAACCTATAAATAACCCAGAGGAAAAAAACCAGCCACGAATTGTAGTGCCTGCCCCCATTCCTTCCCCCAAAGGACTAAAAACTTCGCACAGCACAACTCCCTCTGGGGTGAATGCCCTGCATCAAGGCTGGGGTGCTGGTGACCAGAACACAAACATAGAGGGGATTTTGCTTGATATGGGGCTATAATGCACAAGATGTTTTATTTTCAACAGATGCTTTTCCTAACAGCTCAAGGCAAGAAGTGCTGCCTCTTTCCACTTTATGCAGAGGATAGAGAGATGCTATATGGTGATTCTAGGCCTTCGGGTTATTGTCATCAAAGAAAAGCATGCAGACTCCCTCTCAACTGCCCTTCCTCTGACTCCTGAGCCATCACAGAACTGAAAGAGCCTCCCAATGATCTTGTCTCTGTGTGATTAAAGTGCGATACAATACTACAGTACAGTGTGTTAACACGGTACAGTACAATTCTATTATAAAGCAGAGTGCTAATAATAGACTCAGTTATTCTGAAGGTTAAATCATGTCTCTGTACACAAAAGGTCTATGAGGCATCTCTTTCGTTACAGCACAGCTGATCTCTAAAAACAGAGTTCTCCTAAAACATCCCTCTTCTTTATAGTATTCTTCTGCACAAACCCTAGGACAGCTCCCCATGTCATAGAGAGTGGAGTCCAAGGATGCTGGGCCCAGATTAGACAATAAAGAAAGTTTTTTGAATAAAAAGACCAAGTCTTGATGTTTGAGGCTATCATCTGCACCTTCTTGTTCTTTCCACCTTCATCTTCTGTAAATTCCGTACACAAATCTTCCAAAATGTATCGTCACTCTTTCCTGCCGTTTCCCGATTCCACACTATTACTCGACTCACATCCCCTTAGAAGATAGACCCTTCTCCTCAGAGGTAGACAGCTCATATTTTTTATTTAACCTTCAGTTCCAACCCCATTCTTATAGAATTTTCATCCTGCATTGGTCATTTGCCTTTTTTTTTTTTTTTCGGTACGCGGGCTTCTCACTGTTGTGGTCTCTCCCGTTGCGGAGCACAGGCTCCGGATGCGCAGGCTCAGCGGCCACGGCCCACAGGCCCAGCCGCTCCGCGGCATATGGGATCCTCCCGGACCGGGGCACGAATCCGTGTCCCCTGCATCGGCAGGCGGACTCTCAACCACTGCGCCACCAGGGAAGCCCCTCATTTGCCATTTTTAACCCACCGCTTCACACTGGTAGTTACCTTTCCGTATTTTCATCTGATTTATTTTTCCAACTAGAAAATGAACTCCTTAATTTTGCTACTATTTACAGTTGTGTATACTTTAGACCACTGCTTTTCATACCTTCAAGTGCATAGGGACCACCGGACTGTCTTGTCTGAATGCAGTTTCTGAATCAGTAGGACAGGCATGGGGTCTGAGAGTCTGCATTTATAACAACTGGACCACACTTTGAGTAGCAAGGCTTTAGACTTTACAGAATTCTTAGAACTCTGCACGTAGACAAGAGTCTTGTCTCCTCCTTAGGTTGAGCCAAAGTCTCATAGACAAGCAACCTCCCCGAATCCACACTCAGGGGAACCATAACAAGGTCTCTGGTCTTTGGACTCTTCCTGCTCTAGGGAGCTACGCTCCTTGGGGATGAATCTGAATCTTCTAATTCTTCATTTTCCTCCAGCCTCATGAAGAGAGCACTGCCTGTGATGGGTACTTGGTAAATATCTGTTTCCAAAGAGCAGTGCCAGAGGATACTCTTCTCCACTGCCCTCATGCCCACCGACGTGATTTCCCCCTCTTTGCCTCTGAACCAGTGCATAAACCATTCTTTCTGCTGGCAACATCTTTCCCAGTTGTTTCCAAAAACATATTTTTCAAAACTTTGATTTTAAACCTTTTTAGAAGGCATTAAAATATGACCCCATCTGGCTTCAGTCACCCTGTCTTTCTAGGAAAATACGTTGACTTGCAACTTTTCTATTACCCCAAATATGTGGTCTCTTAGAAAAATCTTTAAAGCTCTTTTAAGGTACAGTTGGATATGCATGTTGCAGATAATAGATGTCTGCAAAAAGTGTGAGAGTGATTTGTAAAGCTAAAACACATTGTAAATACATAATATTTTATATGTATTAAAAATACATACTCGGGCTTCCCTGGTGGTGCAGTGGTTGAGAGCCTGCCTGCCAACGCAGGGGACACAGGTTCGTGCCCCGGTCCGGGAAGATCCCACATGCCGCGGAGCGGCTGGGCCCCTGAGCCATGGCCGCTGAGCCTGCGCGTCTGGAGCCTGTGCTCCGCAACGGGAGAGGCCACAACAGTGAGAGGCCCGTGTACCGCAAAAAAAAAACAAAAAACAAAAAAACATACTCATGTATTTCTGCTGCTTTTGCCTGTGCAGTTTTATCTTTTTTAACTTTCAGGGTGGGGAGGGAGGACTGTTTCTTTTTGTAAAGTCTCAGAAATTTAAAGCTACCAGGAACCCTAATCATTTACAGAGGGGGAAACGAGGTAAAAAGACATTAAATAAAGTCAACCCGAGATGTCACAGGTGGGAAGGGCAGAGGCAGGACAGGAAACCAGGCCTCCTGACCCAGAGCAGCCTCTTTTCCTCTCGACCTCCCTGCCTCCTTCTCGTCTGTACTGAAGCAGCAGAGAGTGGCAAAGCACCCAGCACAGAGGTGTGACCACAGCTGGTATTCAGTCACTGCCATAGAATTTTACAACTGAGAAGGATGTTGGCACTTATGCAGTCTATCATCCTGTTTTCTGGTACAGATGTAGGAGGCAAAGCCCAGAGAAGTCAAGCCAAGCCTGTCTGGGAGCCACACGGTTTGTTAGGAGCGAGTCAGCTAACT
The DNA here is from genome assembly GCF_003676395.1 of Aethalodelphis obliquidens. Taxonomy (NCBI): domain Eukaryota; kingdom Metazoa; phylum Chordata; class Mammalia; order Artiodactyla; family Delphinidae; genus Aethalodelphis; species Aethalodelphis obliquidens. Next base: position 1,657,274 of record NW_020837995.1, read on the forward strand.
CCCAGTCCAGTACTCCCTTCTCCTGGTGCCAACAGCCTCGGTACATAACGTAGCTCTGTCGATGGGAAATAAGAAGCGCCCATCGCTCCTCTGTGTAGCCGGAAGCACTGCCCTGACTGCAGTCTATTCACGGCCATTAACAAGTGCAAGTGTGCTTGGGTTTCATAGCATGAAGATCTCACCCTGCTCCCTAGATTTCCTTTCATCTCGTAGAGGTGGAAGGGGGGGAAAGCTGGTGGATTTACCATTGTCAATCTCGTAGTCAGCGAAGGCAAGCTCAGAGCCTTTGTTGGTGATCAGCAACTCCCCATTCAGCGTGAAGATCATTGAAGCATCATCCAGGTTAATCATACATCCAACCACATCTCCTGGCTGCCAGGTCCGTCCAAAATACCCACTCCCTTGATGCCAACGCTGGCCCTAGAAAACAAGAGCGAGGGCTCAGAGCAATGGAGGTCCTAGCCTAGAGGGTCCTGTACTACTGGAGAAATGACCCCATGAATAATTTCTCCTAATGGGCAGTGGTACCTGGTTTCTACAAGGCACTTCCCTTCCTACCAAGGACAACTCACAGGGAGAAGTGGTCTATCTACAGATGAATGAAACCAAGATATACAAGGCTCATCAGAAAAGGTGGCCTGAGTCTCCCAATACCTAGTCAGCTATGAAAACAAGCCGAACTCCCTCTAAGACAAAGTGGTAAGATTTTCCCTCATACTGGCTGCACAGTGTTCTGTGAGCCTCCCCTGAAGAGGGGAACATGGGCTCAGAGGCAAGGCAGATACGGAGGTGACTATGGAAAGGACGAGAGTGTGCAGCCCTCCCTTCTCCAGAGGAAAGAGTGAAGGGACAAACACTAAGTGACGATCATTCTATGGTCTCAATTAGCCAGTGTGGTGGCTCCTCCCTTTTGAAGCCAGAGATCCAGATACTCAGCACTTTTCACTTCTGGGGAAATATCTGAAGCAGAAAAACCCGGACTGAGGACGTGCGGACACCAGCCAGACTCACCCTGCTGCCTTCAAACACAAAGGCCTGGTCATCGGCCCCCAGCTCAACGTCAGGCCGACAGCCTGGCCTGGCCCAGCCGACACGCATGTCTCCTCCGGTCACTACCTCAAACTCAAAATACCACTTTCCAGATCTGACTGCATAAGAGCGCTCTACCCGGAAAAAGCGGATCTTGTCTATGCTGACTTTCTCCACAGCTGGGTCGGCTATCGAGAAGAAAAGGGAGTAGAGGGTGCAGGAGGGAGAGAGAGAACATAGGTTTAATATTTAGGGAGCATGCCTCAAAAGACTTTCAACAACAAAGGCTGATGACAGATCTGCTACTAGCCAATACAGCATTCTGTTCATAATATAATCATCACTCGTCATCATATCATAATAACAATACAAGCTACCATTCAGTGACTGATTGCTTTGCAGTAGAAACTAAATCTCAGTGTTTCCTCACAATAATCCTATGAAATCAGTATTATTGGAAGAAATTGGGGCTCAGAGAGCTTCACCTGTTCAAGGTCTTAGACCCCATAAACCAAGGAGAGGGAAGATTTGAACCCAGGTCTTTCTTCCTCCAAATCCATCCCCTTAACCAGCTTTTACTGTCCCACTAGCCTATGGTATCCCCTGGGGTATGAGATGGCAGTGACATGTTAAATAACCATAAGCTGGTGATTTTAATCAGTGCTAGAATGCAATTTAGAGATGACATTACCTGGCCCCAAAGTAAGCCGCTATTCACATGTTTGGAAAACAAGAGAAATAAAGGTAACTTGGTTTTGTGACCAAATATCCTGAAAAGCTCAGCTATGCTGGAGGATAACTTACTCCCTGTGGGATTATGTCATAGACGTGCTCGTTACAGAAACATCTGTCCATGGGACATTGCTTTATTATCAACACGGCCCCTCCTCCCTCCCCCCACTTCTAAAATACACCATTGAGTTCAGCACTCTTTAGCACCACCAGCATTTCTAATAGTGCAAGTCAGACCTGTTGAAAGTTAGCATTCCGCCAGAAGAAGACCTGTTTAGTAAACTGGGGCCAGAGGGAACAATCTCCGCTGATTACCTAGCTCTTGGTCTGATGGCTCGATGTTATAGCCATAGCCAACGAAAGTCCGGACAGCTTCACGAAGGCTATCCCTATTTGACTTCTTGGTACGCTCATCCAATAATGCATAGGGCACCAGACGGGGATTTCTTTTGTTCTTTAAATCCTATGTGAAGCCAGAGAAAAGAGATGCTGAGAAAATGCATTATCCTCTTTACAAAGAGCTTGTCCCACTCACACACTCCCAGCAACAGTCCTCGTTTCCTCGGGTGAGTCTGCTAGCTCTTCTCCCAGTGCCTTGATATTTACCAATGTACATATTTGCTGCTTCAAGATTAAATGAGTATAAATGGAAAATTTGTACTAACATTCAAAACTAGCAGTAAAAAACCCATTTCAATAATGCCAGCCTGTGAATAAAATGAAGTGTCATGAAATTGGTTAGAAACCTCCATTCCCAAGGCAAGGCAGATGGGGGTTTGCGTAACTATTCCCTTATGAAAGAGCATGCCATGATTCAAACAGTTATGGCCTCCTCACAACAGATTCCTTTTTTAAATTTATTTTTAAAATTTATTTATTTTTGGCTGCATTGGGTCTTCGTTGCTGTGTGCAGGCTTTCTCTAGTTGCGGTGAGCGGGGGCTACTCTTCGTTGTGGTGCGTGGGCTTCTCACTGCGGTGGCTTCTCTTGTTGTGGAGCACGGGCTCTAGGCGTGCGGGCTTCAGTAGTTGTGGCACGCGGGCTCAGTAGCTGTGGCTTGCAGGCTCTAGAGCGCAGGCTTGGTAGTTGTGGCACACGGGCTTAGTTGCTCTGCGGCATGCGGGATCTTCCCAGACCAGGGCTCGAACCTGTTTCGCCTGCATTGGCCGGCGGATTCTTAACTACTGAGCCACCAGGGAAGTCCCAACAGTTCTTAACAGACATCTCTGCTCACAGAGAAACATCTGAAAAGGTGGCAGAGCCACAGTGGGGCCATTTCATCGTAGGAGGCACACATTTGTATTACAGTCCTCCTCGGTTCCTTAATGGGGACTAAGAAGACAATAATGACAACAGCAGTGACACGTCACCATAACCTAACCTGCTGTTTTGAACCCCCAACTCCCTTCCCTGCCGCAGTTTCCACAGCTGTGGTCTTCTTGGTTCCAGACGCGTGCAGGTTTGGAGGCTCAGGAATGAATGAACACGTGTGCACACAGCTATCCTTGAACTTCCCTGAGCCCGGTACTTACTGAGATGAGGGGGGCATTTCAGAGTGAGAGGTGTACCAGATGGTTTGGGCCGAACCCTGGTTCTAAACTCCACTCAGTTCCTTGCTGGGCTCTCAGGCTGCCTCTGGATAAACTAAGAACCCTGCCCAAGAATCTTGGCCCTGTGGACTGAAGTAAGGGGGCACAGGCTTCTTGGTGGGCTCGTCTGTCTCTCTCCTGGGCTAGCTTCCCCTTCAGTGGTAGATACTTGGGACCGTCCCAGAAACACTGCTGAGCTGTGACACTGATTTATGCGAGCCTTACCTTGGCCTTGGAGAGTGCATGAAAGCTCAGCCCTCCGTGAGGCAAGCAACAAGACGAGGAATGAGAGAAGATGCGGCCGGTGGCCACATACACAGGGCAACGTGATCACAAGTGAACCCGACCAACAAAGGAAAGGTGAGCCTACCCATTGCTGAAAAACTGGAATTATGCCTGGAGTTAATATCAATGTGACCATTACAACTTCCATCCAGCCCCACGATTCTATAAATAAGGAAGGTGCTGAGACATGAGGAACAGAGTGCAAGGACAACCTCCACCTTCCAATCTAATACCCACCAAAGCAAAATGGCATTTTAATGCACGATCACATCACCTGGCTTCTCCAGCAGGCCTGACCCAGCACTTCTCACCTGTTGAATGCCATAGGTCCATCCTTGTCTTATTCTGTCTTTTGCCCAAACGTTGTGTGCATTTTCTGCAAGCTTATCCACTAACATTTCTTGAGGAGGTAACAGCTTCACATCAGACAAATCCAAAGGGGCTGGCTTGTAGCCACTGGACATCATGTAGCTAGAAGTAAATGGAAAATATATATTTTGAACAGAACTGTACGGCTCCCCCATTCCAGATTTTAGACCAATAGCACAGGGTCGGAACACTAGGAAAATAAGGCTACAGTCACAGATTCTACCTTTGGCAGAATGGACAGCTCAGCTCTATCTCAAGTCTTTAGAAGAAGACCCCCATCCACCATCCTTTTTGCCAATGCGTGTCACAGGTTAAGGCGACCATTGGAGAAAGTGGATGGTCTGTGCAAATCCACCCTTATTCCTAAGAAAACTACTCTGCCCTACAAACGATGGGCACATTCCGTGTAATGTAACATCACCCGAAGCTCCTTGGTCTCGCTTCAAAAGCACAAAAGCTTATGACCACATTGGCACGGACAGGACCTTGAGCCAAACGGTTTCTTACAAATCAGCAAAGAATGATCACTCAGTCTTAGAAAACTAAACCTTCATTTTGAGAAGTTTAAAAAATCATAACATGAGAGAGTTTGTGAGCTTGAATGATCTTCATGGTTTGCTGTCCAGTCCAGGAGTCACAAATGTCTGTAATTCGACAGATAATTTGATAGATAACATGAAGATGGGAAAAGCTCAGTGTGAGTCCAGGTAGACGCATCGTGTGAGTGGAGAGGAGCAGGGCCCTGTGTGGAGTGACTCACAGGAGAGTAACTGACCACAGTCACGTGGGAATGTGAGTCCAGAGGCATCCAGGGCCCCAAGGCCACGGACTGCCCAGATCAGGGCCGGAGCCCAAATGTGATGACCTGCAGACCAGCGCTACTCGACCCAAGAACCTGTGAGCAGCGCGAGATACAAGGTCGACTGTAGGCGTGATATTGCCCCTCGTCCACCTTCTAGGGATGCCTGACTTTGGGCAGAGTCAACACGTGTTGCTTGCTGAGCGCCGCCCCCAGCCACCTCTCAGCTGCTGCCTCTCAGATGAGCTGCTCTTGGCACCAGGAGCTGCCTCTGAGAGTGGAGCCTGGCAGCTTGGGAGTTTCACAGGGAGGAAGGGGAAGATAAGCATTTGATTAAGAGCCGGCACTGCCTTGGCTCATAAGTCATTACGACACCTGGGTGTGAATGCGTGCGCACCCGAGGCTGGCACACGTGCGGGTGAGCAAGTGAGCCAGGGGATGCGCCCGTGGGCTCGCATCTGAATGTGTGAGAACACATGGCTCGGTGAATGCACGGGCAAGAGGGAGAGGACACATGCAGATTTAGGGGCCAAATTAAATCTTGGCAGTGACGCACATTTCCACAAGGGACTTGCAAGGTTGGCCCAGTGACAGAGGACTGAATCTTTGCTGTGGCTACCGACGATCTTCAAGCTCCCGTGCCAACTGCTATTCTTATAGACCAACACAGCGTATCCATCTGAGTGCCACATCTGGCTCAAAACTAACCCTAGGAGATAGTAGTATAGGTCCAGGCAGAAGCACTGAAAATACTCTACTTCAGCCAGCTTCCGTCTGGGGGTTTCAGGGCAGTCTAGGTACCTGGTGGAGACATCCTGAGCTGGTGCTAGAAGTATCTGGGGCCATCACCTGCCTCTGTGCGTGGGCCTCCTGTCCTCCCAGTTTAAAAATTCAGACTGAAGCATTAAAGTCTCTGACCATTAAATGATCACCTACTTTTTGGGCAACTTGACCTTCCTGAGATCCTCTTCAGCAGCCGGGTTAACATGAGCAATGTGGCACCCCAGGGCCAGGAGGGTTCTGTGACGTAACAGAGAGAGGAAACAAGGGTCAACTGCAAGGTGAAGGACAGCGAGAACCCTAACCTGTGTGATAAAAACATACAATATTCATTCACTTAGACCAGAGGTTACCAGACTTTTTCTGTAAAGGGCGAGAGAGGAAACGTTTCAGGCTTTGTGGTCTTTATGTCTCTGCTACAACTACTCACCTCTGCCATTACAGAGCGAAAACAGCCATAGAAAATACACAAAGTGATGAGCTTGGCTTTGTTACAATAAACTTTTTTACCAAAGTAAGTGGCTGGTTAGATTGGCCTGTGGACCTTAGTTTGCCAACTCGTGATTTAGACGGTAGCAAGAATGCAACAAAAAGTAAGTTAATAGCCCCTCTGGGAGAACCCAGAGGTCAGCAAGTATTTCCCACGTGCTCCCTGTACAAAGTGTCTTGAGCTGTGCTGGACACCATGAGGTACCAAAGCCACATCCTCAAGAAGGGTCGGTGTGATGGAAGACATCACATACGGGGAGCCTATGAGACAAAGCAACCTGACAGAGCATCATTATGCCAGCAAGACCACAGTGTTGAAAACTGCTGCACCAACTATCAGACAGAGAAATACAATGCAGAGAAGCACAGGTAACCAGCACAAAGGGAATTCGAGAAGGGAGATATAAAATGGGGCTAAAAAAATGAAGATCTGAATCAGGGTTTAAACCACAGGTGGGATCACAGAGAAGCTAAAAGTTACTTTTAAATGGAATTTTTGTGAATTAAACCAGGTTTTCCCATTCATTTTTAGAAATGCCTTATCTTTTTAAAAAAATATTTATCATCTCATTGAACCATTACAACAATTATATAGAGATAAGAACTATTACTATCCTCATGTTGTAGATGAGAAAATGGAGACTTAGAGAGGTTAAGTTGTCCAATTTCAGTATGACCTAGAACCTACTATGTATCTTATCTTCTTTCCTTGATTATACATGAACTAGAAGAGGCACTTGGTCCTTTGATTCTAAGTTTCTCTTCTTTTTTTTCTGCCTACCTTTTCCCTGTCCCTGGCAAATAGCAAATGGTCTCTAAAGAACTATATATGCTAAATAACAATAGTAGATGTGTTATTCACGATGCTGAACCCTTTCGTGGCATGAATAATCCCCATCCTGGCTAATCTGTCAGAATGCATCACGTTTTCGAGAGACAACAGGTTTGTAGTTTAGTTATAAGGCATTAAATCATCCACTCACTGTTTAGTCCAAATTCAATTCAATTAAACACTCACTTTAAGGTTTCAGTTGACATTTGTAGGTTATAATTCTTCTCAGTTTCAGGTAGCTTTGAAAACTCAACAAGGCAGGGGTGTTGTCTTTTGTTGTCATCCCGTATCTAGGTGACAACATAAGAAAGAATATAATTTAAGTTTTGACAACTGGCACTGCCTTGGGAAACAGAAAAGACACGCTTTGGAAACATGGCCCAGGTAATTCATATCAGGCAAGACAAAGACAGTTATTTGCTGATAGGCAAATAGACGATCTTCTCTCTAATAGATGATACACGCCGCCCCCAGGCTGCCAGTGGCTTGCGTTCTGTGGATTGCTTCCAGTCAAGTGTCTGCATTCAGAACATACTTTCCTAGAGAAGCCATTTTATGCGTGGTAGCCATGCTCCTGCCTGTCCAAAACTCATGGAACCACAGTGCCACTGCAGGGTAGCATTCTTCAGAGCATAAAGGACTACAGAATCTGGGCCAGCACTGTCCAATAGAAGCACAAAGTCAGCCACCAACGTGAACCACATTTGTCATTTCAAATTTCCTAGTAGCCATGTGAGAAAAGCAAGAAAACAAAAAACAAAAACAAAACAAAACAAACGAAAAAACCAGGTGAAATGAATTTTAATAATGTATTTTACTGAACCCAATACACCTGGAACCTTACCATTTTAACAAGCAATTAATATAAGAAATTATTTCTGAGCTACTTTATATTAGTTTTTCATAGAAAGTCTTGAAAATCCAATGTGTATTTTACGCTTACAGCACATCTCAACTCAGACTAGTCACATTTTAAATGCTCAGTAGCCACGTGTGGCCCATAGCTACTGTATTGGACGGTGTAGATCCAGACATTAACTAATTCATTCATTCATTCCACAAACATTTGTCGAATGTCTACTATGTGATGGGCAGTGAGCTAGACCTTAGGAGTTCAATGGTGAGCTGGGGTAGCCCCAGCCCCATGAAGGATACAGTCTGATGCAGTAGTAAGACAATCATCATAGAAATAAATTTACAATTGCAATTGTAATTCGTTCTCAAAGGAGAGGTCTGTGGTGTTAAAAGAGCATACAGCAAAGAGGTGGTCATATATAAGGAGGATATGTATGGGAGCTATATCAATATATAAGCGCTAGAGTGCAGGGACGCTTTCAGTAACTAAGCTGGAATGTGCATAATCTGAGAGTGCCAGGGTCGTAGGGAGCTTCAGAATCACAGATCCTTCTGCCCTCAGACATGACCTTATACAAGTCACAGAACAAAGTCAATTTACATCCTCTTTGAAAAATGTTTTCTAGTGAAAGAGATTCCTTAACCTCCTCTGCGTGTCCATTAATCTTAGTGATGCATCTGAAAACCACACTAAACAAATTCTGACTCACAACAATGAATCAGCCTCTTTTCACCAGCCATGCAGAGAGAACAGCTTTTTCTGAAGAGAAAGGGAGATGTGAGGCTCTGAAGGAGGAGCTAAGGGTTGACCACATTCGATATTCCCTGAAGAAAAAGACCAGCATCTGGGAGTAAGAAGGAGACAGGCTCCTGGGTCTGTCTGTGCAGTGCTGGTCTCCCCAGCACTCCTGAGTGCAGTTCAACAAACTCCCAAGCAAGGCTGCTATACTCAGTGAGAGCTGGATGGGAGTCAGTAAGAACCAGTGGGTTTGGGCTTGTGAGGTTTGTTTCTCATGTGAGTCTTTGAAGAACGCCTTCAGGTAACAAGGCAACCCAACCCTCCACCCTGGCCCGGCCACTCAAACACATACTTTGCCAAAAGTCCAGCCAAGCTCTATTTTATTCATTCCCCAAAGCTCGTGGATGTTTTCAGCCAGCCTGTCTCGGATCTTCTCTAGGTGAGGTGGTAAAACAACCTAAAAGGAAAAGGAAGGAGTGAGAAGTGACAACTGCAAGTATCAACCGTACTGAAATCTATCATAAAATCTAGACAGATCGTGGGCCCCAGCTGAATTCTCTACACATCACCCAGGAGGGGCTACTTCTAGAGATTCCTTCCTCTCTTGGCTTCCCCTGGACCGTATCTCCGCTTCCTCTATACTCTCTCCTTGGGAGATCTCATCCACTTGCAGATGGTCACTCCTGACCATCCAGCCTCCAGCCATGGTCTCTCCTGAAGTTCAGACCTACTATTCCAACTACCTGCAGGATTTTCCCACCAAAGTGAACTCAGCATGTTATTCAAAGCTGAATTCATTATTTTTCCTTCAAAACCTTTTTCTTGTCTTATTTGTATTTTCTCTTTTCGTTGAAGGACCCCACCATAAAGTCATCTTAGTGTCTTTTCTCTTGGCATTACATCCGCCCACCACCAACACCTAATCAGTCACAAAATCCAACATGTTTATTTCCTAATCATCTTTCTGAAGGTTCCCCTCCTCTACGTCACTCAACCTCGTTATTTTTCTACCCGGACCATCGCAAGAGCTTTACAATTGGTCTCCCCAACTCCCCGCCAATCTATTCTTCACACTGTGGCCAGAGTGATGAGCTCACGACAACACAACCACATCAAAACACTCTCCTCCTGAGTACCTCCAAGTGCCCCTTGACACTCCCAAGACACAGACTAGATGTATTAACCAAGCATATAGCACCATTCTTCAGTCCTCTCGTCACGGTCCTCCCAAACACATCCTTTCAAAGCTCCTGACATTCTCCCCAAAGGTCACACTGTCGCTCAGTTCTGTGCCCTTGCACACGGAACCTTAATTCTTATTAGTACTCCCCATGATACACATCATATGTATACTTCCTACCCCCATGCCACATGGCAAATGACAAAGACTTTCTCCTTGGACCAAGCTCTAGATGGGTGCTGCTGAGCCATTTCTGACTAGGCTCGATCCTTGGGCCTTGTCCTCAAGATCCCAGTTCTAGCTAGAATCTTGCTAAATTAGTTTAGTGACAATCTACACCCTTGATATGTGATCATCCTCCATGTCTGATCAAACTTATTCATCTCCCATCCTCCCCCAGGTGACATCAGATCTATCTGACCTGCCCTCAGTAAGAATCCTGTTAGATCAGTTTAGCAAGAATCCACAACCTGTGATGTTCCTCTTAGTAATTTTCCGTCACTGACACGCCCACCCCACCTGCACCCCAAACCTGCTCCTTGGCTGTAAATCCCCAGTTGTTTGTGTTGTATTCAGAACTGACCCCAGCTCTATAGTGGAGCTCCTTTTCCCCTACTGCAATAACTTCTAAGCAAAAATCTGTCTTTACCCCTTTAACTGCTGTCCAGCTCTGGTCTTAATACAAACTCCCTCAGTATTTATCCTTCTGGAGTTAGCTCAAATGCCTCACTACCTTTTGGAGGTCTTCCCCAGGTACCTTCAGGAAAAGTTTCTCTGTGTTTTCCTGGAACCTTGCTCATGTCTCTCCACAAAGGTCACCAACTGGGGACTCAAATTTCTCTTTTTTTTCCCCTTTCTTTAACTTACTACTACTACAATTATAACAGTAAACAATTAATTATTGCCATTTTCATTTATTAGTTGATAGCTCCTAAGAAATAGGAGATTTCATATAAAAATCCAATTTCTAATTTCCCTTGACCAGTTGAAAGATTGCTAACATTGGCCCCACACTTTTGCCTGGCAACTAGTCAGCTGGGGCTAAGAAATGGCCCCCTGCTTTAAGAGGGCCTGCACCCTTGACCTGTTTCCCTTCTGTATCACCTCCCTGGCTCCTACAATTCTAGCTCTATTATAATGATTATTAGTGTTTCCACTACTTGCGAAAATCCCAATTATTTTCAAGGAGGGGAGCTCATGGAAAAAAAAGTGTATATTTTTTTTTGTAGAAAAAGTATATTAAGTCAGTGATGTATAAGGAGACCACAGAGAAAAGTAGCAATAAAATATTTTAACTATGTGTCATAACCACTATTGGCCTTTCAACTAAAGACACTCTTTAAAAAAAAACCAACTTATTATTGAAAAGTCAAAGTTACGTGGCATAATGTTTTGATAAGGAGCAAAGTGGGGAAAATTATTAGTAAACAAATGACAACTGTATTTGAGTTTTATTGGTTAACTAATTTAATCTGTTTAAATTAATCACAGCCTGAAGGGGGATTTCCATGTGAAGGAACCACTTGCTTCAGCAAAAGGGGGAAACGTGGAAAGAAGCCTCCACAAACAATCCTACATCATAATTTCAGTGACCTCAATTGGTGACTAGCTGGGATAGAGTAATATTGGCTTGGTAACTGCCTCCTGGGTGTCTGGGGCCTGAGACTGACATCCCCAGGAAAGGCTGGTAGGAGCTGGGCTCCTCCCCCGCAGCGCTCAGCAAGGGCCTGGGGGTGCTTCAAGCACTGGACACAGGTAGCACTGAAGGATAGGGATCTAGTCAACAACATTTTATCTGCAAACTGGTTAATGTGCCCCAAGCAGGATGGAGTTGACTGTGTATCTTGTATTTAACTTCTCTTTAGACAATAATTTCACAGACTGATCGATTCTAAACAATTACAAAGTCTCATTCAAAATAATAAATTGCACCTTTCCAAAGAGAACTTCCTTATTATTTGATTCCCAGCAACATCGCCCTCATTCCAGGGTCTATACATATTCAGCTTTGGGTCCAGACATCAAAGTTCATCTGGCTTGATTTATCTCCACTCTTTGATGTTCAAATCTTCTATTCTGTATGTTTAGAAACTCTTCTCACTCTGGTCCAGTACTTCTTTCCTCCCTCATCAAAACCTCCCCTCATTCTTCTGAACTCTCTTTGAGGCTTGCTTCCTCCAGGAAGCCTTTTCTGAGTAATACCTACGTCTCTGATAACTTGGTAAGGAGGGCAGCACAGAGAAGTAGGAACCATGTCCATGTGTACAACCTCTCCCTGCTTGGGCACTAACCACCTTGTGTCCACAGAAGAGCTAGTTTAGTTCTTTGGCCCTCAAACTTCTTATCTAAAATACACAGCAAGCAGGTGATCCGATTCCTAGGATCACCTCTGGCTCACAAACTCCTACCTCATTTCCTATCAACATTCTCAACTCCAGCTACATTCCTGGTGTTGTACTAGGCTCTGTGAAGCAGGCAGAGAGACACTGTGATTTCTAGACAATGAGAATTCACAATCATTAGCCACAGGAGGTAAGAAGCAGATGCATGACCACACACACAGAGCTGAATGTAACAGGGCCATAGAGGTATTATGGGAATATATACTGTAGAGACCATCTACAGGTTAAAAGAGCCATACTCCTACAAACTATTACCCCAAGTGCCTCAGAGACAAGGTGCCTTTACATTTATTTTCTCTAACATCTAGAATAGTGATGTGAATAGCACTGGCATGGCAGAGGCACTGGAAAGCTGTTGTATGTTCCTCATCATAACTGTGTGAACGTGTGTCTGTCAAAACAGAGACCCTGGGAAGGGAAAGAAAATGTCCATTTCGAAGTGAGAGAGTGGCATGGACTTATACATACTACCAAACGTAAAATAGATAGCTAGTGGGAAGCAGCCGCATAGCACAGGGAGATCAGCTCGGTGCTTTGCGACCACCTAGAGGGGTGGGATAGGGAGGGTGGGAGGGAGACGCAGGAGGGAGGGGATATGGGGATATGTCTGTACGTATCGCTGATTCACTTTGTTATACACCAGAAACTAACACAACGTTATAAAGCAATTATACTCCAATAAAGACTTAAAAAAAAAAAGAAAATGTCCATTTACCAGCACCCTCTGAGGTCTCCATGCTCTCCCCTGTTGCTTTCAGTTTTACTTCCCACGCTTCTCCTACCTGCTCCTCCTCCAAGCATCCAGCCACAGGAGAATATTCATTGCCACCTGTCCCTATTTTGTGCTTCTACTTCCAGGCTCTTATTCATCCCATTCCTGTTACTTCACCCCTGGACGCCCCTCCCCATTTAAGTTTATTAAAGGGTCCTGACTGAATGCCATTCTCTCTACACAGACTTTTAGAAACATTCTAGCATAAAGGACGTCTCTAGCATTTATTTGTGTACACGATCATTCTGCATATTACATTTGGACTTGAAAAAAAATAACACGTTTGCTTCTTATCTCTTCAGCTTGGTTGTGTATTCCCAGAGCATACTGTCACACGTCTGCCTATGCCTCCCAGAACCTAGTACAGTGCCTTGCATGTAGCAAGTGCTTAACCCTGTTCATTGGTTGCAAAATCCTTCAAGAGCTCAATTGCCGCATATGGTGGAAACGTGAAGCATAATGGTCGTTCACACATCACGACAATTCAGTAGAATGTATGATAAGAATGTTTCAAAGACAATGCAGCATCATCTCCGTGGGCTGCCTTCTGCTGGCAGCTCAAACCTACCTGACTGGTATCTATGGGGCACGGAATGAAAGAAGCTTGGGAGAGGAACTGGGTGGTCCCCAGCAGATCTCGAACACCTTCAGCATCACGTTTATACTCTTTGACAGGCTCCAATCTCATCTTTTCTTTTGGAAGTAAGGCTTCGTAGCAAGGGGCATAGCCAGAGGGAGGCAGGAACTTAAATTCTCCGTGACGTCCCCCCATCAGGAAACGTACTCTGTTATTTGGAGAGACCAGGAAGAGAGAGGTTAAAAAATATATATGCCAGCCCAAATAAGTGAAAGTTAAAGATCAGCTCTCCCCACCCAAATTAGTTTTTGGGGAAGTGAATGATTTCAGATTCATCGCAGCAAACACTCTAAAGTACGCAACAAAGCAGTGGAGAGAAAGCTGACTGTCAATTCATAGTGCCCCTGATTCTCAGTTGACCATGTCAGCTAAGTTCTTAAAAATGAACTTATACTTTAAAACCACTAGATTTTAAAAATCAAGTTCATCCTTCCTCTAGTAGGGGAATCATTACTGTAGATATTATTACTACAGTTTGACAAGAGTAACAGTGATGATGATGACGTTATTTTCTGAAAAGATCACATTCAAACTACAGCATGAGAACTTCAAGTATTTTTACTTGAGAGAGTTTACTCACACAATGATGAAAGAAAACATGATATAAATATTTGGGGAAAATAGGACATTCCCATTTTAGGGCGCAGGTAAAAGATTAAGTAACACGAGAGTATTAAACAGAAATGGTATACATGCCAAGAGGCATTAATAGAAATGATACCACTGAAGAGGCTGCAGTTCCCCAAAGTAGCCATATGAGGGCGACTGTGAGGAAGCATCAGCAGGTGGTCACGGCCATGGGGGTGCCAAACAGGCGTCACGTGTTTGCTCGCTAGGATCCCAGTGCCTTCTCAGGGGCACCACCGCCTTGCTGTCATCCAGGCCTCATGCTCTGGCCCACTCCAGCAGTGCCCACAGGGGCCTCCCAAGGAAGAGGGAAGGACCCTTGGGGGGCCACAGTCATGGCAGGCACGAATTACCCACAAACTGGAGTCTTTCAATATTTTAATTCAGCATTCTGGCTGCATTTCAGCCCCATAGATATGATTAAGTTAGGGTTAGGGTTAGAGCCCATAGATTCTCTGCAAGAAGAGGGTGAAAGTGAGGGTCATAGGCTCTTAGGTTTGGGACTAGAAATAGAGCTTTTGCAGATCGACTGCAACTATGTTAAACTGATGAGACAATATGACTGCAATTTTAAATAATGAAGACGTGGCAAGATACACAGCCCTGCAGGATCAACAATAATTTTACATAGGAAAAATCCATCCATACACGTAGCAGCTACACGTATTCACTCCCTCCAAGTTGTATTCGAGCCCATACGACTTGCACTGTTCTCCATACTGGGGATTCAGCAATGAACAAAGAATACCCTGTCCCTGGTGTCACAGAGCAGGCATCCAATGAAACAAATAGGATAATTAATGACTGGGAGAGATCTGATGAGGGAATAAAGAGGGAGACTGAAACAACTCGGGGAAGGAGGAGGGTCCTAGATTGGAGGCTAGAAAGGCTTCTCCGAGGGGGAGATATTTTTATTAACCCCGAGGGAAAAGGAGGAGCCAATGAGTTCAAAATCTGGAGGGAGAGCATTCCAGGCAGAGGAACAACACGTGCAAAGGCCCTGAGGTAGGGAAGTGCTTGGGTGGAGGGCAGTGTGAGTGAGAACACAGAGAGCCCAAGGGGCTAAGAGATGAGGTGGCAGGGGGCAGGGCTAGATCAGGCAAGGTCTCTGAGCTGGGATTTTCTTCCCGGTGAGCAGCTTCTGAGGGATTTTAAGGAGGAAGAAATACAGGATTCTTCTAGCTGCTCTATGTAGGAGGCACCTGACACCAATCTAGTCCCAGTGAGACATGAGGGGGGGTTGGACCAAGGTGATGAAGGCCAAGCCGGAAAGCAGCAGTTAGATGCCAATTCTGTTCGGAACTGGTGACAGAGTGAGCCTGTGTGTGTGGAGGGGGGTGAGGTATATGTGGGAAAGGTTATGATCTAGCAAAGCTCTAACAACAACACTCTCCACTAGATCTCACGTCCTTTAACTGGAATATTCTGGTGGGGCAGCGTTGCAAGAGAGTCTCAGTGTTGGCTGAGTAACTGTGATTGTGTGTAGCCTAATGATAAAACTGGAAAATGAAAATCTCTCTGAGTAAAAGACATTTAGGATTTTTCCCCCCTTCCCAATATAAACAAAATCTTTATCCAAACAGCATTTTATAAAATGCTGTTTTAAAATTAATTACAGAAATCGTATGAAGCCTCCCACTTTCCCATTTTAAAGTAGTAAGCAACAATGACATAGAATTAGAACCACAAGTGTCCCTTGTGAATGTTCCTATGTTAAATGTTATATAACAGGGCACGATCTATGTGCATTAAGACTATGAACAATGATATAAGAACAAAACTGAGTCATTAGCCTGCAATGTTACTAATTTAGTAGAACTTCAGGAAATAATGACTAAGACTTAAAATTTCTTGAGAACTTTCCAAAATTCAATTGCAACATAACAGATTGTGTTACTGACATGTTGAAACTACGGGATAAAACTAAATTGTTTTGAACAAAGAATTTGTGTGGGCAGTTTTCTGCTTTTCCCTTCTCACTGAGCATCCTTCCTGTGAAGAGCTGAAGCTTCCTGGGAGCTCGTACAGCAACTGTATTCTTTGTTACTCACTAGCGTATGGATTCCAAGGCCAAGCGAATCTCTTACGAGGACGTCTAGATGGATTTAATTATTCATAAGCTCTCTCGCCAGTTCCGTTTAGTTTTAACACTTCTCTTATGCTTTTAAATCTGCTGTTGTCTTCCGGATAGATAACATATCAAGAAAGGTGGGAAGCCAGTGTAGCACTTAGGGGGAACAGTGCTGCTTTTATATTCAGTTATTAAAAGGAGAATGATAATCTGGTTTTACAGCTTAATCTTATCACCTCGAATGGCCACAAAGACCGTAAAATGAAAAATTAACGTAGCCAGAAATCAGCGTTTACTGCTTACTGAAGCATTCGTCTTCCAACGCCATTATGCTGTGCTTCAGTGGGCAGAAGGCATGGTTCTGGGTAGCTTCCCAAGTCCTGCCAGACAAGAGCCCTGCTCCCCAGCAGGCGGGACTGGATGGGAGCCGGTGTGGCCACACCCGCCATCTGTGGATCCTTCCCTCGCTGCCCAGAGTCTGTGGGAAGGGCTCCAGCAAACCACCACCAATATTGGTGGTCCTCATGAACTCTCTCTGGGACCCCAGATGGTCCAGGTCAAAGGAAATCATGGGGATAAAATACAGGTTTAAAGGAAACAATCCAAAGAAAGAAAGAAAATACCTGAAGCCCACTTTAATTATTTGAGGATATGAAAACGGGATCCCCTCTGTCTCCATTTTAGCAGAGGTCCCAAAGGCAGCTAATTCAGAGGATGCCACTATTTTCTCATCCTGAAGTGAAGTGCTGGACCAACTATGAGGATCCACCAAAAAACTGGGAAACCTTTTCAGCTTTAGCCCACCCCATACCTCCACACTGATAGGGAAGGTAAAGAATTCATCTGGAGAAAACCATCAGGGAGAAAGGGATGGGAGGTCTTGCCCATCAGGAGTCAAATGAGGGCTGTAAGGAACTACTCAGAAGTTTGTGAGTACCCCCTGGATGTAGTGAGGGTCATATCTGCCTAGTGATAGTGAAGAGCAGAGGGGGAAATGAGCCAGCTGCCAGCCATCAGAAAGGAATTCTGGCCGGAAAGGCAAATGACTGAGCAGAGATCAGAAACCCAGGAGCTGGGGGAGGTAGGAGGCCCATGCAGCTGGAGGGGGAGGGGAGGGGGGAGGTCTGGGGTCAGCCAGAAGGGAGCAGCCAGTACAGGTGGTAAAGCCAAGTCAAGGGAACTGAAGTTGGACGCTTCCAGCCTGGTGCTCTCCAAGAAAGCTACAAAAGGGCCTCAGAAGAGAAAGAAGCAGCAACTGTGCAACCGCTACAAAAGTCCTGATGCCACAAGGCGGCTGCACCAACTCCATCAGATGTGCCCATCCCCCAGTCATCTTGGGTCTGTGCTGGACCCTAGACCCTGGGGGGCATGAGAAAGGAGCCACCTAACTGAAGAGGAGCCCGACCTCAAACTGCAGGGGGAGTGGGGTCGGGCTCAAATATTAACTGGATACAAATCTGGAGTTTTTATACTACTCAGAAGATGGAATTTTTTTTTTAAGTATTGGCAAGATGGTTCCTGGCCTTAAAAGAAGTAATGAAGGCTATAGAACTGGCCCAAGAACTTATCCAGGAGTCCAGAGCATGGATTTGAAGGGGTGGAAAGAGAACCAACAAGTTACACCTATCTAGTCTACTTCTTCTGATAAGTCTGTTTTCTGGCATTTACTGTTTATCTTTTAAATCCTTTGAAATTTAAAAGATTTAAATTTCCAATCAGAATATAAACCTCTCTTCTCTACGTATATTCTTCCCTGCTCCTTGGGTTCCACTGACTCTCTCAGCATCGCAAAAAATGTTAAATTGCAAATAAAAAGATAATTTAAGAACGGAGCTCATTAAAATCAGTTCTTCTTTACCCTCCAATTTTTCTCTACATTAATAGATTTAAAAAATCAATTTCATTAATCAATTTAATCTCTTCCACTACAGCACATGTATCATCTTCTGGGGTTCTTCCTATAACTCAGACATGCCATCAGCTCTCCAAGGTTTTTTTTTCTTCCTAAAGTGATTACAGTCAGTGACTGTGTCCTTAGATTTCTCCACTTTAGAGATGAGTAATGGCTTCAGTAATAGCCGCCTGGGAGTAGTGAAGTTTGAGGATGTGTAGAGGAATTTTTTATTGACTAGACTAATTTTAAAAAAACAGAGAAAATTGCATTGAAAAATCCCCACTGGCATTTCCAATTTCATCTTTTAAGATCTGTGCATTTTTGTTTGCCAGTTTGCAGAAGAGATGAGAATACCTATCGCAAATCCCCAAGTCTGAAAGACTGATCCATGAAAAAAAATAGAGTAAAAATCAAGACAAACCTTTGCTATGCTCAAAAAGGATGTCTAGGTTTCCTTATTCATAGCGTACTAGCAAACTGTGAAATCATTTTAGTCTTACTAGATGTCCCATTATTCTTATTGAATCCCTCCCAGGAGTTGGGATAGTGTTCCAAAGAAGAAAAAGATACAGGCTGTGGTTAGCAGGAGAAAGAATTAGCGAGCTTCTGCTGACCTAAATTCAACTCATAAGTCATGATTCATAATTGCATCTTTAGTCCATATCGTTAAGACGGGAGAACAATTTGAGTTATGTATGCTCTCACATTCATATTTCTTTCTGGCCAGTGTTTGATGAAAGCCCAGGGCAATCCAGCCAGCGCTCATCACGTTCTCTGCAAAGGTATATTTATCTCAGTAATAATTTCCACAGCATTGACCACAGCAAGCTGGAAATAGCTAAGCTACTGGTTACCTGAATTTTAGCCAAGCCTGGTGGATACCAACAGAAAACAAACAGCAACCGCAAATACCAACCATCTTTGGTTCGTGTTGCTTTTATAGACGAGAACGGGCTGGTAAAAGAGTTACATGAGAAGATTAAGCAGATCTACGGGGAATTTAACCATAGCTATGAAATAGATTCTACTACAGTGACTAACGCATCAATTTTCTGCAAAACTAAAAGCAGCTCTCAAATGTCACTACACACTGTGGCTTCTGTGGAATGTTCTCCGTGTGGCCCGGGCCATCATACCGCTTGGCAGGGTGAGATTACCTTTTCATAAGAGCTTCCTGGTATTTAAGTAATTCAACCTTTTGGATGGGCTCCAAGGTACGCATGCCTCATCCCAAATTCTGTCCCAGAATGAATAGGGTTGTTACACTGAGGGCCTGTTACACTAATAATACACTCCACAAACAAACCACAGTGAGAAGGAAACTAAGGAGGCATATTCAGAATAGTTACAAAAGAGAGCACATATTGACTTGTGGATTTTATTAGTAATTACTCAGGCTGCTTTTGACTTCACTGTGGGTAAATCAAACTGAAAAAGATTTTGCTCTCCAATGACCGCTGGCAAGGACAGCCTCATCAGGTATCATTAACAACATAGTCTGTAATTATAAAAATAATTGTGGGGTCACAAATTCAAGACAAGGACCTCGGTAAAGACCGAGGAGGAAAATGGAGAGGAATCTAATTTAGAGTCCTCACAGAAGTTGAAAGTAAATATGAGAAACAATTCTCAATGTTTGTATGATGAGGGAAGAATCTCTTTCTAGATAGGAATAACCTTGTACCTTGCTGGGAGGGACACTATGAAACTAGGCAAGTACTCTACTATATTGGGTGAAAACAATAACTTCTTTTCAATTTTGTTATTCAACACATTTATTTTCAATAAGGTACTTGGATTAATATCTTGTTTTCTCTTTCTAGCTTTTCGTACAGCTGAACTGAAGTAGCACAGAGAGGACGTGCTGGGTTTCAGCATCAAATCATACTTTACCAATTGACGTAAGAGTAAGTACTGGTATATTGATCTCATTTGCTCATAAGTGAAAATAAAAGAATTGGCTACTCCAACACAGGACCAGCACTGACCCTGAGCAAAGACTTCGTGTGACGGGCTGGATGTATTTCAGTAACATGTATTTCCCAAGTATGCAACCAACTGTGATTCCATCTCTCCTCAGACCATATCAAGTTCTGAGAACCAAAGACAGGAATATGACACAGGTGATATTTTCCTGATAGAAAGGAGGCTTAAGAAACATCAAGTCCCCTGATATAACTTTTCAGCTTACCCTCATTCAACTGCTACGAGCAAGAGGTTCTTATGTGTAAGCTGTTAACTTTTCAAGTCAACGCATCTGGACCCCTAGTTCTTAAATTCTCTCAGCAGTTGTGCCTTCTAAATGGGTTAAACGTCTCATCGTTCTTATCCTGGAACTCTGCTTCTTTTCTCCTGTGCACTGGAAGGATGCTGACCTAGACACAAGATACTAGAAACGTCTTCTGCATATGAATACCTTTGAGCCCCCTATCTCTTCCCCTGCTAGCCACAATCTTTGCAAAGAGAAGATTTCAAAAAATCCCCAACAACAAAAATCATATCACACTCAAAATTTCCTATCTCTTTGACCTGAGGAGGAGCGAGTGGATGAGTTAAAGATTAAAAGTCATGCAACGTCTGAGATCGGATATACTGTTTGCTAAACACAGAATATGCAGAGAAGTCCACTAGCCAGCAGACTGGCAAAGACCTCTTCTCCGGAGATTTGACTTCTAGCTAAGCACTTCTCTCAGATGAGATGCTTGGGAAGTCGGTGAGCTTTCTTTGAAAATTAGTGAAACCCAGTGAGTAGGATACGGTCAAAACAAAGAAAAAAGGGAAGGGCACTGAAGCTGGGTGACCAAGGCCATTAACTACCCAGGAAAATGCAGTCCTGAGAACTAACTGCTCAGTGACCTTGCTTCTCCAGAGAAGGCACTGAGCCAACAGGTGGATGATCCAAATGCTGTTATGTTGGATTTAGATTTCTGCTCATTGTCTTTACTCCCGGGGAATAGGGTGGGAAAGATGTACAATGGGGCTTCTGCTGGTTTTCCCCCTGATTGCCAGAGGGTCTTTGTTCCAATCAGTTTTCTTTGTGTTTACAGTGCCTCTGTCTTTCAATACCACTTCTTGTTTTCTACATGCTCCCTATGGATAGAAATAGGAATGATACATTCTATCACACTTCAAAAGGGAGAATTGGGGTGAAATTCCCATGGAAATATTCTCAGCACAGAGAAACACAGGTAAAGAACGCTCAGCTCTTTAGAATATAGTTCCTAAGGCTGATGTTAGAGTCTCTGGCTTAACCTGTGATGGGCATATTTACAACCTTAGTAAGGTTTTACTATAGTGGTTCTCCATTTGTTACAAGAACGTCAAACAATGAAAATGCTTAATTTCAATATATTATATCCATCTACATGGGTATGTTTATAAATATGTCTATATATGTGTGTGTACATGTGTAGGGATGTGTATACTGTGTTGCTCTGTATGTTTGCAAACATACATTACAGGCGTATCTTGGAGATATTGTGACTTTGGTTCCAGACACCACATAAAGCAAGTATCACAATAAACTGAGTCACATGAATATGTTGGTTTCCCAGTGCATATAAAAGCTATGTTTACACTATACCGTCGTCTGTTAAGTGCACAATAGCATTCTGTCTAAAAAAAATGTACATACATTAATTAAAAAATAATGCTGTTAGAAAAAATGGTGTCAATAGACTTGCTCAATGCAGGCTTGCCACAAAGCTACAATTTGTAAAAACTGCAATAAAGCAAAGCACAATAAAACGAGGTACACCTGTACTGTATACCAGCGGTCCCCAACTTTTTTGGCACCAGGGACTGATTACGTGGAAGGCAATTTTTCCATGGACAGGGGTTGGGGAGGGATGGTTCAGGTGGTAACATGAGCAGTGGGGAGCAGAAGATGAAGCTTTGCTGCCCACCGCTCACCACCTGCTGTGTGGCCCGGTTCCTAACAGGGGGTTGGGAACCCCTGCTGTATAGTACGTATGTTTACATATCTGTGTCAAATTCCGAAAGTTGAATATCATATCCAAAGGATAATTCTTTATTCCTAAATGGTCTATTTAATTGAGACAGAATGAAAATTGTATCCTTTTTTGGAAAATATATGAATATGCCTTGATTTATCCGTCTTCCGGAGGTACTGAGACCTATCACAGTGGTATCACTCTGGAAGTCCCATCAGTTGGATACTAGAAGCTCTCAGATGGATTTTTTGTGGTCCCAGCTTTAAGTGTCTGCTCTCCACAACTCTCCTCTTTGCATGGCCCTTTCCAATGGAAACCAGCGTGATTCTAACTGTATTGACTCTAGTCTCCCACTCAGTCACTTACGATCTCCTTAACAAGCAGGTATCAAGAATGGCTAAGAAAGTTTTGCGACAAAAGAGTTATAATGAGGTCTTGCCTTACAAATGTTAAAATGTATTGTCAGACTAAAATAATTAATACAGCATCCAACTGGTACAGGAAAGGGGCAACAAATACATGGAGGCTAAACAATACACTACTTAATAAACAAGGGATCACTGAAGAAGTCAAAGAGGAAAGTCAAAGAGGAAATCAAAAAATACCTAGAAAAATATGACAATGACAACATGATGACCCAAATCATATGGGATGCAGCAAAAGCAGTTCCAAGAGGGAAGTTTATAGCAATACAATTCTACCTCAAGAAACAAGGAAAATCTCAAATAAACAACCTAACCTTACACCTAAAGCAATTTGAGAAAGAAGAACAATAAAACCCCAAAGTTAGCAGAAGGAAAGAAATCATAAAGATCAGATCAGAAATAAATGAAAAAGAAATGAAGGAAACAATAGCAAAGATCAATAAAACTAAAAGGTGGTTCTTTGAGAAGATAAACAAAATTGATAAACCATTAGCCAGACTCATCAAGAAAAAAAGGGAGAAGACTCAAATCAATAGAATTAGAAATGAAAAAGGAGAAGTAATAACTGACACTGCAGAAATACAAAGGATCATGAGAGATTACTACAAGCAACTCTATGCCAATAAAATGGACAACCTGGAAGAAATGGACAAATTCTTAGAAATGCACAACCTGCCGAGACTGAACCAGGAAGAAATAGAAAATATAAACAGACCAATCACAAGCACTGACATTGAGACAGTGATTAAAAATCTTCCAAAAATCAAATGCCCAGGACCATATGGCTTCACAGGTGAATTCTATCAAACATTTAGAGAAGAGCTAACACCTATCCTTCTCAAACTCTTCCAAAATATAGCAGAGGGAGGAACACTCCCAAACTCATTCTACGAGGCCACCATCACCCTGATACCAAAACCAGACAAAAGTGTCACAAAGAAAGAAAACTACAGGCCAGTATCACTGATGAGCACAGATGCAAAAATCCTCAACAAAATACTAGCAAACAGAATGCAACAGCACATTAAAAGGATCATACACCATGATCAAGCAGGGTTTATTCCAGGAATGCAAGGATTCTTCAATATACGCAAATCAATCAATGTGATACACCATATTAACAAGTTGAAGGATAAAAACCATATGATCATCTCAATAGATGCAGAAAAAGCTTTCAACAAAATTGAATGCCCATTTATGATAAAAACCCTCCAGAAAGTAGGCATAGAGGGAACTTACCTCAACATAATAAAGGCCATATATGGCAAACCCACAGCCAACATCATTCTCAATGGTGAAAAACTGAAACCATTTCCACTAAGATCAGGAACAAGACAGGGTTGCCCACTCTCACCACTATTATTCAACATAGTTTTGGAGGTTTTAGCCACAGCAATAAGAGAAGAAAAAGAAATAAAAGGAATACAAATTGGAAAAGAAGAAGTAAAGCTGTCACTATTTGCAGATGACATGATACTATACATAAAGAATCCTAAAGATGCTACCAGAAAACTACTAGAGCTAATCAATGAATTTGGTAAAGTATCAGGATACAAATTAATGCACAGCAATCTCTTGCATTCCTATACACCAATGATGAAAAATCTGAAAGAGAAATTAAGGAAACACTCCCATTTACCACTGTGAGAAAAAGAATAAAATACTTAGGAATAAACCTACCAAAGGAGACAAAAGACCTGTATGCACAACACTATAAGACACTGATGAAAGAAATTAAATACGATACAAACAGATGGAGAGATATACCATGTTCTTGGATTGGAAGAATCAACATTGTGAAAATGACTATACTACCCAAAGCAATCTACAGATTCAATGCAATCCCTATCAAACTACCAATGGCATTTTTCAAAGGACTAGAACAAAAAATTTCACAATTTGTATGGAAACACTAAAGACCCCGAATAGCCAAAGCAATCTTGAAAAAGACAAACAGAGCTGGAGGTGTCAGGTTCCTGGACTTCAGACTATACTGCAATGCTACAGTAATCAAGACAGTATGGTACTGGCACAAAAACAGAAATATGGAAAAATGGAACAGGATAGAAAGCCCAGAGATAAACCCATGCACTTATGGTCGCCTTATTTTTAATAAAGGAGGCAAGAATATACAATGGAGAAAAGACAGCCTCTTCAATAAGTGGTGCTGGGAAGACTGGACAGCTACATGTAAAAGAATGAAATTAGAACACTCCCTAACACCATACACAAAAATAAATTCAAATTGGAATAAAGACCTAAATGTAAGGCCAGACACTATAAAACCCTTAGAGGAAAACATAGGCAGAACACTCCATGACATAAATCACTGCAATATCCTTTTTGACCCACCTCCTAGATAAATGGAAATAAAAACAAACAAATGGGACCTAATGAAACTTAAAAGCTTTTGCACAGCAAAGGAAACCATAAACAAGACGAAAAGACAACCCTCAGAATGGGAGCAAATATATGCAAATGAAGCAGCTGACAAAGGATTAATCTCCAAAACTTACAAGCAGCTCATGCAGCTCAATATCAAAAAAACAAACAACCCAATCCCAAAATGGGCAGAAGACCTAAACAGACATTTCTCCAAAGAAGATATACAGATAGCAGACAAACACATGAAAGGATGCTCAGCATCACTAATCATTAGAGAAATGCAAATCAAAACTACAATGAGGTATCACCTCACACCAGTTAGAATGGCCATCATCAAAAAATCTACAAACAATAAATGCTGGAGAGGGAGTGGAGAAAAGGGAACCACACTCTTGCCCTGTTGGTAGGAATGTAGATTGATACAGTCACTATGGAGAGCAGTATGGAATTTCCTTCAAAAACTAAAAATAGAACTACTATATGACCCAGCAATCCCACTGCTGGGCATATACCCTGAGAAAACCATAATTCAAAAAGCGTCATGTACCACAATGTTCATTGCAGTTCTATTTACAATAGCCAGGACGTGGAAGCAACCTAAGTGTCCATCGACAGATGAATGGATAAAGAAGATGTGGCACAAATATACAATGGAATATTACTCAGCCATAAAAAAGAAACTGAGTTATTTGTAGTGAGGTGGATGGACCTAGAGTCTGTCATACAGATCGAAGTAAGTCAGAAAGAGAAAAACAAATACTGTATGCTAACACATATATATGGAATCTAAAAAAAAAAAAAAGGTTATGAAGAACCTAGGGGCAGGACAGGAATAATCACGCAGATGTAGAGAATGGACTTGAGGACGTGGGGAGGGGGAAGGGTAAGCTGGGACGAAGTGACAGAGCGGCATGGACTAATATATACTCCCACATATAAAACAGATAGCTAGTGGGAAGAAGCCGCATAGCACAGGGAGATTAGCTCGGTGCTATGTGACCACCTAGAGGGGTGGGATAGGGAGGGTGGGAGGGAGACGCAAGAGGGAGGGGATATGGGGATATATGTATACATATAGCTGATTCATTTTGTTATAAAGTAGAACCTAACTAACTCACCATTGTAAAGCAACTATACTCCAATAAAGATGTTTAAAGAAAAAAAAAGGAAAGGGGTAGAACAATGAACACAACAGTTGTCAACGGTATGAAGAAAAACAACATGCATAGTAGAAGCCCAATTTAATTTAAAATTATTGAGATGTATAAATAAAAAGGTAATATGGTTATCTCTGGGTGGTACAATTATGGGCTCTTGGTTTTTTTTTTTGTTTTTTTTTTTGACTTGCATTATTCTTGTAAAAGGGAAAAAAAACAACAAAAAAAGAAAAAAACTAAGTTTAAAAAGGTAAATCACAAACTGGGAAAAATATTTGAAAGCAATAATAGTTTAATAATCTTAATATATAAAATATTGCTCCCAAAATTAATACCAGAAAGGCAGAGAACACAGAATTTTTAAAAAATCTTGGGTTGAAATAACATGTAAGAACAATCAGCATAAAAACTGTTTAACCACATCAGTTACCAAACAAATAGGAAGTTAAAACTAAGACACAATTTTCTCAAATTGGCACAGATTAAAAATAACCCATAACAATAAAAGTTAATGGGGAACCAATCAGTTGGGTCTTCCTATATGTTACTTTAAATGATACTACAGGCCGAAATTCTTTATCTGAAATTTTTGGAGCTGTGTTTCAGACTTCAGAATGCTTTAGATTTTAAAGAAGACAGAAAATAAGACATGTAGTATATATTAAACAGAACCTCCAGCTAGGTGAGAGGCTGTACCCCATAATCAAACACATACATTTTTGCTGTTAAGCATGTAAACATTCACAAGAAATTGAATACACGAAGGACCAAAAACAGCCTCCTTTCTGTTGATGCCAGTTTTTTACACAAAATAAGTTCGGGTCGGAGTTTGCGGTGAAATGAGTTAAAAAAAAAATGTACGGTCTTCAGAGTTTTTTAGGTTTCAGAATTGTTGATAATGAATTCTGAACTGTTCGTACCATCTTCCTGAAAATCTCTTTGGCCGCACGATTGTAAATTTAGACTTTAAAAAGATTATACCTTTTGACCTCCTTCTGGGAGGAACTAAACAGAAATGCAGACAAAAGAATTATCCTCAAGGATGTTCATGATAATTTCATTTATAACAATAAAAAAGAAATCAGCAGGGAAGACTAACATAAAGTAATGGTTATATTGTGGGACAGCCAAATGAAAGGATGTTATTGGCCAAAAAAGTCATTTTGAGAAGGATACTTAATAACTCAGGAAAAGGCTCTGTACTTACTGCTGAATGAAAAAAAATCAAGACAAAACTTCATTTTTAGTGTGATGTCAATTAAAAAATACATATATCTGTAATATAAAAGACTTGAAGAAAATACACCAAAATACTAATAGAGATTAGAACTAAACATTGGGATTATGGGTGATATTTACTGTCTTATCTATATGTTTCAAATTTTTTTGTAATGAGCATGAAATACTTTTTACAATTATTAAGGTAATTTTCTACATAGGATTTATCTTATTCATCTTACTATTTATCGGAGGACATAACATAAACACTGGCAGGAGGTACGTGTCCCACAAATATATACACGTGACTCTGAATCGCTCCTCCCCTTTCACCATCGCTTTCTTCGGGGAGTCTGGCTTATGGTGCTGAAGGCCTGAAGGAGATTACCACACTCGCCAGCTCATAAGAGTGGTGGGAGCTGAGGGAACAGCTACTCTCCGTGAAATCACAGCCATAACTTACTTGACACCTGCTGAAAAGCTCACCACAGGGAAGAAGAGCCCATCTGTGTTGAAGTTCTCAAACATCCCCTGCACAGGCTGCCCGTTGATGCGGAAAGAGATGCTGGGTGCTCCGAGGTCCAGGCAACAGCTCACCACGTCGTCCGACTTCAGGAGGTGCTGGTTGATGGAGGCCACGGCTCTGGGTATGCGGCCTGGTGAGCAAAGAACAGGAAGAAGGTGTGTGGGACTCTGGGGAGATGCTCACAGGTGAGGTGAGCAATGAGAAATGGTTTCCTAAGCTTTGTGAACAGGCAGCCCAAGACGAGATGAGTCCCAGAGGAAAGACTCAAGCCGCCAGGAATGAGAACAAACAAGAATTCAACCCGTTCAACGTGTGCTCAGATTCTGGCCTGGTGTCTGAAGTAACGGGCAAACTGCTTTGCTGGGTGTGGCTCCTAGAGTGTGTTATGTGTGTGTGTTTATTCACAGATGCCCCAAGATCTTGCTCTCTTCTATTTCCTCTAAAAGACATGGCCACCTCGGCACCAGATGCAGGAGCCATCCGAGTGAGTAAGAGCAAAGCCATCCAGCCACAAAACTGTGCAGCACAGTTTGCTTGCTTGTTTTAAAGAATTTATTACTTCATTGAGGCAGGGAAACACATCGTCAGTTACACGCTGTATTGGTTGATTTTTGTTGTTGTTGCCTATCTTTCATAAGATGATTTGTCATTTCCCGACCTAACTTAAAGTAGTGAGAGAATCATCTCTTAGGTTTTCTATGTCACACCATCTCATTCTGGAAGTTCTTGAAGTAAATTATCGTAACCGCCTCTCCCATCCCCCTACCAAGTTCTCAGTTCTATTGGAAAGGGAGCAACAAAGGGGCAAAAGTTAGGTATTAAATGGGGTTTCAAGCAAAACATTTACAAAGGTATATCTTGTTTCTTGATCATGGAAGCAATACACATTCATTATAAATGTTAATTGTGTATACAGAAAAGTATAAACAAGGAAAAAAATGTTACAATACATTTTTTTGACTTTTTCACATATATTTAAATATTCACCCAAACTGGGATAAGGTAGATTTTGTAACTTGTTTTTTCTACTTATCACATTGCAAATATTTGATTGTATAATGGAATATTCATTAGAAAATAGATTTTTAATAGCTTCATAATACGCCATGAAAAGGCAATTTTTAAAAAATCCCCTTATGATGACTATGTGAGTTCATAAATTTTGTACATATATCTATGCTATGTAATATTCCTTATCTTAGTTTAGAACTCTTTTTCAGTGGTTACTGCTATTCTAGTAATAGATTCCAAACTAAGTGGTGGATTTTAAAAGAGTGAAACTACTACATTCTCCTTAATAAAAAAATTTAGGTACCCCCTTGTGGTTGTTTTGGTTGACTGACAAAATCATATTGTATTCCCTCCCACCCTTCCACAAACAGTAATGAGGCTCTACCCTGTGCCAGATACTGTACTTGGGGCTGGGGATCAAAGACTGAGGATCCAGTTCCCACTCCTAAGAAATCCATAGTCTTGTGGAAAATAAACATTCAGATAAAGAACTACAATTCAGTATAACTATTGGAATGAAGGTGTACATGACGAGATGCCTTTAGAGGTAGAACAAGGTGCAAAGTCAGCCTGGGAGTATGGAACAAGTTAAAACTGGAAGAATGAAACGTTCACCAGATAAATGAGAAAGAAACGAGCATTCCAGACAGCAGGAACAGCTTATGCAAGAGGAGTGTATGAGTGTATGACATTTGCAGAATTGCTAGAGTTTGGTGAGGCTGGAACGTGGGGCTTTATGGGGGCCTGATGAGGGGTGATAGGGGAATAAAGGATGTAGAACTTGGACCACCGGCACGGCCACAGGGCAACAGCACCTAATATATTCGATGCATATTGGCAAATTAGCCTGGGATGGCCTCAGACTCTGTTTTTACAACTTTATACCTTGTTTCATCACTGAGGATGAAGAACAACTTCCTCATTGTAGGACCTACAGTCAACACTATTTAAAACAAAACAAATCTAAGCAAACTTGATGAGTGTGTAGGTTTGATACCTCTCCAATGTCTCCATTTGACAAGACTGAGTCCTCTCAGCTCCTTTTATGGAGTTTAGATATCCCAGGGTCCCAGAATCTTTCCCTCCTTATCATATTCAAGTCTGTAATTGGTATTAAAACTCAGCAAACTTTGCCATAATGGTCTCATTCTTAAGACTTCTTGTTTTCCCAGTAAAAACCAATCTTTCCTGCTTCACCTATTTCTTTTTCAATTAGTTTAACTTCTGGAAAATATCACTGTAGTCATTTGCACCAATCCTGAGAGATTTCCATGAATTTGGGAAAACCAGGAAATTATCGAAATGCTGGGTTGGACAACTACCTTTAAAAGTATCGAGATCCTTACTGGATAGAAATACAAATGAGAAGGACCTTTAGCTTTCTGAGATCCACATCAACAAGACTGACAGGGTTGAACTGTGACTCCAGGGCCCTCTCGTCCCACCCTCTCACAATTCACTGTTGGTTTTTGTGCCAGTCTGAGCCTCCGCCAGTAAAGATGAAGCGCACCCTTCATGGGGGATGCTCTTCATACGGCACTGCTCTGATGCCACCTGAGACTGAGTTCTGAGCTTTACTTAGCCTTCAATATGCCAGAGCACCAAGAGCCTTACTGAGGAAGGATGGCTGGGAGTGTCTCTCCTGTCCAGTCTGCTCTCTCATTTGAAAACCACCACCAGGACGAGAAGTTATGTCCTTGTGGTGAAGGACACTGTCTTTTAACTCCCGTATTCTAAGAGACTGGTGCCTAGTAGAAGTTGCTGCTGGAACATTTGCTAAGAGCATCCACAGGCAAATCAAAATCATAGTCTGAGCCTTTTTTTTTTTTTTTTTGCGGGACGCAGGCCTCTCACTGCTGTGGCCTCTCCCATTCTGCAGCACAGGCTCTGGACGCATAGGCTCAGCGGCCATGGCTCACGGGCCCAGCCGCTCCGCGGCACGCGGGATCTTCCCGGACCGGGGCACGAACCCGTGTCCCCTGCATCGGCAGGCGGACTCCCAACCACTGCGCCACCAGGGAAGCCCTATTGTGAGTTTTGAATGAACTATTCCATAGAGAGTAACTGGAAGAGCCTGACACATTGCAAACCACAATAAATGCTATTACTATTGCTTTTATAACTCCAGACTTGTTAATTACTTGGCTAACAGCAGATAAGCTTACCCGAACATTGTAGGGATATTATGTCCTTTATAATATTGGGTAAAAATAACAATATGGAGAATCATAGCATTGAGGGCTGAGTCTAGGAAAGTGATTTGAAAATTGAGTTACTCAAACCAATAAATCCCTTTATTGAAAGACTGTGCTCAAAAACTGTCACTTTCAAATACATTTACGATGTATTTGACGCTTTTAGCACAACCAATAGAAATGTGATGCTGTAGAAAGGAAAAGTAAACATGTCACAGTTTTTCTAAATCGCCTCAACTGCTTTTCCAGATATTAGGAACTCTGAGTAATCATCGGACCACCTACTGAGACAGTCTGGGAAGTCTTGTGGCCTCTGCTACTAGTTTCTTCTGCTAGTCTGAAGAAACCTCCCCTGACTTAGAGGCTCAGGACCACCTGAAGGTCCCAGGAAGCTTGGAAAGGCTGTTCCAAGCCTAGCATTTTTAAGATAAAGGGAAAAGCCACTTTATCATATGCCGTACATCTTCTAATGAACCCAAGGGTGTAATACTGAGGGATTTCATCTCTCCTGATGAGTAATGCAGACAATTGGAAACACTGTCGCTCAGCATTTCCATCGCCCCACGCACCGCAGAGTTTGGCATTATAACGTAAACACAAATATTCAGGCAATTGGAAAGCGAGAAGATCCAAATACATAAAAATGCTGGTGTTCTACAGCTACTCCTTGACCCCTCTCCACACAGCGCTAGGGTTGGAAAAGTCCAAGTCACAGTAGGGTGTGTTTTGATAGATGAACCGATACCCTGGAGCTCATCTTAGTAGGGAGATACGTAAAGACCCTCTCATCCAAGTTTGACTGTAGAGCTAATTTTTCCTCATGAGTCAGAAGTTCTAAGAAATCAGGAAATACAATTTCATTCCATTCATTTACTTTCTGTATCACTTATCTCTTGGGAAGGTGAATTCCTTTGCTTATTCCAATTCTGCAAGGGAAAAAGTTGCAAAAAGGGAAGGGTAGGTGTGATTTCCTCCTGTGAAATTGCTCCCTAACCAGTGACGTACTATATAGGCTGCCCTGAGCCAAATTCACCCCCGACTGCAGTTCTGAGAGGCTACGTATGTAAAGGCTACATCAGGAGGGAGAAAATGATGATAAGAAAAGAGCCATTCCTCCGAAAGGAGAATCACAGTGGCTGGGCTGACTCAGGAGTCTGTAGGGAGGGCTGGGCAGGGCTGAGATGGGGGATATTTGTACAGCTGTGCTTGAAAGTGACTTCATAGGCTCTGGTGGCTAAAAAGACCGATTAAGGCTGCCCTCCCCCTACCCAGAGAAAAAGCTCATTCATATTCCCAGGATGTCACTTTAAAACTTCCTTTCCCATTCAGCATGGAACCTGGGATCTTTTCCCCCTCAGGATGGGGCTAATCTCATGATCTTGAGTGAGAAACTCTGGACTTGGTCCTTATGATGATGGTTGACTTCATAGACACTGAAGGAAGGGAAATCATATTTACTTTGCATCTAGTGTGTGTCAAAAAATCCACATCCCTCGTTTCATTTAAATTTCCTAAGAGCCTTGTATCATCTGCATTTCGTCTGAGGAAACCAAGTCTCTGAAACCAAGTCTTTTTGCCTGGTTAAAAAACCCAAATAAGTGAAGAGCTGGGATTCAAACCCAGGCATACCTCCAAAGCCATGCTGTTCCTTCTTGAACTTCTCTACTGACAAAGTGTTAAGGGCTCTGCCATTCTTTCCAACTTCGGCAACATCCTCTGTGCTTTAATAAGTAGTTAATGACCAGTTCAAGGCAGTGGCTTAATTTGTACACATAGATAAGTTTAAAGGTAACGGACCATCCATGTTCCTGCAAATGGCATTATTTTGTTCTTTTTAATGGCTGAGTAATATTCCATTGTATATATGTACCACACCTTCTTTATCCATTCCTGTTGATGGACATTTAGGTTGCTTCCATGTCCTGGCTATTGTAAATAGTGCTTCAGTGAACACTGGGGTGCATGTATCTGTTCCAATTATGGTTTTCTCCGAGTATACGCCCAGGAGTGGGATTGCTGGGTCATATGGTAGTTCTATTTTTAGTTTTTTAAGGAACCTCCATACTGTTCTCCACAGTGGCTGTATCAATTTACATTCCCACCAACAGTGCAGGTGGGTTCCCTTCTCTCCACACCCTCTCCAGCATTTATTGTTTGTAGATTTTTTCATGATGGCCATTCTGACCCATGTGAGGTGATACCTCATTGTAATTTTGACTTGCATTTCTCTAATAATTAGTGATGTTGAACATTTTTTCATGTGCTTTTTGGCCACCTGTATGCCTTCTTTGAAGAAATGTCTATTTAGATCTTCCACCCATGTTTTGATTGGGTTGTTTGTTTTGATATTGAGCTGCATGAGTTTTTTGTATACTTTGGAGATTAACCCCTTGTCTGTTGCTTTGTTTGCAAATATTTTCTCCCATTTCTAGAGACTGTCATACTGAGTGAAGTAAGTCAGACAGAGAGAGACAAATATCATATGATAACACTTATATGTGGAATCTACAAAAATGGGTATAAATGAACTTATTTACAAAACAGAAGTAGAGTCACAGATGTAGAAAACAAATTTATGGTTACCAGGGGATAAGGGGGGGAGGAATAAATTGGGAGATTGGGATTGACATATACACACTACTATACATAAAACAGATAACTAATAAGGACCTTCTGTATAGCACAGGGAACTCTACTCAATACTCTGTAATGGTCTATATGGAAAAAGAATCTTAAAAAAAAAGTGGATATATGTATATGTATAATTGATTCACCTTGCTGTACACCTGAAACTAACACAACACTGTAAATCAACTCTACTCCAATAAAAAAAAAATAAAGGTAATGGACCTGGGCATTTACATCTCAAGGAAAAGAAGAAAAATTGTCAGACCGGTTTCCACTCTCTCTCCCTAGCCACCCTCTATTCCCTCCTGTAGTAAGTTAGAGCGTCACTTCACTTCATTTCTACATCAGACAATTACCCTTTCATCAGATAGTCCAGAATTCACTGCTGTCCTGGTAGAAGCCATTAACAGAAACCTTATTCCTTCTGCTGGAGCACACGATGACATATCCATCTGTAGTGCCTTCTGCTAGATATATGTTCCCTGTGTGCTGCTTGGAGAATTCAGAATGATGCCCAAACCCAAGGAAGCTTTGTGTTTTAGTGAGCATGAAAGGTGCCAATTTTGTAGATGCTGGTTTCTCTACATCTCACCAGATGCTGAAGGCTGAGGGGTGAAGTCCCCCAAATGCACCTATACGGAGTTATATTACTATGTGAATAATGTTCAGAGAGCCACAGTCAGCTTTTGAAAAACTGAATCCCAAGCCCCCTTCCCCTGTATTTCCAATCAGATGAGCCCTTGCTAGTAATGACCGTGTGGGCTCAGCACATCTGGCTTCCTGGTCTTGAGCGGACAAGAGGAAAGAAGGGAACACTGTACACTCCTGGGCACCGTCCACTCCTCGAACAATACACAACTGGATGGATGTCCACGTCCTGAAATGCACTGACAGCAGTCCTTTCTGGATGCACAACGAGTGGCTCGTCTGCCTCCTGACTCACTGATGTATTTATTCTGCAGACTTTACAAAGGG
Source organism: Aethalodelphis obliquidens (assembly GCF_003676395.1). Taxonomy (NCBI): domain Eukaryota; kingdom Metazoa; phylum Chordata; class Mammalia; order Artiodactyla; family Delphinidae; genus Aethalodelphis; species Aethalodelphis obliquidens. The sequence continues at coordinate 1,691,827 of NW_020837995.1, forward strand.
ATATGCCACGGAGGGGCACGGAGGGCTGCGAAATCTAGAAAAGATGGAGTAAGTGTTTTCCTTTGAGAATGGTTAGTTTCTCTTTGAAACTAGGGGCCATTTTGCTTCATCCAAGGGTCTTGGTGACTTCGTATTTCCTTAACCAATCCAGAGTTCTTGTTAGGTGCAGCCTGGGATCCAGAGAATATGCTTGGCTCGTAGTGAGGACAGGGCAGGAGCTGAGTGGCAACCAGCAGGCAGGAGGTAATGATTTTCTCACCTCAATCCCACTCGTTCCCCCACAGATTCAATTTTATCAAACTCAGGAGCTGTAGACGTGTGTGAGCATAAGGACTCCTTCTTTTCAAATCACTTCCCCGGAGACAACTTCCTGAGAGCCTTATGCCATCTGATGATAATCTAAGCTAAAGGCTACTATGACCGTATCACCACGGAAACAGTGGCTCTACGATGGGGCTCTGAGAACCAAGAGGAGAAGATCCATCCCCACCCCCCATGAAAATGGAACCAGGGAAGGTTAAGCTGGGAGGATATGAGAACAAGACTGCCATTTCCCTCTAACCCATCATCCTGCCCTTTTGTACCTACTTTTGTCTGTACCACACTGTCCCCTGGGACACACAAAAACAGACACAGACGATTTCTTCCCATAAGTGATCCCAGATAAAGAAGTACCTAAATAAATACGTTTACACCATTCCTAAAAGTTAAAAAATGTTTATACTGAATATAAAACAGCACAAAATTACAAAAAAACCCCATACTGATCAATTGAAAGTAAAGACCAACGATAAGAAACATGTGACCAGGACCTGAGCTACTGGTTTTAGCTGGAAGCTAAGGGAAGAAGGAAAACATGATGGATAATGTAGTTCTCAGATACAAAAGAAAATACATAGTTTTGCCCTGTGGAGACAAACTTTTCCCTGGTACTGGATTTAAGGAGAAATGTGTGTCCTGGTTCCTTATGTAAGAGGCATGCAGCACAACGCTTACCTAAGGAATTTCTATAAGGGACACAGTGTCTCCAGTTGCAGTTTTACAAAAGGTACAGATAAGACACACTGTGGACAACAGATGGGAGGAGTAGAGCTTCTGCTGTGGGTGAAAGCCTGAGGGTTAGTTTTCCATTTTCACCCAGGCAGAAGCCAACCCATTTGTCCACAGGCACAGGCCATGGACATGCTTTGGGGAAGGCATCAATGTCTATATAAAAAAAGGAAGCTTTGAATTCCTTTAAGAGATTAGCATCTACTGTGTGTCAGGCACAGACCCAGACACCTTACAAAGTGTATCGTGAAGCAATATGTTGCATCGACAGAATGACGGACTTGTAGTCAGATGTGGATCCGTCCCAGCGTGATTGGGAGTAAGTTAATTAAACATCTTTGTACTCAGTTTCCATGTCTGTAACATGAGATCAATATTATCCACCTTAGGGAGTCACTGTAAGAATGAAATGAGAGAAAAAATGTACAAAAGATATGTAGCCTACTGCCCAGTAAGTAAATGCTCAGTCTTTTTCTCCTTCCCTGTTTACCCATATAATCTTGACAAGTCTATGCAATTAGGATTGTACAGAAGCAGACACTGAGCTTGAGAAAAGTTAAGTAATCTGTACTAGACCATGCAGCTGAAGTACCAGACTCATGGTTTAAATGCAGGACAGTCTCATTTCAGATGTGATGCTCTTCCTGCTTAACCACCTAATTAGTTGAGACTTGAGTCTATATCATTTCAACAAGAAGTGACCATCTCAGTTTGAACAATTTGAGCATCAGTCATCCTCAGGAAGAGATAAGGGGCCAAAGCTTTGGCAAGGTGCTCACCTGACCAAAGGTGAAGTCCATCAAAGCCGTAGGAGTACAGGTCATCACCAACACCGTTGCCCCCCCATCCTTCTCCGCCTCCGGGGTATGGGGCATAGCCTGAGGAAGAGGCCCAGCCCACCCGCAGGTGTGTGGGCTCTGCTGTGAGGAAGGGGTCCACCTGGTCGATGATTAGCTCGAAGTACCACTTCTTGTACTGTGCTGAGCCCTCAGCGACTCCCAGGAAGATGTTTGGCCGAATACTGAAATTAAACATGGGACAGGTGGCATCTACAGACTCTTAAGAAGTAAAAAAGCAAATTGAACGAGACCATAGGAGGCATCGGCCCAATTAAACCAAGGGCAAGAGCAATTTTGTGATTTTTATCTGGTTCTAAAGTACAAAAAGCTTCGAGCCTCCAACACTGGATCAAGTTCTTAGTGGGAGGTGTCAGGACAACAGTAATTCCCTTATAAAATATAAAGGATATCTCTTCAAATATTCTATTCAAGGCAACCAACATTTACTGAGTGCCATCCACAGGTAAAGATGATGAAAACATCATACAGAGTTGCATGATTACAAACCCTTGTTTCCTTCTCTAAGTGAAAGAACTGACTTACTCAAGTTCCATCTTCTGGTAAATTGGTTTAAGGACCCCCAAACCATTTTCATAGCATCAGCTTTTCCCCCTAGGCCTTATTAATAACAATGGCCTCTTGAAAGCATTAAGAAGTCACTGTTAGAAATAAGACAGAGAAAGAGAAATACTGCATGGTATCAATTACCTGTGGAATCTAAAAAAAAAAAAAAAAAAAAAAAAAAAAGAAAAAAATCCAACTCCTAGAAAGAGCAGAAAAGTGGTTTCCAGAGAGCAAGGGTAGGGTTGGGGGCATAGGGAGAGATTGGTAAAAGGGCGCAACGTTCACTTATAAGATGAATAAAGTTTGAGGATTTAACATGGTGACTGTAGTTGATAACACTGTATTGTATAGCTGAAATTCACTAAGAGAGTAGAACTCACACGTTCTCATTAAAAAAAAAAAAAAAGGTAAATGTGTGAGGTGCTGGATGTGTTAATTAACTCAATGGGGAGAATCCTTTCACAATGTATATGTGTACCAAACCATCACATCGTATATTTTAAATATCTTACACTTCTGTTTGTCAATTACACCTCAATAAAGCTAAAAAAAAATTCAAGCTTGATGACAAAAAAGGTGGAGGGGGTGTGTGGAGACATCACTATTAGGCAACTTTGTTAAGGGATAGAGGTTTGAATGTATCCAGCAGAAATGGTTAAAAAGCTTGGCACAAACTACTTGGAGTTGTCCTGGTTGGAATCCTACTCTTAGAGGTCCACTGGCCTGGGCTGGGGCTATGTCAGTTTCGGGTTCACAGGGGAAAAACGAGACTTGTATGCAGCAGAAAGTCTGTGTGATGCTTGCAGACCAGAGCCTGCTCTACACTTCTGAGGGGAGGTTCTTTTCTCACATTGCAGGGTAGAGAGCGGGTCTAGGTGGAAAGTTGCTGAAGTTGGTCCCTAGTCCAGGCCCAGTGAGTTCATGACTCCCATGTGGCCGCATGTATGGACCAGTAGGCCAGGGTTCTGCATGGGCCCGTGAACTTCATCCTGGCCTTCACAGATGGCCCTGGGGTAAACGGCCATGTGCCAGAGGACACAAGAAATCATGGTCTCAACATGGGACATCCACTCTATTAAAAGATTTTTAGAAAAAAGTGTTGGTACAGCAAAATAAAAATAAATACGTTAGGAAGAAGGTCTAAGAGATGCATTAATGTTTAATATAAAACGTGGTAGACCCCTCTCTCAAGGCCAAATTCTTTAGCTCTCAGATGATAATATTTACTCTACCTTTGGCTGCTTTACAGGAGAAGTTTGAGAAACTCAGCTGAAGGGATTGGAGCACAAGGCCCTGAAAAAGTACACATTTGCCTGGTCTCGTCTTACGCGGCTGCATCAGCACAGAAATGATGGGCAGGTGGCTTTGGAGTTGAGATCAGCCCTCTTCCTTTCCTTTCTGGGGACAAGATGGGCATTTGGAATGACGGTGGTGGCCTTACCTTGTCACATCGTTAATGAGCCGCGTCTGCAGGAGCAGGTTTCTCTGGGGCAGCAAGTTGTCACAGATCAGATTCTGGTTGGCTCTCACTGCGACCCCATTGCAGAGACAGAGGGAACACAGCACATCCAGAACCTGCAGCAGGACACACGCCACCAGACCTTAGGACCCCTGGGAGGGCACAGCAGGCAGGACCTGATGGCCACAGCACACGAAGGAAGCAGGTCTCGTGAAGGTGGGGGCCAGGTGACAGGTGCGAGGACCTGTTTAGAGTCAAGAAAGCTGCACCTGTCTCACCAGGCATGAGTGAGGGATGCCCGGGAGCCTGCTGCCCCTCGGGAAAATGAGGCTGGGCTTCTTTCTAACTGCTCTGCCCTAGTCTTGTGCCCCACCCCTCCAAACTAGGCATGGCACCTGTGCTCACTGTTCTGTTAAAGTGGGTAAGAGTCTGAGCTCTGAAGACAGCCTGTCTAGGTTAATATCCCAGCCAGGGCCAGGACTAGGGAGAGGTGAGTCATCTAGGGCACAAAACCCAGGCAAAACTTCCTCTCAGGGTAGGTGCTAGAAGGCCCTCCGTGGGCCTCAAGCTGACACTTGTGCTCCTGCCTGGCCCTGGGGGCCCTCTGCAGAAGATGAGTGAGCATTCATACAGTGCTTCCTGAAACACACTGCAATTCCCATTTGGCTACGGTCCTTTGCTCAGAGCAGGCTTGGGACTCACGTGGGTGGGACAGACAGGAGAGCGGGGCAGATTCTGAGTCTTGGGTCTCTTGCTGTGATATTATCAAAGTTCACTAAGATACCCTTATATTCCCAGAAATCCCGATTCAAAAACATGTCACCTACCGTTTCTTCCCCTTAGAGTGACAGCAAACCACAAGAGCAAGCAAACCAGGCGGCCCCTGAATCTACCAGACCCGTCGTGCACTGTCCCTAATCCACATCGTTCTCCAGCCACCTGGGAAGTGGGAACAGCCTCTGGCCGCTTCCGCCACGTGCTGGCCTGTCTGCCCCGCCTCCTTGTGCTGCGGCCTCATTCATACAGATTTTGTGTTCCTATTGTGGCAGAGCAAGCTGCTGGGCCAGGCACTCTCCTCCCTCTCCCCGCTACGGGGAGGACTGTGCAAACAACAGTGGCTAAATAACGGCCAGGACTGTGGCAGGCTGGGCTGACAGGGAGGGGGCAGCCGCAGTTCAGTCTCACAAAGTGACCACCGAAGACTCAATGCTTGGTGGGGTTGGATGGCTTCAGGTTGTTGATGGCATTTGTATCCATAATTCTCACAAACTAATTTTCTACCCGACTCCCTGCATGTCAATTTCATTCCAGATAAATACAAAGTACAATTACGGGACAAGCAGAAAAGAACCCCAAAGGCAGTTTTACGGAGGATTCTCACCATTACCACTCCATGAAACATATTGACTGTGGCACTGGAAATCCAGAGGATAATTTCCCACTCTAAGAAAAGAGCCATAGATGGCCAGGAAATTAAATACTTATCATCCAGCCTATCACACATTTTCATCTGTTTTGCCTTGGAGTGACAGCTGTAGGAGCCTTGCTGTCACAGCCGGAAGAAAAGCAGAGCTTAATCCACATACAATAGGAACAGTGAGAAGAAAAAAGCCTCGGTGAAAAGCACACAGACTAAGGCAGTAGTATGTCGCCTACAAATAAATGATGCCATAAATGTGCTGACATCGTTCAGGCTTTGTTTTAGAAGGCATTTCTTTGGGTAAAATGGGAAATAGGGGCAAACTCCCTTTTCTGAAAAAGTTTAAATGGGTTCTTTTAAAAGTGAAGGGTGCCGGCAATTCCACTCCTGGGCATATACCTGCAGAAAACCATAATTCAAAAAGATACATGCACCCCAATGTCCACTGCAGTGTTGTTTACAATAGCCAGGACATGGAAGCAACCTAAATGTCCATCGACAGAGGAATGGATAAGAAGATGTGATACGTATATACAATGGAATATTACTCAACCATAAAAAAGAATGAAATAATGTCATTTGCAGCAACATGGATGGACACAGAGATGACATACTAAGTGAAGTAAGTCAGACAGAGAAAGACAAATATCATATGATATGACTCATATGTGAAAACTGATTTTTAAAAAATGATATAAATGAACTTATTTACAAGACAGAAACAGACTCACAGATTTCAAACACAAATTTATGGTAACCAAAGGGGAAACGCGGAGAAGGGAATAAATTAGGAGCTTGGGATTAACACCCACACGCTACTATATAAAAAATAGATAACCAACAAGGACCTACTGCACAGCACAGGGAACTCCACCCAATATACTGTAATAACCTATATGGGAAAAGAAACTGAAAAAGAATGAATATGCATATACGTGTAACTGAATCACTTTCTGTACACCTGAAACTAACACAACATTGTTAATCAACTATACTCCAATAAAATTTTTTAAAAAGTGAAGGGAGTATAGATGGGCCAGTCCACGTGGGGGACATGCACACAGTGCTAGAGGTCATCTGTACTTTCTGACAGAGAGGGAGCATCCCAGTGACCTCTGGGATGAGTGGCTGGCTGTGGCAGGTACTGCCCAGTGGTCACCAGACTCTGCCTTCTTGTCCTGAGCAGAGAGGCTACATTTCCCAGCCTCCCTTGCAGTTCTGTGGGGTCATGTGACTGAGTTCTGCCCAGTGGAAAGTGGTGGATGTGATGTACACTGCTTTCAGGCCTAGCCCCTACCCTCCCTCTCTCTTTCCAGCTGGATGTGGAGATCCAAGGAAGGATTACAAATCCCAAGGGTCTCCTTATTGGGATCCAGCAGCGCTGGCCTCACCTAGGAGCTTGCCAGAAGTACAGATGCTCAGACCTACCCCCGGACTTACCAGATCAGAGCCTTCATTTTACCACGATTCCCAAGAGATTCATAAGCACATGACAGTCTGTGAAGTCCTGTCCTGGGGGACAGTGGGGCCGCTACACAGAAGGAGCCTGTGTTTCTGAATGACCACACAGCACGGAGCCCTCCCACTGGCCGGCCTCAGACAATGACTTCACTGTGAGAATTTGGGGTTGTCTGTCTTAGGCATTAGGCTCCTCTAATCTGTACACTGGCCCAACTTGAGAATTTCCCTGGCCCACTTTGTGGATTCATTTGCTACTTAGTTGTAATCATTTTCATCAAAGACACCACATTTCATCTAAGATCCTCTCTTGTGCTTTTAATCTCCATTAGTCACTACCCCAGACACAGGCTCCTGGGGGAATTCTGCTTTAAAGGTAAGAACTAGGTATTGTACATCCATGGACATATCATTTGGCTGTTGCAGTTTTGTCCTCAGACTTATCTATAAAAACAATTTTTAAAAATGCAAAATGTACTTAATTCTGTGAATTTTTGGTCAAGTTGTATATTTGAGAAATGAGTGCTTTGCTGCCCCTGAGGAACAGATTCTGTTCTCGCTGTGGATGCACGAACTGGGTGGTTGGGAACGCGTCTACATTGGCTGCCTGGGAACTCGGAGGTGATTTTATGGAGCTACTGTAGCAGGTCTGTGGGAGTTGATGGTTTGCTTCCCTGTGCTCTCTTCTGCACCGCCCCCTCCTGCCCCAAATCCCCACCCCGGGTTAACTTTTCAGGTCTGATTTATACCTTCTCAGGACCAATGATATTACTACTTTACCATGTATGTTTCTCACAGGTGGCTCCAAATCCTTGTGAAACAAAGAAGATAATAAAACATATTAATCTGTGATAACAGTGAGCAGGTTTGGAGTAAGGTAGGTTGTGCTGGGGGACAAGTGAAAAGGGCATAGTTTGCTTTTATTATTCCATGCTTACTCCATGGAAAAATTAGAGGGTAACTGTTATAATTTTCAGTAATTGTTCTTTTTACTACTAATAGCCATCTGTTGGATGAGATGAGACTTGTACGTATATATGAGCTACCAGCCAATCATTCAAGATGAGACAGGAGTAGATTCTGGCCCTACGCATCCATTCCTCTAATTCATTCATCACACCTTCAACAAACATGGATTAAATGCCTGTCGTGTATAACGTATGAGCTGGGCACTATGGGGTTTACAAGGTCCCTGCTGTAAAGGAACTGAATCTCTGAGAGAAGTATACATGTAATATAAGGACAGGCAGAGTGAAAACACCATGTAACAGTGTGCACAGTTGTACAAGGATTGAGGAGAGGAGATCGTATCCAACTGGGATTCAGAAAAAGCTTCATGGAGGGGGTGGCATCTGAACTAAGTTTTGAAGACAGATACAGTTTTGACGGTTTCTGGAAAAGCTGAAAGAAGCCATCGCAAAGCTGGTTATTTACTAAGTGTGCTCTGACCGTAAAGCAGCCCTGGGAGCGACGAAACGAGGGCATCCTGTCTAAGGGCTCCTCTTGACATGTGCCCACAGCTCGTGGCTCAGGCCACAGGTTACTCGGGTGCTCATCAATTACCCTCCTTACACCTTGCAGACAGGAAGGAACATGTTGGAACGTAGCAAAGCTGGGCTGAAGCAGGGGCCTCATGCCTGCTTTTGATTTACCACATTTGGGAAAGCAATGACAGCCCCCAGATATTTCTTTTTGTTCTTTGCCAGGCAATTTCACAGATGCTAAGGACCACAGCTCTTTTTTGTTGTTTCCTAAGGACGATGCATGTCATCTAAGCAGTGCTACGGAGGCTTGTTCTCCTGGACCGCCTGAGACATGTCTCCGATGTGCAGCGCCCCCATCTGATGGTGAGCAGAGAGGGCCAGTGACCGAGCTGGGTTCTCTCCACTCCACATGAGCCCAGCAGCCATCCCTCACATCCAATTATGCCATCTGCTCTTGAAATGCACCCCCTCAGCCTCGGAGTACCTGCCTGCTCGCTAACAAGTCATCACAGCAACCCCCATATATGGGGCAGATGTCGAAGGGTCAGGATGAGACATATTTTAATAGACTTTCCCGAGATCATTGTGGCTTAGAGAGATAATAACATAACAATGGAGATGTTAGAACGTTAAGAGACCTCAGAAATACTTGATATAGCATTCCACCTTCATAAGTGGGCTGGCGATGGCTCCATTTTACGGCTGAAATGACTGGGGCGCAAGGTCACACACCTGTTTTGTATCAGAGGGAGAGCCCCACAGCTCGCCCCCTCCGGCTTGTTCACGCAGATCCACTTACTTCACCTGGTTTGACTCATGGCAAGTCTGATTTCATTTAAGAACATGCCATGTCGCCAAGACTTTCTACATTATTCTAAATCTGATTTCTCTACAGCTTCTTTACAAAGCTTGGTATTAGCTGTTTCACTACTAAAGCTCTTGGACCCGAGGGTGGGTGCGAATCCTGCAGCTGGCCTTGTACGGGGTTGAGCACCCCACACACAGCCAGCTGTGGGTTAAGGGGTAATGATGAGCCAGGCTCGGGAAGCTGGTGGAAACTGAGGGGACCACCCAAGACCCAGCGTGACTGGCTCGGAGTGTGCTCCTAGGGAGGAAGGGTCCTTCAGGACCTCAGTTTCCGAAGGTAGTATCATTATTATTATTTTAAATCAAAGCCAAGAAAGAGAGTAGTCAACATCCTCTCAGTAACACAGAACACTTATTAAGCGGCAGAAAGGGAAAAGCCAGGTAAAGTTAATCACCGTTTGGGGTTCTTCCTATACCCACCTTGTGATTTCGCCCGTGCTTATCCAACAGGGAGATGATTGACTTGATGTGGCCTTCCGCTATCAGGTTTAAGGCTTCTGGGCTTTCAATCAGGATGCAGTGCAAAACTTCCAAGATACCTACACGAATACCACAAAAACCATTTGGACGTTAAATAACCTGCAGAGCTGACTATAATTAGAAACCTGAGGGTGAAAGGACCATCCTGAGTGAACAGAGTATCATCATTTCTTTGAATCTATTAAATACTTCCAGCCAGAAGAAAAATGCAGCCACCTCAGATGGCTCACTTCAGGAGGCTCTGAGGTCAACCAGTCTGCAATTCAGAAGTGAGTTTATTCATCACTAACCCCATCTCCCTCTTCCTGGACAAAGCCAGGATCCTTCTGTGTAGAGAAGCAGCTTTAAAAGAGAATTCTTAATTTGATCAAACCAAACAATACTTAATTTAAAAACAGATAGAAAATGGGATACTTAGTTTACTATAAATTCTAAAGGCCATTCAAGTAATTTAGAAAATAGTCTGAGTGTTCCTTGAATAAGAATTTTTCTAGGAATCATCCCAGAATTTTATTTTAGATGCACTGGTATGTCAGTAAACTATAAGCTCACAAATAAAGGCTATTTGGCTTTGTGCCCTTTCCTGGGAACACTGGATGGTTTTCTGTATTAAGTGAAGGTTGAAGAAAAACTAACAGGTGCCCTTGCAGCCTAGCACCTACAGGGTTAACACTGGAGTGGAAATGCATGGGAAGTAGTTGGCCAATATCTTTATTGGTTCTATTGAGAAGATTCCTCTTGATTCTGTTTCTTTCAAGGTTTTCATAAATTACCCTAAAATATAGTCTGGCCCATGGGTGGAGGTACTGAAGAAAACAGAGGCTTTGGAAGAAGACATATGTAGGTGGATGGTCCTGGAGGAGCCTTGCCTTGGCCTGTCCAAGCTCCTGCCATCTCTAGACGATGAAAAGAGCATTAAAAACCTTTTAGCTTCCCAGATAGGGGCACACACCTTTCACGTTCTCTCATCTCTGAGGAAGCAAACTGCAGAGCCTCAGGGCATGGTCACTTACCAACGATGACCACTCTTCTTTACTCAAATTCTCTGGGAGTCACCACGAAGGGCTCTAGATAGGACGTTAAGGGTGATTCAGGGGGTATGAGGATTTTCATTTCCTCTAAGTTCTTGGTCATCCTTCAGACCTGCTTCTAACCAAAGAGTTGAGAGCACTACGTCCAGACAGGGTTTAGAAACCCAGAGAATAACAGTCCAAGTAGCATTTAGAAGGGGACCGGCACCCTGGGGTGGCGAGAGGGCGAGTCAAGAACCCAGAGGGTGGAGATGAAGGCAAAAAGTGAAAAATGAAGCAGAAAAGGAAAGATATTTGAGGCATGGGTTAAAGTTGTTCAATAAAGTTATAAGAGTGCCAGGAAAATTTAGGACTTTGTATTTCTTTTCGTTGAAGTAATTATTGAGGATTGCTTGCAATCCAGTGGAAAAAAGAATTGTTCAGAGATTCAACTTTGTTTTCTTTTTTTTAACAGAAATTGAAAAACCCCACCTTCTCCAGTTGTTTCCTATCACATCTTACCTGAGGAAGATTCTAGTCTGTCCAATTTGCTGATTAGCCAATCAAGGTTATTGGAGAATTGAGCGCAATTGTTTCTGTTTCCACGAATGAGAGCAGCTGTGAACAAGAACACATTTGATCATGCAGGTTAAAGGGCACAGTGATGGGCCTGAGAACCTGGGGTGCTGTTCAATACTCCACCTGCTTAGCAACTAAAAAGAATAGAGTAACATTCTTCCCCTCCCAAGCCCTTTGATACAATCCTGTTTCTACATTTTGGAGAGTAAAATATCTACCATTCACTCAAATATTTTCAGAGATTCTACTGTGTACCAGGCATCTGTCTACTTGCTGGGAATAAAGCAGTGGGAATGTGACAAGATTCCCTGTCTCCGTGAAACAGGAGAGAGAGACAATATACACACAAATTAATAAAATTACTTCAGATAGTGATAAGCAAGAAAATAATATCTGCTTGGTTACTGGCTTAAGAATTCAATTTCCTCTAATGTCTTCTTAAATCGAGCTAGAGACCTGCTATTCTTCAGTGCTAAAGGAAGGCATGCAAACGAACACAACTGAAAAGGCTGGTTGAACTAATAGGCAAGTCATAACAAAGCATGAAACTCGAAAATATCTAAAACACATCAGTACAGGACAGTGGTTCCCAAAGTGTATCCCTGGAGAGGAATGTCAGTATCACCTGAGAACTTGTTAAAAACACAATTTCTCTGGCCTTATCCCAGATCTACTGAACCAGAAACTCTGGGGATGGGGCCCAACATCTGTGTTTTAACCAGCCCTCCAGCTGATTCTGGTGCTTGTTCATTATCTGAGGACCACTGGTAGGTGATACTGTAAAGGGAGAGAGAGAATATGCTGTCATTAGATTTCCACCTATCTAGACCAAGTAAACTTCCCTCCATAGGCCTGTACTGTAGATGCAACTCTGGAATAAGTCCACGTAAGTTGACTGGCCCCCAAGTAGCCTGTTCTTCATGCTGTTGGCTTTCAAAGACTGCGGGTTTGACAGATGTTTGTAAGGTACTTGGATAAGGAAATGTCTTCCTCAGGACCTCTGCTCTGTACCTCCACGGTCACTGGAGGGCAGAATTCAGTCTGAGCTCCTACCCCACTTTTCGGGTTGGCCCTAGCAAGGGATTAACCTCGAGGCTCTGGGGTCAGGCTGTCTGGGCTCAAAACAGTTCCATCACTTACAACATGTGTGACCTTAGATAAGTTCTGAGCATTTCTGAGCATCTGTTTCTTCATCAATAAATTGGTACCTACACCTCACAGTGTCGCTCTGTGGATCAAAAAGAGATATTCTACTGCCTGGCATACAGAACTCAACAAATGTTAGCTATTATTGTAATAATTACTACTGAGTTCAAGCCACATCACTACAAAATGTTAGAGTTGGAAGAGACTTTATGAGGTCACTAAATAAAGCGGCAATCGAATCTGCCTGACCCTTGACATGGAGAATGAGTCTAACCTGACTCCTCTGGCCTCCCATCTGGCCTGCTCAGCCTTCCATGGACTTCCTCTCAACGGGGCATTTACATCACAGCAAAGTACTAAAATACTGCCATGTTACCATGGCTGAGCCATTACTGGTGGCCACCTTCTTGCAGAGGCTGATGCTGTCTTCCTCCTGCAGCCTGGCAGCCTGGGCCCATGTGATGGCATCAGGGACAGCAGGCACCGGAAGGTCACCATACACTCACAATTGTGAAAAGAAAGGCTGGATGCTGGAACATCCCTACTCTTTGCCTTTTTCTTTCCACCAAAATGAAATAAGGAACAGGCCAAAGCAGCAGGAATCATGACGGCTCAACAGGTGGACAGTGAAAGGGCACACAGTCGAGGGTAAACATCCTCAAACTGCAGGTGTCAAAGATCTAGAACTGGAGGGTACCTGAAACGTATTTTTGTCTTGCTCCCTCATTTTAAAGATGAAGCATTGAGGTTCGGGGAGTGTGACTGTTAAGGGTTTCACAGGTAGTTTTGGCAAAACTGATTGCTATTTGCTTCTACTTGCTGACCTCTTGCTGTCCGTTTGGAAAGTACGATACGCTACCAGTTAACAGAATGAATGGCTGGCTTAGAATCAAATGATTTAACAAAAGCTTCCAAAGAATGAGGCTGGATGACAGCCTTAGCTCGTCCCATGGAAATACCTACAGACCACCCTTGGCCACCTTCCCAGGGAGAGGGCTCTGGGTATGTACTTACCCAGCAATTTGTAGAGGAGGTTCAGAATTTCCTTCCAGGCCATCCCACTCTCCTCCCTGGCAATCCCTGTGAAGTGCGCTATGCTATTGTAGATATTTAAGCGATCAATGCAGTTTAACACAAGGGCCAACATTCCCTGTGAAGGTGAGTTGGGCAAAAAGAAAAAATACTTGATTAAGATCATGGGATCCCTTTTGTTCGTTCCTCTCCAATATCGTTCACCTTTTAAAGCCGATGACGCTAATATGCAAAAAGACCTTCATGGTGCCAGTTTGGATGTTGTTGTTTCCTCCCCAAAACAAAACATGCATTTTTATGCCTCAGAGACCTAAATAGCATCCATTTGGGGAGTAGTAGCAGTCTCCTCTGACGGGTTTGCTCCCCACGTGTTTAACTCAATCCAAGGACATACTGAGGAAGGGGGAGCATGAATGAGTCTCACAGAAGCCTGCCCTGTGTCAGGTGTGGAATGATTCTGACTCACCCAGAAACAGCCCTGGATATAGGACCTATTTTTCTCTTAGGTGCACAAGACATCTCCCCATCCCCTTGAAAAGAGGTGGAATTTACAGACAATAAGACTAAGAGAGGATTTTAAACTACTTCTCAGCTAATTTACAATACTATGCTACCCAGTAAAACTATCGGTGCCCAGCTGTTCTTAAAGAGCAGGAGGGAGGTGTTAAGTGTAGTTTCAGCAGAACTATAAGGCACACAGAATGTTCCCCCAGCCAAAGTCTGCTCACATCAGAAAGCTGGGTAGCGACAGGGTCTACTTCCCATGCCATCCACTTTGGAAACGCCCAAGGGACGAGACCTGTCCCCAGGAATGGGGGGGCTGCAGGAATATGACCATGGCCTTCAAATTAGTGCCAAATCATCACGTCCAAGTTCAGAAAAGGCATGTGACTTGTCTAAGGACACACACAGCCAGGGATGGAGCCAGAACTAGGGCCAGGGTCCCTAGAGCCCCAGGTTAGCATTTCCCCTATAGCCGGGCCCCATCCCAAGTGACTTAGAGGCTCAAGTTCGACTTGAGACATAGCAGCATCTGTATCTCTCAAACGAGCTCCTCAGGCATTTCTGATGTGGTGGAACCTCGGCATCTGTATTTTTCCAACAAGTTTCCAGGGTAATTCTGACACCTTCCAAAATGTGGTGATCACAGCCAATGCCATACGCTCATAGCTGAGATTTATGGAAGATGAATTTTGGATACATAGGTGACACTGAGGCTTTAAATTAATCTGGTTTGAACGTGCCAACATACAAGCACGACAATGTTCACTGCTAATGTGCTCAGGGGTGCCTACAGGGAAGGGCGGCTTCCAGGGAATCCTTTTCTTTCCAGCTTCCTCTCTCTCTTGTTCTCTCTTTCTTAAACACGTGCATGCATGGAGACAAAGCTAAATTGTAGTCATTGGTGGTACTTGAGCTCTGGACACAAAGAGAATCTCAATTTCTAACGTTTTGGACTCACCTCTTCCTTGAAAAGATTCTGTCTGTTTTTGAGTGAGCGGAGCTTGTTCTGCCTGTCCTCATGCTGCATCTCCTCCTCCGGGGGCTGGAAGTAGGCGATCAAGTCGTGTAAGGTCTGCAGGACCTCTTCTATCGGCAGGGTGACAGGGGCTGCTGTGCGGCTGTTTCCACTAAAACCACAAATATGGACGCGGCTCAGGCAGTGGGTCCCCAGCAGGGCTCTGACAAGTGTCCACTAGGTTCTGGCTCCTCCCTGCCCCACTCTGGGCACACGGACTGCTGCCTGGGCTAGTCGCTGTACAGATGACCACAAATTGTAGTTTGCCGACAAACAGAGCAAAGGGAGAGGACTTCTGATTCAATGTTAAAGCCATTTCATAAATCAAGGGAAATGACCCTTGGCTGTCTGCCATCATTTTTCCTTTTTAAGTGGAAACACGTTTATAAATAATAAACGTATTAACCCATAGCTCTTTTAGACTATCACACGTTCTAGGAACAGGTTAAGCATTGGCTGGAAGGGGCTTCATCAGTAGATCTCTTCCCCCATCTACATCTTTGTCTTCTGTCTCTCTCCATGCATCTTTGTGATACCTCTGCGTGTGTTTTTCTCTTCATATTTGTGTGTGTGCAGGCACCCCATGTGTTCTGTGTGTGTGCTTCCCCACCCCATTTGTTGATGTCTCCCTTGCTCTCTGTATCTGTCTCTCTCTCCTTCCTCTGTGTGCCCTTCCTCTGTTTATCTGCCTCTCCCCTAGCGTCCCATCTCTTAACATCCTTCCTCTCTGTCTCAACATCCCCATCATCTCCCTCACTTGCTCTGCTGTGTTCCTCCCATCCTGTATGTGTGTCCATCTGACTCCCTCTGTCATAATTTTCCAAACAAATCTTATAATTAAATCCTTTCAACACAGAGAGACCACAAACCTCCACAGATGACAAAATGACCCTTCATTTTCCCATCTCCTTGAGAGGGGGACACCAGTGAGCCTTTCAGAGGCCAAGGCTAAGAAGAGGAAGGGGGAAATGGACCCAGCCCCCGTGGAACTGCACCTGTGGCCCCAGCAGAATGGGAACTGATTCCATGTGTAAATAACATCAGGGTTTTTCCTTGGTGGTCGATTTCTAATGAGCTGTCCTTTCATTTACAGCAGATTCGCTTATATATCAGTCTGGACACATGCTAAGAAAAGATCGTGATCTAGGCCTAAAGCAAAGGCTTACGAACAAGCCCTGAAAACACTCAGGTTATGAGGTAACGATAATTCCATTTTTGTATAAAAATGCCAAGTGCACATGATGAGAGAAGAGTGAATTACAGGCAGGAGGTATTTCTCTGCAGTGTGTCCTCTGGCCCATGGCAGGTGCTCAGGAAGTGGTTATTAATGACTCTCCGGGACATTATTGGACACAGAGACAGTGAGGAAGAGAATCCCATGTGGATATGAGGTGAAGGTTTGGGAACAAAAACCCAATCAGAAATGACTCCCCAATTCTAGATTCAGTGAAGAATGAATTCATTTTCCTCAATATTTCTGGTCTAGTTGCAGAGTTTGTTTTTCTCTCTCCCTCTCTTTTCTTTTCTTTTGAAATATTTTGCATTTACTAGAGATACTCATGCCAGTTTAGAGAAAAGTGTGTTTGTTTCTTCATCTGATAAGAAATGAGGATGAAACAAGAGGTTTGTAGGCATTTCTGTAGCTTGATGGGGCAGCGCATTGCTACACAGAGGGTTGGAAAGCCCAGGGACTCAGGCATAAAAAAGAATGAACTTCTGCCATTTACACCAATGTGGATGGACCTTGAGAATATCATGCTGAATGAAACAAGTCAGAGAGAGAAAGACAAATATTGTATGATATGGAATATATGGAATATATTGGATATATGGATATATGGAATCTAAATCTAAAAGATATATGGAATCTAAAAGATAATACAAATGAATGTATATGCAAAACAGACTCACAGATACAGAAAACAAACTTGTGGTTAACCAAGGGGAGAGGGAAGTGGGGAGGAACAAAATAGGGGTATGGGATTAACAGACAAACTATTATGTATAAAATACCTAAGCAAGAAGGATATATTGTATAGCACAGGGAAATATAGCCATTATCTTGTGATAACTTATAATGAAGTGTAATCTGCAAAAATACTGAATCACTATGCTGTACACCTGAAACTAATATAATATTGTAAACCAACTATACTTCAATTTCAGAGAAAAGAAACACTTGGGGAAAACTGAAGAAAAAAAAAGGGAGACGTTTTATAATTTTAAGAGTCAATTTTGGGGGAAGATATACCTATTATAAACATAAAGCACCCAACAACAGAGGCCAAAATATGTGGAGCAAAAATTGACAGAATTGAGGGAGAAAGAGACGATTCAACAATAATAGACTTCAATTACATCTTCAAGCAGGTAATGTAATAAGCTATATAAATAAAGGATGAAACCACATCATTATCTCAATAGACAAAAAGAACCTGACAAAATCTAACACTCATTCAAGATAAAAAGCTCTTAGCAAACTAGGAATAGAAGAGAACTTCCTCAACCTGATAAAGGGCATCTACAAAAACCCTGTAGTTAACATCATACTTAATGGTCAAAGACCAAATGTTTTCCCACTAGTTCAGGAACAAGACAAGGATGTCTGTTCTCTCTGCTTTATTCCACATTGCAGTGGATGTTCCATCCAGTGCAATCATGCAAAATAAAATAAAATAGAAATAAAGGACATTCTTATTGGAAAGGAAAAAAAAAACCTTTTTATTCCCAGATGACATGATCCTGTATGTAGAAAATTCTAAAGAATCCACACCAAAAATTATCCCTGGTAGAATAAAAAATTTCATTTAAGTCATAGGATACATGATTAATCTCTATACCAGTATTTATAGACACCAGCAGTGGACGATCTGAAATGAAGTTAAGAAATCATTTCCATTTGTAGTTGCGTCAAAAATAAATACTTAGGAATAAATTTTACAAGAGAAGGGAAAGATTTATACACTGAAAACTGTGATATCTTGCTGAAAGGAATCCAAGAAGAATAAATAAATGGACAGACATTCTATGTTTATGGATTGAAAGATTCATTATTAAGATAAAAATTTCCTGAAACTGATCTATAGATCCAATGCAACATCTATCAAAATCCTAGCAGACTTTCTTACAGAAATTGACAAATTCACCCTAAAATTTATATGGGAATGCAAAGGACCTAGAAGAGACAAAATAATTTTGAGAAAAAGTACAAAATTGTAGGAGGACTCACTCTACCTGATTTTAATACTTACTATAAAGCTACATTAAGGAAGACAGTGTTGTATTATCATATACATGTTTTAGCATGTGACATGAGTATACCTGTATGTGTGTATCTCTCTCTCTCTATATATATATATGTATACACACACATGTTCATGTATATACATACATATGTACCTTTATGTGTACATATGTGTGTATGATTTATATATATATATATGTATATGTATATATATATAAAACACATACACAGAAATACTCTTCAGCAATAGAAAGGAACAGAACACCATTATGTACTGCAACAGGGATGAACCTCAAAAATGTAATGCCAAATGAAAAGGCCAGATTCAAAAGATCATATATTGTGTGATTTATCAATTTAATGCATTAAAATGTGATAGAAATAGATGATTGGTTGCCTAAGGCTGGGTGTGGTGACTAGTATAAACTGCAACGGGCATAAGAATCCTTCTGGGGTGATGAAAATGTTCTAAAACTGAATGGTGGCAATGGCTATACGGCTCATAAATTTATTAAAATTCACTGAGGTGTGCACTTAAAAGGATGAATTTTATGATATGTAAATTATAAGCCAATAAAGCTGTTTAAAAATAATTTTCCGATTGCTTGGCATGTAACTTGCACTGAATTTTTAAAAATAACAGCTTTATTGAAATATAATTCACATATCATACAGTCATCTATTTAAAGGGTACAGTTTAATGGTTTACTAGTTTTTAGTATATTTACAGAGTTGTGCAATAATCACCTAAATCAACTTTAGAATTTTTCCTCAGCTTTCCCCCAAATCCCACACCCATTAGTAGTCACTCCTCTTTTCACCTGCTGCCACCCCAGCCCTAGGCAACCACAGATCTATTTTCTGTCTCTACAGATTTGCCTCTTCTGGATATTTCATATAAATGCAATAATACAATGTGTTCTTTTGTGACTGGCTTCTTTCACTGAGCATCATGTTTTGAAGGTTCATTTATGTTGTAGTGTATATCAGTACTTCATTCCTTTTTATGGACATATAATATTCCATTGTACGGATATAGCACCTTTTATTTATGCATTCATCACCTGATAGATGTTTAGGTTGTTTCCACTTTTGGGCTACTATGAGTAATGCTGCTTTGGACATTTGTATACAAGTTTTTGTGTGTGCACATGTTTCATATCTCTTGGGCGAATACCTAGGAATGAAACTGTTGAGTCATACAGTAACTCTATGTTTAACGTTTTGAGGAATTCCCGGACTGTATTCCAAAGTGGCTGCAACATTTTACATTCCCACCAGCAGGGTATGAATGTTCCAATTTCTCCACATCCTATCCCACACTTCTAATTGACAGTCTTTTTGATTATAGCCATCCCATCCTACTGAGAATAAAGTGTTATATCACTGTGGTTCTGATTTGCATTTTTCTGATAGCTGATGGTATTGAACATCTTTTCATGTGCTTATTGGCCATTTATATATCTTCTTTGGAGAAATGTCTATTTAGATCCTTCACCCATTTTTAAATTGGTTCCATTTGTCTTCTTAATGCTGAGTTGTGAGTGTTCTTTATTCTAGATACAAATCCCTTATCAGATCTATGATTCACAAATATTCTCTGTCATATCATGGGTTGTTTTTACACTCTCTTAATGGTGCCCTTCACAGCAAAAAAGCTTTTAATTCTGATAAAGTCCAATCTATCTACGTTTTCTTCTGTAGGTTTTGTTTTCGGTACCATATTGAAGAAACTATTGCCTAATTCAAGGTCATGCTGATTTGAGCCTATGTTTTCTACTCCAGGTTTTATAGTTTAAGGTCTTACAATTAGGTCTTTAATGCATTTTGAATTAATTTTTGTATATGTGTGAGGTAGGGGCCCCTGACTTAAGAAAGATATAAGGACAGAGGTTGAGAGAATTGAGGGTCACATTAATAAAACCATCCACTCCCTATGGTGATGGTTGTGGTCATAGCCCAGACTATATGAAAATTTCACGTGTACATGTAGCTAATTTCTTCTGCCCATACCAAGCCATTCGTTCTTAGGCTCTTTCTTTGAAGAAGGAGAACAGTCTGGATGTAATGCAGAATAAAAAGGAGGAAATATTTTGCTCAAGGTTCACAGAAAACCAGTGGCAGAGCCAAAAGCAGACAAAAGATCATTGATTTGCAGGTCTCAGTCCCATCCTGTAGCAGGAATACCCCTATTGTCTACTTGCCTTCAGTTTAGTATCAGGACCCCTGAGTTGTACATAGCCAACCAACCAGAGGTGATATTTCTCAGCCTTCCTTCAGCTAGATGTGGCCATGTTACTACTGTTAGCCAATAGAATGCAAGATAAGGTGATCTAATTCTGGGTTATATTTTTTTAAAAAAGAAATGGCTTGCACTCTACTTCCTCTGTCTTCCCATCTTTTCAGGATGGACCTCAGACATGGTATTAGTAAGCTATTTTTTAAATTAATTAATTAATGAATTTATGGCTGTGTTGGGTCTTCGTTTCTGTGCGAGGGCTTTCTCTAGTTGTGGCAAGCGGGGGCCCCTCTTCATTGCGGTGTGCGGGCCTCTCACTATCGCGGCCTCTCTTGCGGAGCACAGGGTCCAGACGCACAGGCTCAGTAATTGTGGCTCACGGGCCCAGCTGCTCCGCGGCATGTGGGATCTTCCCAGACCAGGGCTCGAACCCATGTCCGCTGCATTGGCAGGCAGATTCTCAACCACTGTGCCACCAGGGAAGCCCCAGTAAGCTATTTTTAATCACATGGATGAAGTATACATACCAGCACAGTTGGTTCTCAACTGTGGCTGAATATAAGAATTTTCTGGGGAGTGCTAATAAAAAGCTGGTGTTTGGATCCCACCCCAGAGACTCTGATGCAATTGTTTGGAGATGCCACCTGGGCATCAGGGTGTTAAAAGCTTCCCAGATGAATCTAACATCTGGCCAAGGTTAAGACCTTTACTCCAGGGCAGTGGTTGGTAAACTTTAGCAAGCATCAGCATTAACTGCAGGGCCCGTTAAAACTCAGTTTTTCTGAGGTATCACTCCTAGGTGTCTGATTCAGTAGGTCTGTTGGGGGTAAAACCCAAGAATTTGTATTTTTAACACGTTCCCAGGTGATGCTGCTGGGCTGGTCCAGGGACATACTTTAAGAACCTGTAGGAGATCTCAAACAAGAAAACTGAGCCACAGTAGCGGCATGGTCTGTTTTCCCCAAACCACCTGCCTCCCCTATATTATTACTTGAAAAAGAAATAAAGGTTTATTCTGAACCACAATGGCAGCTTAGCCTGTATCCTAACTAACACACATCCCTTGGATCACAGTGGTTCAACAGGAAGGAAAATAAGAGTATAAAAATTTGTTGTCATTTCATGCAAATTCACACACACAATTGAAACCCTCTAGGCTTTAGAGATTTTCCTATGAGAGAAGGATGGCTTGCAACACTGCACTGTTGACAACAGAATCCCTTCCTCGTGGTAACTGGTGAACATAATCCACAGAGTTCTGTTTGGGCAGCACTGTTGAGGCTGGAGGAATTATGATCCAAGCAGGCTAAGTTACTTTCCCCCGTTTAAGTCCCAGCCATAGGTGGCTAACCCAAGCCTTCCACGTAAATTTCCTTGGCACCAAACCACAGCAACAATTCTGAATGATGTAGAAAGCCTTTCTAAATAGCACAGAGGGTGCGGATCCATTACTCTTCTCTCCTCCCCTCTTCACGCACTAACACAAATGGGACTTAAAGCACTCCAGATCTTTCCACTTAATTTTCATGAGAAGACCTTGGGTGTTTGTGACACCAACCTGAATAACTAATGCGTCTTGGGCATCTGTTGGGCCAAGAGTGAAGCTGGGAGGAGCTTACCTACTGGGAAATAAGTTTCAATCCCAAGCTCTTTCTGGCAAAACTCTTTGCTGGTGCATACTTATTTCCTGAAAATTCATAGTATTAACAGGGGATGGTTGGTGGGATTGCATGGCCACAAAATAGAAACTGACGAGCAGAGAAAGGGAAGGAGCTCACCTACCTCACAAACTGGCTGAATAAAGCGGTCGTGTTCCGGATGATCCGGGCAGCCTGGGACTCCTCATGCTGGCATCTCTGCAGTGTTAACCCGTCATCCATGTGGCCTTCCTGATGGAGTATGACCTACCCCAGAGCCAAGGACACCAGTTCCAGGTTACACAGCTGGAGAGTCAATGTTTCTGGCAGTATTTCCCTCATCCCTTGTACTCCTTCTCCCCAGTCAAGTTCCCCACAGGCCCATTTTGAAAGTGGGACATTAACAACGTTATTTTCCCCATACTCCCTATTGCTGACCTATGACTCATTCCTGAGACACGGTGCTTTGATGAAAATGAAACTTCATGTGCCACTGTGATGTGAGTTACAATAAATTCCTTGGGTCTAGATGGCCAATTTGAAAGGGTGAAAACGTATTTTATGATAGATTTTTCTCTTAAAATGAACACAAAACCTTATCCTTGGAGATGAGAAAAATCACTTTGTTCAGAGCCTTTTCCTCCAGAGATAAACCAAGAAAGAAGAAAGACAAGTTAAAATAAAACCCTCTACTGGGATCAGGCATGTCTTTCTCTCCTGAGTGACAACTACACCGAGTTAGCTGACTGTAGAACTGGGGAAGCGGCTCGAGATGGTAGTTGGCTTCTCATGGAGGCTAGAGAGGGGGTTTGAAAGCCTGGGCCTGGGTATCAGCTGACCTGAGTTCTAATCCTACTAGGCCACATCCCCGCTGTGTGACCTTGGGCAAACCTCTGCTTTGACTTCACCATCTGCAGGTGTTATTTAGAGGGTTGTTTAGAGGATTCGATGATTTACATGTAAGTCATTTAGCATGTTTCCTAGAATATAAAATGTACTCGATGCATATCTGTTATAAGGGGAAATATATTACTGATCTCAGATCAGTTGTCTGGAAGCTAGTATACTTATTGCTCACCAGTGACATCATGATAGAATTTTTGGGTGGGGCTGGCATCTTTTGGCGTGGAGGTCAGCTGTTTTTTTTTCTCTAGAAGGGCCAAATATATACTGTTATTAACTGGGATGGTTTGACTGTGGTTCGAGTCAGGGCCAAATCCTGATTCAAGTTCCTGGCATGGTTTCCTCTGGATGGTGAGTAAGTGAGGGGAGGCCATTTGTAGGTCCTGGGGAAGGGGGATGGGGGTCAGTCGGTCTCTATGACAATGAAATATGTGGCTCTAAAAATATCCTGAGAATAAGGATTTTTGTTATCTCATTTTTAGCACAAAGAAACAACTTATTTTCCTTTCCACGTGAAAATCTCTTCCTTAGTTTTATTCTTCTGAAAGCATATCCTGATTTAATGAATTCACCCAGGAAGTAGAATGCTGGCTTGTACAAGTTTATGTTCATTTTCGAAAAAAGACCTCTGGCCTCAGTCCCAGCTTTTGGGTCAGTCCCTAAAGACCTTAGGTTTTGCTTGTTCAGATAACACATTCAAACCAGCCAACCAAACAAGAAAGTAATGAGAAATGGGGGAAATGCAGCTGTTAGAATGTTGTTATTATGTATCCTATTGATCGTGGCAGCTCAGGTCCTTCCTAAGGTCCTTTTTCTCTCAGAGGAATTCCATAACCCGAGAGCAGAAGCCCAAGATGGAAAGAAGGTACTTCCTTTAAGGTGAAGTATCATTCGTCAGGTTTTTCACTGTGTCTGTTTCCGATTGGTTTTTCTGAATTCCCATTTTGTTTCATAAAATGCTTAACACAGATTGGACATTCTTTGTATTTATAGAGGGGAACTTAACTGGCTCCTCGCGAAATGGAGCTGGGCAGCCCTATGAAGGGCTGAGCATCATGGCACCATTTAGAGAGAGTTTCTGGAAGCATCTCCCAAATCCACATGCACATTTCAGCAATTAAATGGACCTCTGGAGTATGGCCAGATGAAAAAGTCAGGGGTAGGCACAATAAATCAACACCGTAAACTGGGATCTCTCCTAGTTGACAGGGTCCTTCAACTGTGTCCCCACCCACACAGAATTACAGCCAAGATCCACAAATTCTACTTTCTTAAATGTCATTCTTATCTTAGTAGGTATGAAAAACTGTGGAAACTCTAGATGATATTATCATACTCTTTAGAGGATTTAATTTTCTTCTCATTGGCTGTTAGGGTAGATGATGGGCCTTTGGCATTGATTTTCAATTTGCCCTTATTTCCAGGGTGCAGCCCTTACTCCTGGGTTAGAGCCCTTTTGGGGATGCAGTTGAAAACCTACTGTATTTTCAGGGGCCGTCCCAGCTTGAGGGACTTCGACTATGGACTATGTCTCCTAGTACTGTCATACTGTCCACATCTCTGCTTTGCTCTCCTCCACCATAGCTGGCACCTTCTGTTCGCTATCTTAGCGTCATACTCTATCCACAGTCAGCTTAAGATGCTAGGGGAAACTGCATATAGAATTTCAGGTTCATGTTTCTATAGTTTCCTCCACTGGGGAATGTGGTCCCTCAAGTCCCAGAAACCTCGACTGACCTTATCACAAATATGTCTCTCCAGCCCAGTGAAACTAACATAAGACCCCACTCCTTGTGCTGCAACTCAGACAAATGCTGAGGGGAAAGTGGTGATAAAGGAGGAACTCACCTGAGTGCACTTACATTCTATTTGGGATCTTTAGTCCCCATGTCCTGGGTGCCTTGCTTGTGGAAGCCTTCAAACGGTTTGTTTCTGTGTTTAATCCAGCCTTTATAATTGTTGGCAGAGGAAGGGCTGGGTTCATACAAGCTAGTCTTTGTGGCCTCTTACTTATTCTATTTTCTACCTCCTCTTTGTCATTTTATTTTCCCTTTCTGGATATTTTCCTGGTACATTTTACTTTATACAAAAATAAGCTATTTATTACTTTATGGTTTCCTCCCAACCTCCTTTCTTACAATAACCAGCATTCTGGGCAACTTTTCATCACCTCCCATTAGGCTGACATATAGAAAACACAGTGTACAGTGCTTCCTAGAACCTTATTATGGGACTCCTTGGCTACCCAAACCCATGTTTTGTTAAGGGTTTTCAAAAAAAAAAAAAATTATCATGCCTGGAGCATCTATTTTCTGGTTCCTATCAAAAGAAACCCTATTATGGCAATTGACTTTCTGGAAAAAAGATGTATGTATCCAAGCCAGATTTCCCACTGTAGCAGGCTGTGACAGACCACTCAGATCTGCATTCATTCTCTGGGAATACAGTATCATTCCTAAATAGGTATCTCCTATTTCTGCACGTTGGTTCCTGTGCGCTTGTTATCATGCTATCTGCCTTTTTCTTTGTAGAGATTCTATTTAGTCTGTATATTATGAAAACTGCATAATAACTCAAGTATCCACTTAAATGAAAGGCGCAATGATGTGGATACTCCCAAAACAGCATACCACCAAAAGTCATTTAGTTCAGGTCTTAGAGCACATGGAACATATTCTACCCTCTCCTCACAGATTTGTCATCTATGTAGCTCCTTTTTTTCCCCACTGAACATGAGGTCAGAGTAACCACATTAGGCTACACAATCTGTCACAGAAATAACTCTTCAGAATAGTAAGAATAGTAAGAAGTAAACGTACATCATGTTCACCTGATTCTCACAATCACTTCTCTTGCCTAGTTGCTTCCAGCCTTTCTAACCCCTCACCTTTCTTTTCAGAGGTCCCAGGCGGGATGTCTTGGCATCTTGTGCTTTGTAGGTCACCCAGAGACCACTGGCTATATGTTGGACAAAGCAGACAGAGTCTCCGTACTTGATTTCTGGGACTCCCATGCCCTCTATATCTCGCTTGTGACTGGAATCCAGTTTCTCCTTGATTTCCTATTTCACAGAAAATGAAACAAAGGTAGGCATGTCTGATTAAATAGAAATGCAATGTATAAAGCAAGTCATCTGTGCAGAATTTGTAAGCCAGGGAACCGATTACCAGTATAATCATGATGTGCCTGTCCAAGCCAGGACTGCAGAAAGGCTTGCTTCCTCTATCTGCTGCTAATTGTAAAATCAATGGATTTCAAGTTTTGGCTACTTTAGTGATTATTTAATCACTCTTTGGTTCTGGTTTTATATAATTGTCCATTATATTTTCTACTTTCTTCATCCCGACTTAGATGCTTTAATAACTAACGCTTTACTGGCCAAATAACTTATTTTCAGCAAATTGTATCTTCCATGATTTTAATGGTTATGTTATATAAATGCCCTGACTCAGAGCTTTAAATATATCTGTTAAAATCATAAATATGGAGACAGAACCAAGATGGTGGAATAGAAGGACGTGCTCTCACTGCCTCTTGCGAGAACACTAGAATCACAACTAGCTGCTGGATAATCATCGACAGGAAGACATTGGAACTCAACAAAAAATATACCCCACATCCAAAGACAAAGGAGAAGCCACAATGAGATGGTAGGAGGGGTGCAATCACAGTAAAATCAAATCCCATAACTGCTGGGTGGGTGACTCACAGACTGGAGAACACTTATACCAGAGAAGTCCACCCACTGGAGTGAAGGTTGTGAGCCCAACGTCAGGATTCCCAACCTGGGGGTCCGGCAATGGGAGGAGGAATTCCTAGAGAATCAGACTTTCAAGCCTAGTGGGAATTGACTGCAGGACTTTGACAGGACAGGGGGAAACAGAGACTCCACCCTTGGAGAGCACACACAAAGTAGTGTGCGCAATGGGACCCAGCGGATGGAGCAGTGACCACAGGGGAGACTGAACCAGACCTACTGCTAGAGCCGGAGGGTCTCCTGCAGAGGCGGGGGGTGGCTGTGTGGCTGTGGCTCACCGCAGGGACAAGGACACTGGCAGCAAAAGTTCTCGGAAGTACTCCTTGGCGTGAGCCCACCCAGAGTCTGTCATTAGCCCCACCAAACAGCCCAGGTAGGGTCCAGTGTTGGGTTGCCTCAGGAAAAACAACCAACAGGGAGGGAACCCAGCCCCACCCATCAACAGTCAAGCAGATTAAACTTTTACTGAGCTCTGCCCACCAGAGCAACAGTCTGCTCTACCCATCACCAATCCCTCCCATCAGGAAACTTACACAAGCCTCTTAGATAGCCTCATCCACCAGAGGGCAGACAGCAGAAGCAAGAAGAACTACAGTCCTGCAGCCTGTGGAACAAAAACCACATTCACAGAAAGATAGACAAGATGAAAAGGCAGAAGGCTATGTACCAGATGAAGGAACAAGATAAAACCCCAGAAAAACAACTAAATGAAGTGGAGATAGGCAACCTTCCAGAAAAAGAATTCAGAATAATGATAGTGAAGATGATCCAGGACCTCAGAAAAAGAATGGAGGCAAAGATCAAGAAGATGCAAGAAATGTTGAACAAAGACCTAGAAGAATTAAAGAACAAACAAACAGAGATGAACAATACAATAACTGAAATGAAAACTACACTAGAAGGAATCAATAGCAGAATAACTGAGGCAGAAGAACGGATAAGTGACCTGGAAGACAGAATGGTGGAATTCACTGCTGCAGAACAGATAAAGAAAAAAGAATGAAAAGAAATGAAGACAGCCTAAGAGACCTCTGGGACAACATTAAACACAACAATATTCACAATATAGGGGTGCCAGAAGGAGAAGAGAGAGAGAAAGGACCTGAGAAAATATTTAAAGAGAATACAGTCGAAAACGTCCCTAACACGGGAGAGGAAATAGCCACCCAAGTCCAGGAAGTGCAGCAAGTCCCATACAGAATAAACCCAAGGAGAAACACACCGAGACACGTAGTAATCAAACTGGCAAAAATTAAAGACAAAGAAAAATTATTGAAAGCAGCAAGGGAAAAATGACAAATAATATACAAGGGAACTCCCATAAGGTTAACAGCTGATTTCTCAGCAGAAACTCTACAAGCCAGAAGGGAGTGGCATGATATACTCAAAGTGATGAAAGGGAAGAACGTACACCAAGATCACTCTACCCGGCAAGGATCTCATTCAGATTCGATGCAGAAGTCAAAAGCTTTACAGACAAGCAAAAGCTAAGAGAATTCAGCACCACCAAACCAGCTCTACAACAAATGCTGAAAGAACTTCTCTAAGTGAGAAACACAACACAAGAAAAGGATCCACAAAAACAAACCCAATACAATTAAGAAACTGGTCATAGGAACATACATATAGATAATTACCTTAAACGTGAATGGATTAAATGCTCCAACCAAAAGACACAGGTTTGCCAGTGGATACAAAACAAGATCCATATATATGCTGTCTACAAGAGACCCACTTCAGACCTAGGGACACATACAGACTGAAAGTGAGGGGATGGAAAAAGATATTCCATGCAAATGGAAATCAAAAGAAAGCTGGAGTAGCAATACTCATATCAGATAAAATAGACTTTAAAATAAAGAATGTTGCAAGAGACAAGGAAGGACACTACATAATGATCAAGGCATCAATCCAAGAAGAGGATATAACAATTATAAATATATATGCACTCAACAAAGGAGCACCTCAATACATAAGGCAACTGCTAACAGCTATAAAAGAGGAAATCAAGAGTAACACAATAATAGTTGGGGACTTTAACACCTCATTTACACCAATGGACAGATCATACAAACAGAAAATTAATAAAGAAACACAAGCGTTAAACGACACAATAGACCAGATAGATTTGACTGATATTTATAGGACATTGCATCCAAAAACAGCAGATTACACTTTCTTCTCAAGTGCACACGGAACATTCTCCAGGATAGATCACATCTTGGGTCACAAATCAAGCCTCAGTAAATTTAAGAAAATTGAAATCATATCAAGCATCTTTTCTGACCACAACGCTATGAGATTAGAAATGAATTACAGGGAAAAAAACGTAAAAAACACAAACACATGGAGGCTAAACAATATGCTACTAAATAACCAAGAGACCACTGAAGAAATCAAAGAGGAAATCAACAAATACCTAGAGACAAATGACAATGAAAACACGACAATCCAAACCCTATGGGATGCAGCAAAAGCAGTTCTAAGAGGGAAGTTTATAGCTATACAAGCCTACCTCAAGAAACAAGAAAATTCTCAAGTAAACAATCTAACCTTACACCTAAAGGAACTAGAGAAAGAAGAACAAACAAAACCCAAAGTTAGCAGAAGGAAAGAAATCACAAAGATCAGAGCAGAAATAAGTGAAATAGAAACAAAGAAAACAATAGCAAAGATCAATAAAACTAAAAGCTGGTAGCTTTTAGCGAGACTCATCAAGAAAAATAGGGAGAGGACTCAAATAAATAAAATTAGAAATGAAAAAGGAGAAGTTACAACAGACACCGCAGAAATACAAAGCTTCCTAAGAGACTAGTACAAGCAACTCTATGCCAATAAAATGCACAACCTGGAAGAAATGGACAAATTCTTAGAAAGGCATAACCTTCCAAGACTGAACCAGGAAGAAACAGAAAATATGAACAGATCAATCACAAGTAATGAAATTGAAACTGTGATTCAAAATCTTCCAGCAGGGCTTTCCTGGTGGCGCAGTGGTTGAGAGTCCGCCTGCTGATGCAGGAGACATGGGTTCGTGCCCTGGTCTGGGAAGATTCCACATGCCACGGAGCAGCTAGGCCAATGAGCCATGGCCACTGAGCCTGCACGTCTGGAGCCTGTGCTCCACAACGGGAGAGGCCACAGCAGTGAGAGGCCCATGTAACGCAAAAAAAAAAAAAAAAAAAAAAAAAAA